>NC_088390.1:88103571-88431785 GCF_037993035.2 Macaca fascicularis
TGGTCTACACAGCAGGGGGATGTTTCCAGGGTTGAAGCTTCCCCCACCCAGTCCTGAACACATCGGGTGCCAGAGCATCTGTGTTCCCGCAAGGCCACGTGGGCCACACGACTTCCAAAGGTCCTCGAGGCGGAAGTGCGCCGGTTTCATTCTGAACATGCTGCTCTAACACACAGCCCTGCTGAGCCACAGGAGGAGCAGATACTGTGAGCATCTGGCTGTTGATGGTCAAGAGCCTGGGCGTTCAGGGAAGACTCCAGAACTCCTAACTCTTGCTAACCTTACATCTGGGATTCTTACACCCTCAGCTGAAGAACTCAATGAATTTCAGCTTTGAAGAGGTTCTTCTAACACTTGGCCATTTCTTTTTCTTTTTTTTGAGATGGAGTCTCACTCTGTCGCCCATGCTTGAGTGCAGTGGCGCGATCTTGGTTCACTGCAAGCTCAGCCTCCCGAGTTGCTGGACTACAGGCACCCACCACCACACCCGGCTAATTTTTTGTATTTTTAGTAGAGACGGGGTTTCACTGTGTTAGCCAGGATGGTCTTGATGTCCTGACCTTGTGATCCGCCTGTCTCCGCCTCCCAAAGTGCTGGGATTACAGGCGTGAGCCACCGCACCCGGCCTTCTTTTTCTTTTTTTTTTTTTTGAGATGGAGTCTCACTCTGTCGCCCAGGCTGGAGTGCAGTGGTGCAATCTCAGCTCACTGCAAGCTCTGCCTCCCGGTTTTACATCATTCTCCTGCCTCAGCCTCCCGCGTAGCTGGGACCACAGGTGCCCACCACCACGCCCAGCTAATTTTTGGTATTTTTAGTAGAGACGGGGTTTCACCGTGTTAGCCAAGATGGTCTCGATCTGCTGACCTCGTGATCCACCCACCTCGGCCTCCCAAAGTGCTGGGATTACAGGCTTGAGCCACAGCGCCTGGCCAACACTTGGCCGTTTCAACCAGACTTTGCTAAAGTCCTCTAAAATTGGGGGACTGAAAGGCAATTACTTGGATCACAAGTTGCCTGTGACATCTGCAAGGACCTGCTGTTAGGGCTCATTAAACCCCAAAGTATGGCACCTTGGCATGCAGAGTGCTCTGACCCAGAGGAGACTGGAAGGCCTCAGAAGCCAGGTCTTTGTCTTTCCCTCCTGGTTCCTGCCCATTTTTCTCCCCCAAAGTGAGTCCCAGAAACCACCATTCTTTTTCCCCACGGCAGGTCATAGAAACTAGAACTCCTCTCCCCCAAAGCCAGCCATAAAACCTAGCAAGGTCGCTCTCTCCGTTCTCCCTGGAAGATCCTCATTCCCGAGGGTTCCTGCCCCATCCCCAGGGGAAGGGGAATTGTACAGTGCGGCCTTGCTGGGTTTCCCCAGTTAAACGGATGTTACGCCAGATCCTGTGTGTCCAATCACATTTCTGCATGCCTGCTCATTCGTCAAACCTAAATATCAAGATTTTCATGCCAGGCACAGTGGCTCACGCCTATAATCTCAGCACTTTGGGAGGCCCAGGCGGGCGGATCACTTGAGGTCAAGGGTTCGTGACCAGCCTGGCCAACATGTGAAACCCTGTCTCTACTAAAAATACTAAAATTAGCCCGGCGTAGTGGCACACACGTGTAATCCCAGCTACTTGGGAGGCTGAGGCAGGAGAATCGCTTGAACCTGGGAGGCGGAGGTTACAGTGAGCAAAGATTGTGCCACTACACTCCAGCCTGGATGACAGAGGGAGCCTCGATCTCAAAAATAAGTAAATAAAGGTTTTCCTGGGTCTTTATAGATGAAGGCTCCTGTGTCATGTAAAACTTTATTTACTTATTTTTTTTAGATGGAGCCTCAATCTGTCACCCAGGCTGGAGTGCAGTGGCGTGATCTTAGCTCACTGCAACCTCCACCTTCTGGGCTGAAGCGATTTTCCTGCCTCAGCCTCCCAAGTAGCTGGGATTACAGGCAGGCGCCAACACGCTGGGTTAATTTCTGTATTTTTAGTCAAGAAGGGGTTTCACCATGTTGCTCAGGCTGGTCTCTCTCAATCTTCTGGCCTCAAGCTATCTGCCCACCTTGGCCGCCCAAGTTGTTAGGATTACAGGTGTGAGCCACTGTGCCCGGCTGTCATGTCAAACTAATGCATTTGTTATGCTTTTAGGCCAGGCATGGTGGCTCATGCCTGTAATCCCAGCATTTTGGGAGGCTGAGGCAGAAGGATCACTTGAGGCCAGAAGCTCAAGACCAGCCTGGGCAACACAGCAAGACCCCGTCTCTACCAAAAATACAAAAAATTAGCCTGTAATCCCAGCTACCCAGGAGGCTGAGGTGGGAAGACTGACCGAGCTTGGGAGTTTGAGGCTGTAGTGAGCTGTGATCCCACCACTGTGCTCTAGTCTCAGAGACAGAGAGCTTATCTCAAATAATTAAGTAAATTTGTTAATGCTTTTCTCTTGCTCACCTGTATTTTGTTAGAAGTGTTGGCTGTCACCCTTATGGGTGATAAAAGGTATATCTTTCCACCCCACAGTACTAACAGGACAGATACTTCAGGTGTCCAGTAGCTGCTTGGTGGTGGTAAGGGGCAGGGGGAGCAGTGCATGGAGATTCACGTGGTGTCTAAGAAGGTGGCATGAAGGCCAGGCACAGTGGCTCATGCCTGTAATCTCAGCACTTTGGGAGGCCGAGGCGGGTGATCACAAGGTCAGGAGTTCAAGACCAGCCTGGCCAAGATGGTGAAACCTCATCTCTACTAAAAATACAAAAATTAGCTGGGCGTGGTGGCGGGTGCCTGTAATCCCAGCTACTCAGGAGGCTGAGGCAGGAGAATTGCTTGAATCTGGGAGGCAGAGGTTACAGTGAGCCACCGAGATTGCACCACTGCACTCCAACCTGGGCGATACTCGTCTCCAAAAAAAAAAAAAAGGTGGCATCCAACAGGGCACAGTCTGTGTACAGTTGAGAGCCCATGACACACTGGAAAGCAGAGATTGGAGCCTGAGCCACCCTGAAGCACGCCGTGCTGAGCTTTTCCCAGGCATCGCACACAGCCCTCCATGGGAATAAAGACCCCTTTCCCCACAAGCAAAGTACAGCAGGTTTGTGACATGGAGGAGGGTGGTGGGTGCGAAGCTCCTTCCATGATCGAAGGAGCCTAGGCTTCCAGCTGCAAAAACATTTGTAGAAAATTTCCATGTATTCTCAGGACTATAGGGTTTCTTATTCAATCGTTGTAGTCAAATGATGGTCCCCAAAAGGTGTGTCCAAGTTATAACCCCTGGAACAAGTAAGGGTGACCTTGTTTGGAAGAGCATTTACAGATATAATGAGGAATCATCCTGGATTTCCAATGACAGATGTCCTTGTAAGAGGAGAGAACAGAGGCACAGGAGAGAAGCTGCGTGAAGATGGGGGCGAAAACAGGCTCTGCAGGCCACAGCCCAGGCATGCCGAGGAGCACTGCAGCCGCTACACAGGCAAGGCACAGATGCTCCCTCGGAGCCTCTGGAAGGAAACCACCCTGGTGAAAGCCTCCGGAACCACGAGAGCAAATTTCTGTTGTTTCAGCAGCCGCAGGACACTGACCCGTCAAATCAACACTCCCACATGCGGCCACAGCTGAGAACCAGTCAAGGCAGGCCGCTGCGGAACCGCAGGTGGCATGGCCACTTTCTGTGCTTCATCTGAGCCCCTCCTGGCACACCTGTGGGCATTTCAGGGCAATACCTGTTTACTGAACAAGTGAGAATGCTGGCTCTTGGTTCGTTTTGTTTTTTTCTTTCCGAGACTGTTTCGCTCCTCAGCCAGGCTGGAGCGCAGTGGTGCGATCTAGGCTCACTGCAACCTCTGTCTCCTAGGTTTAAGCGATTCTCCTGCCTCAGCCTCCTGAGTAGCTGAGATTACAGGCAAAAGCCACCATGCCCAGCTAATTTTTTGTATCTTTAGTAGAGACAGAGTTTCACCATGTTGGCCAGGCTGGTCTCGAACTCCGGACCTCGTGATCTGCCTGCCTCAGCCTCCCAAAGTGCCGCGCCCGGCCACAAGCTCATTTCTAACTCGAGGCCTGGCTCTTACGACCACACTCAGTTCACTGGCCTCATGCTGTCTGTGATGGACGTGGGGTCAGGGTGCCAGTGGCTCAGCAGGTTGAAGCTTGTGCTACAGCAAGAGGCCAGGTCTCAGTGGCACTGTGCATTCCATACGCCTCGGGGGCAGTCCAGCAGGTCTCTAGGAAGGAGGGCAGCCAACCCCTATAGCACCACTCCAGGACACAGAACACTTGGCCACGTGCAGGCCCTGCTCACCCAGTCTGGGGACAGGCTTTTATATTTTTATTTCTTATTTAAGACGGAGTTTCATCTTGTTGCCCAGGCTGGAGTGCAATGGCGTGATCTCGGCTCACTGCAACCTCCGCCTCCCGGGTTCAAGGGATTCTCCTGCCTCAGCCTCCCAAGTAGGTGGGATTACAGGCATGTGCCACCACACCCAGCTAATTTTGTATTTTTAGTAGAGACGGTTTCTCCATGTTGGTCAGGCTGGTCTCGAACTCCTAACTTCAGATGATCAGCCCGCCTTGGCCTACCAAAGTGCTGGGATTACAGGCATGAGCCACCATGCCTGGCCCCTGGAGACAGTTTTTTCAGAGGCCAGATGTCAACTTCCATCTCCGCATGCCTCAGTTTTCCCATCATTGCATCTCGGCACAGAGCCCCATCATGTAGAGTTACTTCGGGTTATTCTGCCCGTGAGAAGAAACTATTGGCAGCGAAGCCATACTGCCCCTGCCACCTCTCCCCAGCGCAGGTCAGCCGCGCCTCTGCGGTGCAGTCAACCGTTGGCTCTGTGGGTGGCCTGGAGCCAGGCCAGCACCTCTGCCAAGCCAGTGCCTTCACGGGCGCTGATTTCTGCCGTGGTGATGTCCTGCTTGGCACAAGCAATGATGTCTGGAAGCCTGATTAATGACTTCATCTCCTCCATGGCCATGTAACAGGGTAGGTCGCTGGAGTGAAAGAAGCAGCCCATCAGAGTAGTGGCTGCCACACACCTGCCCCGGACCCCCAGCCGCACCACCTCCCTACCCAGCCATGCTCCTGGCTGTAGTCCCCGGGAGCCCCTGCCCCTGCTGTGCTGCCTCTCAGATCAGGGACACCTGCCCCGGACCCCCAGCCGCACCACCTCCCTACCCAGCCATGCTCCCGGCTGTAGTCCCCGGGAGCCCCTGCCCCTGCTGTGCTGCCTCTCAGCTCAGGGACACCTGCCCCGGACCCCCAGCCGCACCACCTCCCTACCCAGCCATGCTCCCGGCTGTACTCCCAGGGAGCCCCTGCCCCTGCTGTGCTGCCTCTCAGCTCAGGGACGCGTACATTTTATTGAAGAGTATCAGCACCGATGCTTCTGCGAGCTGTTCTGAAGAAAGGAGACCTAAGAGCTGCACACAGGATGCGGAGAGCTGGGTGGGGTCAGAGGCGTCCATCATGAACTGGGGAAAAAGAAACAGATGGCAGCAACGCCCTGCTGCCAAACTTCCTCCCCTGGGCCTCACAGACCTGGCACTGGGAGAGCAAAACTGCATTTTTTTGTTTGTTTGTTTTTGAGACGGAGCACCATCTCGGCTCACTGAAACCTCCGCCTCCTGTGTTCAAGTGATTCTCCTGCCTCAGCCTCCCCAGTAGCTGGGACTACAGACACCTGCCACCATGCCCGGCTAATTTTTTGTACTTTTAGTAGAGACGGTGTTTCACTATATTAGCCAGGATGGCTCCATCTCCTGACCTTGTGATTCGCCCACCTCGGCCTCCCAAAGTGCTAGGATTATAGGAGTAAGCCACTGCGGCCAGCCCAAAACAGCTTTAAACAAAGCTTTGGGAACAGGCAGAAGCAGAGGGAATCGAGTTTTATGAGGATGATCTGGTGACACTCGTCTGTCCTCATGTGGCCATCAGTTCTCCATACTGGAATCTGGGGCACAGGCCTTGTTCAATTGGGACCAACCAGAGGCACGTATAACTCCAACATAAACACAGACGTACCAGGGAGCGACACAGAGGGTTAAGTCTGTTCTCTGCGGAGCAGCAGCCCTGCCCTCAGCAAGGCCTCTGTGAACTCCTACCCGGGCCCGGGAGCGCAAGCACCAGAAACCAGACGTGGTGCCCAGCAGGAAACAACACTACCGTTAGGACCTGTTTCCATGACCAGTATAGTCACTAAGTAACCCAAACCCCGTTCTACACACAGCAAGGTTGGGGACTGGACATCACAGAAATGTAGACACAGGTCCCTAAAGAAAGCCCAGGAGAGAACCTACCAGGAGAGAACGGCAGTTTCCATAGTAACTGGACCAGATGGGGCCCATGCACCCCCCCAGCTCCCGGATGGTGATCTTTCTCTGTGCCACGATGTCAGTAAGATTGGTGCCCACCTATAGGAAAAACCACGATGCAGACAATACAAGCACTGTACCGTTGTGAAGTCCTGAAGAGCACCGTGCCCACACCTAACGCGGTGGCCTGAACCCCGCAGACCCATTCTCCAAGGGCTCAGTCCCTAAAGCAGTAACGGCGAGCAGGGACCGACGCCCATCAGTAGTTGCATTCGCTGTGGGGGTGACCAGCCACAGGAGCCCGTTGCGAGGGGAGAGGAAGTGCCCGTGGAGGGCGGCAGGCCCCCGCATCCCGCGCCAGGTATCCTCAGCTCGGGCCTCCTCCACGCTCCCGCAGGCTGGCCTTAAGTCAAGACCTGACCCGCTGCGCCTCGGCGTGCACTTAGAGGAGCCCGGAGGTCTTCACCAAGCGCAGAGCGGACCCCGCGCAACTCCACCCGCGGGAGCGGACACCTACCGTGGGCCGTGTCGGGGGCGGCTCCCCCAGGTCGCCCTTCCCATCCCGGGAGCTCACCTGTACAGAGCGGTCAAGGATCCGAGCAGTTAAGGGGTGAGTACCCGCCCCCGTCCGGTGACCCCCGCACCCCGGTCCCGTCCCCGCGCGGAAGGATATCCTGCAGTCGTTTCACCAGCAGCGTCTTCCCGACGCCCGTGGCCCCCAGCAGGAGACACATTCCGTGCTTCGCTCCACCCGGCACCCGTAGCTCGGCCCGCGGAGCAAGGCCCGCCCACCGCCCACTCTCATTGGATAGTTCTCACCCCCGGACTACTCATTGGTTCTTAGGGATCAGGTTCTAAGGGTGAGCCCAATTAGCGGGCAGCGTTAGCGGGAGAGCGGAAGACTCCGCCTCCTCGCGGCTCTAGGAACGGCGCGGTGACGTGCGCGTGCGCGCACTGGAGGGAAAAGGCGGAAGCGGAAGTCGGGGGGCGCGCCAGCTGGGATCAGGGGAGCGCCCGCGGCGACGGGTCTGTGCTGGAGGTCGCCATGGGGCGAGGTAGCGGCACCTTCGAGCGTCTTCTAGGTAACGCATCCCCACCCGACGGCCCGACCATTGTCAGCCCGTAGCCCCCGCCCGGCGCTGAGTCAGCGCGGCCCCGAGGGCCCGAGGGGCGCGGACCGGCCGCCCTACCCGCCTGTCCCCGGCCCACTGTCCTCCTGGGCGCGGAGAGGCCGATCGTGGACCCTCGGCGCAACTGTGGGGTCTACGTCCGTCGGGCGTTGGCGAACCTGGGCTCTGTGAGGGTCCGCGCAGGGCGCCGGCGGCGCTCGGCGTTCTCGCTCCTTTGCGGGCCCGGACATTTGGCCGATTTCCCCTTGACCGACGAGCACCCGGCCGAGTGGGCCACAAGGCCTGAGTCATGAAAGTGGGTGACTCAGTCGGATGTTAGGCTCGCACTTGGGCTTCTGACCCAAAACATTGGGTCTCGAATGGTAGAGCCAGCAGTGTCCTCTCTGGGACCTTCGAGCTCTCTTGGGGGCTGTGAGTCCCAGACCCACTTTTTGTTCCCACACTGGCTTCGGGAAGCTCCTAATGGTTTAGGAAGGCGTTTTCTCACGTTTTTGGAGGTGAAAGCTAATCCTATCTGAGCCTCCTGGAGGTGACACGTTTTAGGAGGGAAAAGGAATGTTGATGTGCACGTGCCCTGTAGGGAAAATGAGTCTTGTGTTTCAGGTTAGGCCCTTGGGTGCTCAGATGGGCTGCCCCAAGCCTGCCTTTTTGTTAAGTATGGTTTTCAAGGAGACTTCAAATGAGACACCTTCCTTGCCCAGGGAACCTGCAAGCAGACTGAGTATCTCAGCCACACAGGTAGTTCAGTGCTTCAGGGATAAATCCAGAGGTTAACTACTGAATCAGTATAGAAAGTGGACGTGGCTTGATTTGTTAGATCGTTTCTGTATCCGGGGAAGGCGGTGTGGGCAGAGCTGGAGCTGCTCCTCAGAGGGACCAGTTGTTGGAGACAGCAGTGATGTGGTATGATGACAGGTATTAGCTGGCTAGTCTTCCTTGGAGCGCCGTTCTGCCCTTATTCCCAAAGCACTTGGAGCGAGGGGCCTGGAGTCTACCCTGCAGGCTTCTCTAGCTCTTGCCCAAGCTAAGATCCCATTGAAATGGGGAGCATCTGGGCAAATGGCAACTCCAAGGGACGGGTGATAGAGTTCTTTGTTGAGAAGCAGCTGAGCCTGATGTTTAAGAGTGAATCAGTCTGTGTCTCTGGTGAGCTGTGTGACTCATGGCAGTGCCCTCGCCTCTCTGCTGAGTGTCTTTACCTCGCTCACAGGTTGTGGGAGGGCTTGGACCAGCACCTGGTGTGCTGTTCTCACGCTGTTTGCTGTTTCCCTGAGACTGATGGCACTTCCCTTCCCATCAGCGTGCTCAGGAGGATTCTCTCCTGGTTTTTCATGTGGTCCAAATGTCTAAAGGGGAAGTAGGGAGTCCCCCATGCTGCTGCCAAGCTGGGGTGCTGTGTGGGGAGTCCAGCAGGATGACCCCCCCTCTCATGGCATTTTCTCACTCAGACAAGGCGACCAGCCAGCTCCTGCTAGAGACGGATTGGGAGTCCATTCTGCAGATCTGCGACCTGATCCGCCAAGGGGACACACAGTGAGTTCGCGGGACCTGTGTCGCGAAGCAGGGGAGCGGCCGTGCACTAAGCTGGGCTTGCTTGGTTCCCGTTGATTCTCCACAATGTAGCTGACCATGTTAGGTTGTTTTGTAGAGAACTGCATGGTCTACGTGCTAGGATTTTTTGATATCTTGGACAATTAAGGGGTTTTCTCTGCATAGCTTGCAGATGACCTGGTTATGTTTGTATTTGCTTTGGGGTTCTCAAAGACTTAAGACGGTAGACAGACTTTTTTTTTTTTTTTTGAGACAGGGCCTTTCTTTGTCACCCAGGCTGAAGTGCAGTGGCATGATCTCAGCTCACTGCAGCCCCTGCCTCCCAAGCTCAAGCGATCCTCCCACCTCAGCCTCCCGAGTAGATGGGACTACAGGCGTTCACCATCACACCCGGCTAATTTTTTGTATTTTGGTAGAAATGGGTTTTTGCCATAATGCACAGGCTGGTCTCAGACTCTTAGGCTCAAGCAGTCCTGCTGCCTTGGCCTCCCAAAGCACTGGGATTACAGGCGTGAGCCGCTGCACCTGGCAGCAGATGAACTTTTCTCATCTTGGTTGCTGAGACTATTTTCTTCCCCTTTCTCTCTGCTTTTACCAACGTCATTTCCCTTCCAGAGCAAAATATGCTGTGAATTCCATCAAGAAGAAAGTCAATGACAAGAACCCACACGTGGCCTTGTATGCCCTGGAGGTAAGTAGACTGCCTTGCCTCAGTGGCCCCCAGGGGCCCCACCCCTCACCCCCCACCCCCCACTAGTCAGGACAGCATGAGAAGAGTTTGTCCTGTGGCCTTGCCCACCTCCCTGGGCATACATCAAGCAGGAGAGTTACCACTCATCCTTGAGTGCCTGTGTGAACAGTGCCACCTAGGAGGGGTCACGCTGAGGGACAGATGGGAGATGGGGGAGGGAGTGAGCACCACTTCTTCAGCCGGTCCTGCGTGAGTAAACACTAAACACCAGAAGGCGGATCTTGTCGCTGTGCTTGGCAGTGAGACTTGGCATCACAGGGAGCGGTGCCGTGCAGGCCACTGAGTCTCAGATGCTGCTGCTTGGGGTTCCCCACTGGCCCAGTGGCCTGTCGGGCCTGTTGAAGGGCTCTGCTGTCCCACCAGGTTCCCCACCGGCCCAGTGGCCTGATGGGCCTGTTGAAGGGCTCTGCTGTCCCACAGGGAGGTGGGTCCGTCGAGGAGGACGAGGGGCCCCTGCCCTGATCACTGGCCCCACCCTTCCCTTCCTGGGCATCTGCAGGTCATGGAGTCTGTGGTGAAGAACTGTGGCCAGACAGTTCATGACGAGGTGGCCAACAAGCAGACCATGGAGGAGCTGAAGGACCTGCTGAAGGTGGGTGAGACGGGGGCAAGTGGGTGATCACCCAGGCTGGCACCTTTGCTTCTCCGGGTGTTTACCGGGCACCGATGACAGAACAGCACCAGGTGTGGCGGAAAATGTGCAGGTGCGGATCGGTGGTCCCTGCGCTGCACAAGCTCGCACTCACAACTGGGAGGCCCAGGTTTAGCAGGAGCCGGCCTGGGGTGCTGTGTCTGGAGCACCGAGGTGACAGCAACCCTGAGGCCTGGGGGAAGCTTCTGGGAGGCAGGGCTGGGGCACCTGCTGTCCTCAGGAAGGTGAGTAGATGCTGCTGGGTGGGCAGGGCAGTCGCTGGCTATCCTGTGTGAGTGGCTGTGGTCTGGAGGGCAGGCTGGCCACATCCCACAGGCCAGCCTGGGAGGGCTGTGAGTGGCGGCTTGTAAGATCGGATGTGTCTGGCGGGGGTAGGAGCTGTTTTGGAGAGTGGGGGCTTCATGCTTTCCTGGGCGGAGGAGGAAAAGCCCTCCAGATCCCCAGGAGATTGTGCCGGGGACACTTGCAGGGATTGTGATGTGGACTGTGATGCAGTGGGGGTGCTGCCGCCGGTGTCGGGGAGAAAGGGTGTCCCGTGTGGTCAGGCTGATCCCACTCCGTCCCGACCTGTGGGCCGGGCCTGTGTCTCATAGGGGACTCCCTGGACCCACACAGCTGAGAACCTGCCCGGGATCCCAGTGAACAGCCAGGCCTCCCAAAGCCCTCACTGGCCACCTTGGCTGGCTTCCTGTCCCGTCCTGTCCTGGCTGAGAGGCAGAAGGTGCCAGAGTCTGGCCCTGCCTGACCCTGGTGCCCCCGAGCTCCTTCAGTCAGGCTGCAGATCCTGAGCTGGTTCACTCCTCTATGGGGTGGGGCAGAGCTGTGGAGGGAGGCGCCGCTGAGGATGCCGAGAGGTTCTGGAAAGGAGCTCAGGCCGCGGTGCAGGTGCCCCAGAGCTTCCTTGAAGCAGCCTCTGATCGCACGCCATTCTGCACGTCACACTGGGACGGCGTCCTTGAGAGGGCCTTAGGTGCAAGGCCAGGGTGCGCTTTAACCTGGGGGAAGGGTGGCAGCAGGGGGCTCGGAGCCCGCTCTGAACTTGGGGGTGTTTCTGGAGCAGTTGCCCCCTGGCGTCTCCCCGGCTGTGACTGGAAGGAGGGGCATAGCCGGAGTCCCGCAGTGCCCCTGTGTTCTCAGCCCCAGCACCATGCTGCCACCGTCAGGCCTGCTGGGCCCTGCCTGTTGGAGCCTGACGGGAACCGGGGATCGTGGGCTGGGCGGGTCCCGCGGGGAAAGGGAGAGACAGATGGTCAGGAGCGCAGAGACGCGGTATCGTTTGACTCCAGTGAGCCTCCTGGTTTTTGGCAGTGGTTAGAGAAGAGCCATAGTCTTTTTTTTTTTTTTTTTTTTTTTTTTTTTTTTGAGACGGAGTCTCGCTGTGTCGCCCAGGCTGGAGTGCAGTGGCCGGATCTCAGCTCACTGCAAGCTCTGCCTCCCGGGTTTTTACGCCATTCTCCTGCCTCAGCCTCCCGAGTAGCCGGGACTACAGGCGCCCGCCACCTCGCCCGGCTAGTTTTTTTTTTTGTATTTTTTAGTAGAGACGGGGTTTCACCGTGTTAGCCAGGATGGTCTCGAACTCCTGACCTCATGATCTGCCCGTCTCGGCCTCCCAAAGTGCTGGGATTACAGGCTTGAGCCACCGCGCCCGGCCGAAGAGCCATAGTCTTGAGCAAGTAGAAGCAGGCATGAGGTTTGAAGTCAGGGTCTGGGAACAGGTTGGTGCATGGCCCCCACGCCCCACTCGGGGGGCCCTCCCTGGCCTCCATGTCAGCTCCGTCTCCTCAGAGGCTGAGGTCTGCCAGCTGCTTCCTCACACCGAGGCCTCTGGCGCCTGGAGTCTCCTGCGACCCTCACCCCCTCTTCCCTGCCTGCAGAGACAAGTGGAGGTAAACGTCCGTAACAAGATCCTGTACCTGATCCAGGCCTGGGCGCATGCCTTCCGGAATGAGCCTAAGTACAAGGTGGTCCAGGACACCTACCAGATCATGAAGGTGGAGGGTGAGTCAGGACCGAGGTTGGGACCAGGCCAAGGCTTGGAACTGTTGGACAGTCAGGCCCAACGGGCACAGTGGCGAGGAGCCTGGGAAGATGGGCTGCTCCCCGTGGTGGGAGGGAGGAGGGCTGTGGTCTGGAGCCAGGGAAGAAAGACCGTGTGTGTGAGGGCGGGCTCAGACCGGCTCCTGCCTTTCTGGACCCATGACCCACGGGCAGAGGCAGGCAGTGATGTTAGACAGCACGCAGGTGGAAAGGCAGCGGACAGTCTGTTTCAGAGGGGCAGGACTCCTGGCGCCGGGTTGGCTGTGCTGTCAGGGAAGGCCTCTGGAAGAGCTGTCCCGAGTGTCGAGACTGGAACAGAAGTCAGAGCTGGCATGAGCGGGCAGACAGCACACGTGGGCGGACACTCAGGGTTGAGGCCCCGGGGCAGAAAGGTGGCCAGGTGCCCAGAGGAGAGCGCGGCCGGGCCTGCACAGTGATGGGCTCCGGGCTGTGGGCTGGAGCTCAGCGTTGCTCTCGGCGCAGCAGGAGGCCTCTGGTGGTTTTGTCTCGGCTGTGGCGACCGAGGTGTGTTTCTCGAGGGTCCCTCGGGGCCGCTGTGGCTGCGGAGAACCGGGGATTGTGCGGAGAGAGGTGGGGGTTTCAGGATGCATTTGGAGGTCTTGGCGGGTGCTCGGGGCCCGCTCAGTGAGAGAGAGGTGGGCATGGCTGCTCCCGTCCGTGCAGGCCCTGTGTGGCCCTGAGCTCTGCTGAAGACGAGGCCGGGAGTGTGGGGAATGGGGCGGGCTCCAGGGCTGGTGTGTCCCCTCTGCAGGAGTTGGATGCTTGCCCTGTGGCTGCAGGGTGGGCAGGACCAGTGTGGACAATGCAGGGGGCGCTGCACGAGCTGTCTTGGGCTCTCAACTTCGGGGTAGTGGACGCTGGTGGTCTGTGCTCATGTCTCCTTCCTGGGGTGGGAGCTTTCCTGGATTTTCTCTGGGGTCTTGTGTCTCAAGAATAGCTCGAGGCCGGCCGGGCGCGGTGGCTCACGCCTGTAATCCCAGAACTTTGGGAGGCAGAGGCAGGCGGATCACTTGAGGTCAGGAGATCGAGACCAGCCTGGCCAACATGGTGAAACGCCGTCTCTACTAAAAATACAAAAATTAACCAGGCGTGGTGGTGGGCACCTGTAGTCCCAGCTACTCGGGAGGCTGAGGCAGGAGAATTTCTTTTTTTTTTTTTCCGAGACGGAGTCTCGCTCTGTCACCCAGGCTGGAGTGCAGTGGCACGATCTCGGCTCACTGCAAGCTCCGCCTCCCGGGTTCATGCCATTCTTGGCAGGAGAATTTCTTGAACCCAGGAAGCGGAACTTGCAGTGAGCCGAGATCGCGCCACTGCACTCCAGCCTGGGCGACAGAGCGAGACTCTGTCTCAGAAAAAAAAGAATAGCTCGAGGCCTTGTCCTCAGGAACAGTGGGAGCCCTGGCCAGAGAGCAGAGGGTAAGGGAGCCACTCAGCAGGCGGGGCCGCGCAGGGGCCTGATGCCCTGATGGGGTGGGAGCGGTGTCTCAGGACGGGGCAGCAGGGCCTGGCTCTCGTGTGCCGCCACAGCAAGGACGGAGGCTCCGTGGAGACACCAGCCTTGCGGGCAGGAGGCTGTCTCGGTGCCCCCAGACGCCCTCACTTGGGTGCACAGTCACTGCTATGTCACAGCTGCCAGGAGTGAGGAAGGGGCTTCGGGAGGTCTTGCAGGCCAGGCAGGCGCGGACGGTGACTATGCCTCCTCTCTCCAGGACACGTCTTCCCGGAATTCAAAGAGAGCGATGCCATGTTTGCTGCCGAGAGAGTGAGTGTGGGCGGCCGCTGGGGGTCCTGGAGTTGGGCTGCTCAGGAAGCGTGAAGTGGGGAGCGCTGGGAGTCCGGCTTGCTTGTA
The DNA here is from genome assembly GCF_037993035.2 of Macaca fascicularis. Classification (NCBI taxonomy): domain Eukaryota; kingdom Metazoa; phylum Chordata; class Mammalia; order Primates; family Cercopithecidae; genus Macaca; species Macaca fascicularis. The sequence continues at coordinate 88,117,859 of NC_088390.1, forward strand.
CCCGGGTTGGTGGCTGAGCTCCCATCTGTCTGGGAGCTGAGGATGCCTGTGTGTCCTGGGCCGAGGCGTAGCAGCCGTCTCTGGAGGGCGAGGTGGAGATGTGGCTTGAGGGCCTTTAGCGTGGCTGGGGGGCTCAGGAAAGAAAAACAAGCACCTTTGATGAGGAAGTCCCTTCCTCAGGCCTTAGCAGCTTCACCCCAGGCCACGCCTCCGGGAAGGGTGGCCCGGGGCATTGCTCTCGCTCGTGCTAGGATCCTCTCTGGGTCCGTTCCCTTCTTTGGGGCAGGGGACTCTGTGCCTCTGGAGCTGGTGGGGAGGGGAGCGTGTGGTCCTGACTGCCTCCCCTCCTCAGGCTCCGGACTGGGTGGACGCTGAGGAATGCCACCGCTGCAGGGTGCAGTTCGGGGTGATGACCCGTAAGGTGAGTTCCCACCTGGGGGGCTCTGTCTACAGCCCCGGCCAGACACCAGGTCCCCTGCCATGTGCAAGGCCACCGTCCCGGCTGGGCCTTTCCTTCCTGGTGGGTGGTTCAGGAGGCGAGTGCAGCTCGCATGGGTGGCAGTGGGGTGTCAGGAGGGGACAGTGAGGCCCACATGAGGGCCTGATGCCGCTGCCTGGGCCAGGCCCAGCCTCACTCTGGAATTATAATGTCTTAAAACAAGGACTACAGGCCTTGCCACAGTCACTCTCCTGCTTGCCAGGGCCATGTGGTCCCCTTCTCTGTGTGGCGTAGCCCATCTGGATTCTGACCCCTCGAGCCATCTTCACACCAAAGCCCCCTCCAGGATGGCAACCGGGAATGCTTGGGGTTTGGGGTGTCAGCAGCTTCCAGCACCCACTGCATTCACAAAAGCTCTTGTTTTGTCAGCACAATTGATATATATTTTGTTTTTGCTTTTCTTTTTAACTTATATTTCCCCAAAACGGTGGCTGGTGTTGAGATTCCTGGGAGCATGTCCAGGTTCCTTGGCCTTAGTGTCCTCCCAGGCATTGTTCTGCTTGTCCCCCGCCTTCCCCGACCTGTGAGGCTCAGCTTCAGCGGTGTACGGAGCAGTTCTGGGCCGGGTGGCACATCAGGGTCCCCAGTGCCTGTGACCAGCCCCCCCATCTTGCAGCACCACTGCCGGGCGTGTGGCCAGATCTTCTGTGGAAAGTGTTCCTCCAAGTACTCCACCATCCCCAAGTTCGGCATCGAGAAGGAGGTGCGCGTGTGTGAGCCCTGCTACGAGCAGCTGAACAGGTGGGTCCCCGCCCCCGCTTGGGCTGCAGGCAGGGCAGGATCTCCAGGCTGGCCTTCCTGTCCCTCTTGGCCATGGTGCCCGAGGCCTGCAGACCCCAGAGGGCCCTCACAGCACAGCAGCTGGAAGGTCAAGGGAAACCCAGGGCGGCCGCATGCCCTCGGACCCTGCCCCACACTAGGGCAGGTGGGTGTGCGAGACTGGGCGCTGCGGCTCCAGGGACCAAGGCTGCCCCGACAGACCTGTTGCTTGGGTTCGGGTTTGGATTCGTTTGCATTTCAACGTTTGGAATAAAACTTACAGAAAAGTTGCAAGAGTAGCACAGAGAAGCTGCGGGGCCGTGGCCAGTGCCTCAGCAGTCGGTGTTTTGCGGCAGAGTTTGCTCTGCCTCCCCTCTCCTGCGTGTGCGCGTGTTCACACAGGTTTTTTGTTTTTTTGTGTTTTTTTTGAGACGGAGTCTCGCTCTGTCACCCAGGCTGGAGTGCAGTGGCGCAATCTGGGCTCACTGCAACCTCCGCCTCCCTGGTTCACGCCATTCTCCTGCCTCAGCCTCCCGAGTAGCTGGGACTACAGGCACCCGCCACCGCGCCCGGCTAGTTTTTTGTATTCTTTTTAGTAGAGACGGGGTTTCACCATGTCAGCCAGGATGGTCTCGATCTCCTGACCTCGTGATCCGCCCGTCTCAGCCTCCCAAAGTGCTGGGATTACAGGCTTGAGCCACCGCGCCCGGCCTTTCACACAAGTTTTATCCTGAATTTGCATGAGTGCAGACGTCATGCCCCTTGGCACCCAGATCTTCACGTGGCGATCCCTGAGAGGGACAGTGCTCTCATGGCCACAGTGGTTGCTCAGGACTGTGCTGCCCCCAGCATTGGCTTCTGCTCTGTGGGCCACGTTCCATTTCTGCCATGGTCCCAGCAGCATCGCTGGGTCGCGTGTGTTTTTTGTGTGGGCTGCACTCCCTCCTTAGTTCCCTTTTTCTGGACCATGTCATTACCTCCCTGTGTCGTGCTGTGGACATTTCTGGAAAGTCAGGCCGTGGCCCCTTGGCCCTCTGTTCAGGTCTGAGGCTTCCACCTGCTTAGGTTCGGGAAGCCCAGGAGTGAGGCCATGCCCCTCTCATAGCGTCCCATCCCAGCCAGCCATGTCTGGTGATGAGCTGCTGCTGCCCGAGAACTTCCTTTTTCTTTTTTTTTTTTTTTTCTTTTTTTTTTTTTTTTTTTTTTTTGAGACGGAGTCTTGCTCTGCCGCCCAGGCTGGAGTGCAGTGGCCGGATCTCAGCTCACTGCAAGCTCCGCCTCCCGGGTTCACGCCATTCTCCTGCCTCAGCCTCCCGAGTAGCTGGGACTACAGGCGCCCGCCACCGCGCCCGGCTAGTTTTTTTGTATTTTTTTAGTAGAGACGGGGTTTCACCGTGTTAGCCAGGATGGTCTCGATCTCCTGACCTCGTGATCCACCCGTCTCGGCCTCCCAAAGTGCTGGGATTACAGGCTTGAGCCACCGCGCCCGGCCAACTTCCTTTTTCTTCCTGTAACTAAGAAGAACTTGGCCGGGCGCGGTGGCTCACGCCTGTAATCCCAGCACTTTGGGAGGCCGAGGCAGGTGGATCACAAGGTCAGGAGATCAAGACCATCCTCGCTAACACGGTGAAACCCCATCTCTACTAAAAATACAAAAAAAATTAGCCGGGCGTGGTGGCGAGCACTTGTAGTCCCAGCTCCTCGGGAGGCTGAGGCAGGAGAATGGCGTAAACCCAGGAGGCGGAGCTTGCGGTGAGCTGAGATCGCGCCACTGAGCTTGCGGTGAGCTGAGATCGCGCCACTGCGCTCCAGCCTGGGTGACAGAGCAAGACTCCGTCTCAAAAAAAAAAAAAAAGAACGAACGAACTTGCCTTGAGCCACATCAGTGTCCCGTCTGTTGCAGCCACTGCGCACATGCGTGAGTCTGCTTTGACCCAGCGGCTCCATGGCAGGGTATCCCAGCGCCACTGCTGCCTTCACACACACACACTGGCCGGTGTGTCCCTGCCCGGGGGCTGTGCGAGTCTGCCTCACGCGGACTTTTCTTTTAGAAGAGAGCCCCAGGCCGGCCAGGCGCGGTGGCTCACGCCCGTAAATCCCAGCACTTTGGGAGGCCGAGGTGGGCAGATCATGAGACCAAGAGATCAAAACCATCCTGGCCAACATGGTGAAATCCTGTCTCTACTTAAAATACAAAAATTAGTTGGGTGTGGTGGCGGGCGCCTATAGTCCCAGCTGCGCGGGAGGCTGAGGCAGGAGAATTGCTTGAACTCAGGAGGTGGAGGTTACAGTGAGCCGAGATCGCGTCACTGCACTCCATCCTGGGCGACGGAGCAAGACTACCTCAAAAAACAAAATAAAAAAGAAAAGAGCCCTAGATCGAAGGTCAGCGTGCGTGCTTTGAAATTGGCGACCATGCTGTGAGCCTGTGGTCCCTGGACTGCCTGGGGTGCCCCAGAAGAGCTTACTGGGCATGACAGGTGCTGCCCTGTCTGCCCCTTCTTGGGTGGGGCCCATCCCACAGTGGCAGTGCTGTGTTTGGTTTCCCGAGCGCCGTAGGAAGGTCTTCGCAGGCCTGGCTGGTGTCCCGAATGTCCATTTTCAGGAGAGGAACTGGGGCTTACCCTGAGGGACTCCCCCAAGCCCTTGTGGCTGCTGTGATGCCCTCGAGTCCTGCCCTGCTCTGCTCTAGCATGTGGCCATTGGGACTCTGTGACTGTTTGACCACTGTCATCGCTCTGTGGGGACACTTAGAGGAGCCCATGGAGTGCAGTTGAGAGCTTTGGCGGGGGCAGGGTGGCGTCAGCGCATGGTCACCTGCAGCATCCCTTGTGCCCACAGGAAAGCGGAAGGAAAGGCCACATCCACCACTGAGCTGCCCCCCGAGTACCTGACCAGCCCCCTGTCTCAGCAGTCCCAGGTACTCAACCCCGTCCGTCCCGTGGGCACATCTTCCCTGGGGCCCCCCTCACCCTCCCCACTTGTCCTCAGCTGCCTCCCAAGAGGGATGAGACGGCCCTGCAGGAGGAGGAGGAGCTGCAGCTGGCCCTGGCGCTGTCACAGTCGGAGGCAGAGGAGAAGGAGAGGCTGGTAAGCCGGGTGGGGCGGGGCAGCCTCAGGAAGGGCCCAGCTGCCCTGGATGTGCTGCGGTGGGACCAGAGGGGCATCTCGTACACCCGAGTGATGCCCCTCCTAATTCTGGCTCAGAGACAGAAGTCCACGTACACTTCGTACCCCAAGGCAGAGCCCACGCCCTCGGCCTCCTCTGCGCCCCCCGCCAGCAGCCTGTACTCTTCACCTGTGGTGAGTGGCCCTCGGGCTGGAGCTGCCTCTCCCGGAAGGCAGTAGGGTTGATAGGGGACGCGGGTCCCCGGGCTGATACAGTGGAGCTGGCGGGGGATGCGGGTCCCCGGGCTTCCCAGAGAGGACAGCCCTAGCACACGGACAGACATCAGGGCAGAGCCCCAGGGCTCCAGGCCCCCGTTCCTCTGGGTCCCTGGTCTGGCCCTTGGGACTGAGGACATGGGACAGGCTGTGGGGAGGGCGCCTTGCTGGTGAGACGCCATCTCTTCCACACCCTCCCGCCCCACAGGAACTGGAAGACTTGCTTTCTGGGCATCCACATGGCCTCTCCCTGGCCTCAGCCCTGCTCTCAGTGGGGGGTGAAGAGGCCGCCTGTGTTGCAGGGGGTTGGGTCAGGGACAGCAGGTTGAGAAAGTAATTTTGTAGGTTCTGTGGAGTGGCCAGGCCGCTGCAGGCCCAGGGGCTCAGAACAGCTCTGCCCCGGTGAGCCACCCCTTCCCTTCTTCCCCTCCTTCCCAGGCTGTTGGCCGGGGCCCCACATGCAGGACCATGGGGGCTGTCCAGTGTCCACCTTGAGGCCCCAGGGCTGGCCTGGTGCTGCCCTGTTCCTCCCATAGCAAGGTTAGGAGTCTCATAGGACGGCAGTGCTGCCTGCCTCTGTGGAGTTCTGAGCATCTGGAAGAGGAGAAAAGATGGCCACTGAGATGCCAGGAATCAGAGGAGGGCACGGAGGGAGGGCCCAGGCTGCAGCTCCGGTCTCCAGGATCTGCCGCACTGGGGCCATCCCTGTCCCTGCCCGAGCAACTGTCCTGTCGCCTGTGACACTCAGATGCCCCTTTCTCCCCAGAACTCGTCGGCGCCTCTGGCTGAGGACATCGACCCTGAGGTAAGGCCCGGTGTGAGGTGTGTCCTCTCACGGTTTCTGGCCTTGGGAGTGACCCCCTTGTTGCCTGCAGCTCGCGCGGTATCTCAACCGGAACTACTGGGAGAAGAAGCAGGAGGAGGCTCGTAAGAGCCCCACGCCGTCAGCGCCTGTGCCCCTGACAGAGCCGGCTGCACAGCCTGGGGAGGGGCACGCAGCCCCCGCCACTGTGGTGGAGGTGAGGGGCTGCTCCCGGCGTTCCTAGTGGCAGGGTCCCTTGGAAGGGGTGGATGTGGGACAGGTCGGAGGCCCCACTCATTCTCTCTCTTCCAGAACCCCCTCCCGGAGACAGACTCTCAGCCCATTCCTCCCTCTGGTGGCCCCTTTAGTGAGGTAAGCTGTGGCTCCCTCCACGGGCCAGGGCAAAATACGGCCTCCAGGCCCCATAGCACCAGGCACATGGCACAGGTGCCTGCCCTAACCAGAGGGCTGTGCCAGAGCAAGGGTGTCTGCCCCAGCCCCGCCCTTAGTGGCCTTTCCCAATGGAAACTGCACCAGGCTGTGGTCCAGAGCTGGGGCCACTCTGTGGACCTAACGTGGACCTGAATATTCCAGAGCAGTCTAGAACCACCAGATGAGGCCTTGGCCTTACCTGGGGCTTCTGGGCTGGCTGGCTGTCAGAGCACAGGGCCTTGGAGAGGGAGGCAGCTGGCATGGGGCCCTGAGCCCGCTCCGTCCTGAGCAGGGCCTGCTGCTGGACAAGGGCCTGCCTCCGGGGCCTCGCCTTCCTCGGCTGCAGAAGGGGTTGCTTCCATAAGGAGCAGATGGACTGTGCTCCAGGCCTGCGTGCAGCAGGCGCCTCCGTCCCAGGCCCCACCGGGGAGGCTGGCTCGGGCGTGGCCGCACTCATCCAGAACCCTGCCCTGCCCACAGCCACCGTTCCACAACGGCGAGTCCGAGGAGAGCCACGAGCAGTTCCTGAAGGCGCTGCAGAACGCCGTCACCACCTTCGTGAACCGCATGAAGAGTAACCACATGCGGGGCCGCAGCATCACCAACGACTCGGCGGTGCTCTCGCTCTTCCAGTCCATCAACGGCATGCACCCGCAGCTGCTGGAGTTGCTCAACCAGCTGGACGAGCGCAGGCGTAGGTGCCCGTGCCACGGGTCCTTGGCTGGGGGGCAGCGGGTGTTGTGAGTGCCGTCCTGGGCCAGGGCCTCCCCGGAGGACGCTGGGCTCTTGTGAGTCCTTCACTGGGGCTGTGGCCTCCTCTGAGGGTCTCAGTGGGAGGTGGTCTCAGTGATGACCATGCCGTGCCCTGCCCTGCCCAGAACCCTCTGCCTGCCTCCCCTAGAGCCCAGTGCCTTCAGAGCCCTCTGCAGAAGATTGGGCACAGGGCAGCCTGTCTGCGTGTCTGTTCCACCCAGGAGCTTCTCGGCACTGTGCCGGAGCGGTCAGGGTTGCTCTGTCGTCTGCCCACAGTGTACTATGAGGGGCTGCAGGACAAGCTGGCACAGATCCGTGATGCCCGGGGGGCGCTGAGTGCCCTGCGCGAAGAGCACCGGGAGAAGCTTCGCCGGGCAGCCGAGGAGGCAGAGCGCCAGCGCCAGATCCAGCTAGCCCAGAAGCTGGAGATAATGCGGCAGAAGAAGCAGGTGCAGTGGCTGCCCAGCCACGGGCCGGGGTGGGCTGGGGAGCCCCCAGCGTAACCACCGCCTTTCTGCCGCACAGGAGTACCTGGAGGTGCAGAGGCAGCTGGCCATCCAGCGCCTGCAGGAGCAGGAGAAGGAGCGGCAGCTGCGGCTGGAGCAGCAGAAGCAGACGGTCCAGATGCGTGCGCAGATGCCCGCCTTCCCCCTGCCCTACGCCCAGGTAGGTGCCATCCTCTTTCCACCCAGGGGCTTGTGGGCTGAGGACCAGCTCTCACCACTGTCTCCTTCGTCCCCAGCTCCAGGCCATGCCCGCGGCCGGAGGCGTGCTCTACCAGCCCTCGGGACCAGCCAGCTTCCCCAGCACCTTCAGCCCCGCTGGCTCGGTGGAGGGCTCCCCCATGCATGGCGTGTACATGAGCCAGCCGGCCCCTGCCGCAGGCCCCTACGCCAGCATGCCGGGCACCGCAGCTGGTAAGGACGGGTCGGGGCAGAGAGCACGCTTTTTTCTCTCGTCTTTATTTTAAATGAATTTACAGAAAAGCAGTAAGAATGGTGCAAAGGGTTTTCCCAATTGCCCCGATGTGAATGTTATCCCTGCTTTCTCCTGTTTTCACGCAAATGCACTCACACAGGCTTTCCTGCTGGAGCCGTGTTTCAGTCCATGCATGGCAGGTGCTGCCCTCTCCCCTGAATGCGACAGCGAGCATTTCCTGAAACCAGCAGGAAGATCCTCGTCCATAGCAGGCTCAGCCCTCACGGACTGTCCCAGTGGTGTCCTGTAAACAGCACGCCCGCTGCTGCGTGGATTCAGCCCTCCGTCCACTTGCCTTTAATCTAGAGTGTTTCCCAGTCAGCCTTTGTGTTTTGTGACATCGACTGTCCCAAGAGCACTGGCCTGTCGTTCGGCAGACTGTCCTCAGCTTAGGTTTGTCTGGTGTCTCCATGCGGTGACCGTAAGGCTGTGCTTTTCCTCAGAGTGGCACAGAAGGTGACATGCGTCCTGTCAGTCCCGTTCTTGGCCATTCGGCTGAGACGGAGTCTGCCAGGGATTTTCACTGTGAAGTGACTGTCTTGCCCTTTGTAATCAGATCTCTCTTTGGGGAGGCTTTTCAAATACTCTGGGACTCCTCAACGTCTAGCATTGTTTTGCTAATGTTGCCTGTGTTTATGACAGTGTTTGCCAAATAGCGCTTTCTAATTCTGCTGTTGTCTTTCCACTGGCGGGAGGTGCTCTGCCCGCTCTCCTACTTATTGTCAGTCACAGCAGCATGGAGATGTGTTTGTTTTTTCTTTCAAAGGTGACGCTCCTCTGTCATCACTGTTTATTCTTAGAGTCTTGCTGTCACCCAGGCTGGAATGCAGTGCCACGATCCTGGTTCACTGCAGCCTCCACCGCCTGGGCTCAAGCAATCCTCCCGCCTCAGCCTCTTGAGTAGCTGGGACTACAGGATTACGTCACCATGCCTGGCTAATTAAAAAAAAAAAAAGGGCGGGCGCGGTGGCTCAAGCCTGTAATCCCAGCACTTTGGGAGGCCGAGACGGGCGGATCATGAGGTCAGGAGATCGAGACCATCCTGGCTAACACGGTGAAACCCCGTCTCTACTAAAAAATAGAAAAAACTAGCCGGGCGAGGTGGCGGGCGCCTGTAGTCCCAGCTACTCGGGAGGCTGAGGCAGGAGAATGGTGTAAACCTGGGAGGTGGAGCTTGCAGTGAGCTGAGATCCGGCCACTGCACTCCAGCCTGGGCGACAGAGCGAGACTCCGTCTCAAAAAAAAAAAAAAAAAAAAAAAAAAAAAAAAAAAGGCTGGGTGTGGTGGCTCATGCCTGTTGTCCCAGCACGTTGGGAGGCTGAGGCGGGTAGATCATGAGGTCAGGAGTTCAAGACCAGCCTGCCAAGAGGGTGAAACCTCGTCTCCACTAAACATACAAACGTTAGGTGGGCATGGTGGCAGGTGTCTGTAATCCCAGCTATTCTGGAGGCAGAGGCAGAGAGTCAGTTGAACCCGGGAGGCAGAGGTTGCAGTGAGCTGAGATTATCCTCTGCACTCCAGCCTGAGCAACAGAAACTCTGTCTCAAAAAAAAATGTAGAAATGAGGGCTTTCTGTGTTGCCCAAGCTGACCTCAAACTCCTGACCTCGAGTGATCCGCCCTTCTCGGCCTCCCAAAGTGCTAGGATTACAGGCATGAGCCACCGTGTCCAGCCCCGGTACTTTGATGCTCAAAGTGTCCCAGGTGTGGCCATGGGAGGCGTCAGTGGCTCTCTGTTGCGTAGGGCCTTCAGTTTCAGATGCTTCCGAGTTTCTGTTGCTAGATACTCTGTGTTCGTCTTGTACATGCCCAGCCCTGGACCCAGCCAGTTCTTCAAGGAGCCCTAGTTCCCTTTAGTGGAGGGTGGTCTGGATCTTGGTTAGAAGCCAAGATCGATATTCTGGGTGTGCCCACAGCTCTAGGTTGTTAGCAGAGCTGGAAAGTGTGTATATTTATCCAAGTGCACAGTCATGGGTGTGTCTGTGCATGTGTGAATACATGCATCTTTGTGTATTATAAAAACCATGAGTGCAGCCAGGTGCAGTGGCTCATGCTTGTAATCCCAACGCTTTGGGAGGCTGAGGCAGAGATCAGGAGTTCAAGACCAGCCTGACCAACATGGTGAAACTCCATCTCTACTAAAAATACAAAGTTAGCCGGGCGTGGTGGTGCACACCTATAGCCCCAGCTACTTGGGAGGCTGAGACAGGAGAATCACTGGAACCTGGGAGGCGGAGGTTGCAGTGAGCCAAGATCATGCCATTGCCCTCCAGCCTGGGCAACAGAGCAAGACTCCGTCTCAAAAAAAAAAATAAATAAATCCATGAGTTAATTCCAGTACTTGCAATTTTAATCCAATAGCACAGTTTTCTTTTGCATTGTTTTCAATATACTTACTTGCTCAGCCCTAGAGTACACAAAAAGTGGTTTTAAGAATGCCAACCTGGGCCGGGCGCGGTGGCTCAAGCCTGTAATCCCAGCACTTTGGGAGGCCGAGACGGGCGGATCACGAGGTCAGGAGATCGAGACCATTGTGGCTAACACGGTGAAACCCCGTCTCTACTAAAAAATACAAAAAACTAGCCGGGCGAGGTGGCGGGCGCCTGTAGTCCCAGCTACTCGGGAGGCTGAGGCAGGAGAATGGCGTAAACCCGGGAGGCGGAGCTTGCAGTGAGCTGAGATCCGGCCACTGCACTCCAGCCTGGGTGACAGAGCGAGACTCCGTCTCAAAAAAAAAAAAAAAAAAAAAAGAATGCCAACCCGGCCTGACGATGCCTCATAACTGGAGTGTAACATTTCTGTGTAGTTCCTGTCATTTGTAGCCTGAGGCCGTGGAGTCCAGATTCTCGGTTCAGAAGTTACTAGGATTCACTCTCCCATCCTATCGGTCAGACCATGTCACTTATTTCAAATACAGTTTGGTTCGTTTCTTCTGATTTCATTCCATTCTAGGATTTTTCTCCCATCCTTGTTGGTTTTATTTTTTTTGAGACCAAGTCTTGCTCTGTTGCCCAGGCTGGAGTGCAATGGTGCTATCTCAGCTCACTGTAACCTCTGCCTCCCAGGTTCAAGCAGTTCTCCTGCATCAGCCTTCTGCATAGCTGGGATTACAGGCACTCGCCACCATGCCCAGCTAGTTTTTGTATTTTTTTTAGAGACAGGGTTTTACTGTGTTAGACAGGCTGGTCTTGAACTTCTGCCCTCGTGATCTGCCCACCTCGGCCTCCCAAAGTGCTGGAAGTACAAGTATGAGCCACCACACCCGGCCGATGTTCCTTTTTTTAAAAACATGAAATCTGAACTTGGTTCCAAAAGTCACAACAAAAAGGAAAACTCCTGGCTGGGCGGTGGCTCATGCCTGTAATCCTAGCACTTTGGGAAGCCACGGCAGGCCAATCATCTTGAGGTCAGGAGTTCGACACTAGCCTGACAAACATGGCGAAACCCCGTCTCTCCTAAAAATACAAAAACTTAGCCGGGTGTGGTGGTGTACACCTGTATTCCCAGCTGCTTGGGAGGCGGAGGCAGGAGAATCGCTTCAACCCAGGAGGCAGAGGTTACAGTGAGCCAAGATCACGCCACTGCACTCCAGCTTGCACAACAGAGGGAGACTCTCAAAAAAAAAAGTAAAACTGAAGAGTAGGGCGTCCCTTACTCCCCTCCGCATTGCCCTGGCTGAACCATCTCCCCTGTCTTGTTTGTCACAGATCCCAGCATGGTGAGCGCCTACATGTACCCAGCAGGGGCCACTGGGGCGCAGGCGGCTCCCCAGGCCCAGGCCGGACCCACCGCCAGCCCCGCCTACTCGTCCTACCAGCCTACTCCCACAGCGGGCTACCAGGTATACAGGAAGGCCTCTTCCCTCCTGCCAGGGCCAGCCCCAGCGCCAGCCCCTTCTCCCACGGCACCCCTTCCCTCCGCAGAACGTGGCCTCCCAGGCCCCGCAGAGCCTCCCCACCATCTCTCAGCCTCCGCAGTCCAGCACCATGGGCTACATGGGGAGCCAGTCGGTCTCCATGGGCTACCAGCCTTACAACATGCAGGTACAGCGGCCTCCAGGCTCTGCTGGGGCTGGGGTGGGGGAGCAGTTGATGATGCTGAGGGTCCCTTGGTGAGGCTGGCGGGCACTGGGTGGGCTCCACTCCTTCTGCTCCTCGCCCTCCACTCTGGGCGCTCCTTGTGGTCACCTCTGGATTGCTGCAAGCCAGAAGCACCCCTGCCTGCCTGGCCACAGGGCCGCTTTCTCACATCTGGCATCCTCTCGCGACAGAATCTCATGACCACCCTCCCGAGCCAGGACGCGTCTCTGCCACCCCAGCAGCCCTACATCGCAGGGCAGCAGCCCATGTACCAGCAGGTGAGCCATGCCCGGGGCCTCACAGCAGCACCCACGGGGCAGCCTCCGCCTTCGTGGTTTAGCATGGGTCCTCTGGCCCCAGTGGGGATTGTCCTGTGCGCCTGCTCACATGGGGAGACGCATACCCAAGGCCCCTTCTCAGCAGACAGAACGAGGACGCAAGTCTTAGGGCAGACATGCATGTCCACAAGTGTAGACAGAAAAACCGTTAATTTACTCGAAAGCCAAAGGCCATGTAAGCTGCACTCGGTGGACATGGATTAGCAGCTCTTGTGGGTCTGTGGCTCTGCTGGGACAAAAGCCTTCCTCCCAGGGCCATTCCTGCTTTCCTCCTGCACAGATGGCATCCTCTGGCGGTCCCCCCCAGCAGCAGCCCCCTGTGGCCCAGCAGCCGCAGGCGCAGGGGCCGCCGGCACAGGGCAGCGAGGCCCAGCTCATCTCATTCGACTGACCCAGGCCGTGCTCACGTCCGGAGTAACACTACAGTTCACCCGAAACGCCTCGTCTCTAACTGCCATCATCCCGCCTCCCTGTCCTCTACTGCTGGTAGTGTCCCTTCTCTGCGAGTGAGGGGGGGCTTTCACCCCAAGCCCACCTTCCTTCTTGTCCTCAGCCCGCTGCAGTCCCTGAGTTGGTCTCTGCTTTCTTTCCCCAAGGCTGGGCCACGGGGAGGGAAGGTGGGAGGGAAGGACCTTCTCCCAGGGGAAGCCCCCAGCCCTGTGGGTTATGGTCTGTGAGAAGTGGCAGGAATGGGGACCCTCACCCCGAGCAGCCTGTGCCCTCTGGCCCCACTGTGAGCTGGCTGTGGTGTCTGGGTGTGGCCTGGGGCTCCCTCTCCAGGGGCCTCTCGGCAGCCACAGCCAAGGGTGGAGGCTTCAGGTCTCCAGCTTCTCTGCTTCTCAGCTGTCATCTCCAGTGCCCCAGAATGGTACAGCGATAATAAAATCTATTTCAGAAAGCATCAGCGTTTTTTTTTTTTTTTTTTTTTACTAATTTTTTTGAGATGGAGTCTCACTCTGTCACCCAGGCTGGAGTGAGGTGGTGATCTCCACTCACTGCAAGCTCTGCCTCCCGGATTCAAGCGATTCTTGAGCCTCAGCCTCCCAAGTAGCTGGGACTACAGGTGCACTCCATTACCATGCCTGTCTAGTTTTTGTATTTTTTAGTAGCGACGGTGTTTCACCATGTTGGCCAGGCTGGTCGTGAACGCCTAACCTCAGGTGATCCACCTGCCTCTGGGATTACAGGCGTGAGCCACTGCGCCCGGCCTGCATCAGCGTTTGCTCAGGGGGCGGGTGGTCCGGCTGACGGCCCAGCTGCGGGCAGGGTCCTGTCCAGCCTGTCCCTCCCTGAGGCTGCGTGCCAGGGGTCACCTGTGCCCTGCGCGGCTCTACACCGCCGGTGGCTGGTGAGGAGTTTGGGCTTGGCGCCGCCTCCGTATAGTGGCTGAAGCTTCCCGAGTGCTCCTCATTCCTGGGAAGGGAGCCGGATAATGGGAAGGGTGGGGGCTCAGCGCTCCGAGTCCGCGGCCGGGGGCTGGCAGGGCTGAAACCCGCCTCCCGAGTGTTGAAAGCGGCAGGCGCCGGCCTTTGCACCCAGAGGCCAGGGCGTCTCACGCACCTTCACATCCGGGCCTCTTAGGGGGGCGCGGCTTTGGCTTTTCCAGGAAGGAATGGACTCGAACGGAGAGGGAAAGCGGAGGTGTGGAGAGGCCGGCAGGATAAGCAGGCACTGGGCCCAGGCCGCCTCTGGAGGCTCCGCCTGTTCTGATGTGAAGGCGGAGGCTCAGCCGCGCTCTCCCAGGAAGCCACCTGGGCGTTTGGGGCTTTAGCTAGGAAAGAAGACGTCGCTTGCGGCTGCGAAGGCGCCAAGGCCCAGAGCTCGCGCCTCCGCCCGCGACGGCGGCACTGGTGGCCCCGAGCGGGCTGGAGACGCGGGTTACTGCCGGCTTCGGGGCCCAGCCTCGGCCGCGACGTTCGCTCGTATCGCGCACGGACAGAAACCCGTGAGCCCTGGAGAAAGAACACGTGAACCCGCAGCCCCCAGTCCCCGTCGCTCCTTTGCGCGACCCCAAAACCCGACAGGAAGAGAGCAGCCCGCTGCCCACCTGCCGCGACAAACGACGATTTTGCGTCTGCGCGGCGCGCCGCCTTGTGGGTAATCTCAGGATGAGACGAGGCTAGCGCGAGGTGCGGCTAGAGCGCCATTGCCGGCTCGAATGCCCAGCGGCTGTGGCGGCTAGAGCGTCCCTCCCCAGTTCGAATGCCCGGCGGCTGTGGCGGCTAGAGCGTCGCTCCTCAGCTCGAATCCCCGGCGGCCGAGGCGGCTAGAGCGTCGCCTCCTCCCGGGGAACCGCGTGTGACCTTCCAACCCGCGGACCGATGCTGCCGGCGGCCGCTCGCCCCCTGTGGGGGCCTTGCCTTGGGCTTCGGGCTGCTGCGTTCCGCCTTGCTAGGTACGCGGGATCCTGGGGCGCCAGGACTGGGCCGGTGGGCAGGGTAGGGGACGGGCGGGCACTGAGGGGTCGATCCGGGCGGAGGCGGGCAGCGGGGCCGGCCTCCCTACAGCGGCCAGGCCGGGCTTGGGGGTCCTACTGGGGGCTGGGGAGGAGGCCTCCCGGTGCGCAAGTCCCTTCCTTCCTGGGCCGTGGAAAGCGCCAGGGTCGGCCCCAGATGACCTTGGACGATTCCCTGCTCCTCCCCCGGCCTCAGCCATCTCCGCAGCAAAGGCCCATCCATGGGTGCGGCGTTTTGCGGCCAGGGGGCCCCACGTTTTGGGAGGCTTTGCTCAGGAAGATGCACCTAAGTAATAGTTTCACCACCGCTGGGTTGATGTAGTTCATTCACACCAGAAGCTTGAGGTTTGAGTGGTATAGCTGCAAGTAAACACGTGGCTTTCTAAGGCTCTTTGAAGAATTTAAAGTAACTTGCAAATCTTACCAATACGGACCCCTTGAGATCTGAGAACCCTGGACTGGGACCAAGGAGCTAGGTAATTTCTGGCCCTAGTGATTATCAGCCTGAGCTTATGGCACCCATCAGTCCCCCAGTTCTGTCCTGTCCCCCTGGTCTCTGCAGCCCCTTCCATTCCAGGACTGACAGGTCTGTTTGAATTGGGGGTGGGGGCTAGGCGACAGGTGCCATGCGTCTGTGCCATGCGACATATGAGGAGTAGCGGCCATCGGAGGTGTGAGGCCCTTGCTGGTGCACCCCTGGATAACGCCCCCAAGGAGTACCCCCCCAAGATTCAGCAACTGGTCCAGGACATCGCCAGCCTCACTCTCCTGGAAATCTCAGACCTCAACGAGCTCCTGAAGGTATCATGAGAGGGTGGCACAGACCCAGGGGCTGGAAGTTTGGGAGCCCCTGTGTTTTGTTCCTGGTGTATTTTGGGAGTTTAGCAAATTGTCAGAAGTGTGTTTGTCCAGGTGCAAGGTCCATACCAGGCTAGTTGCCCCTCCTCAGTAGGTTCCGGCTGGTGTGAGGGCCAGCTGTGGACACTGTTCTCTATCTCTGCAGAAAACGTTGAAGATCCAGGATGTTGGGCTTGTGCCGATGGGTGGTGTGATGCCTGGGGCTGTCCCTGCTGCAGCAGCCCAGGAGGTGAGTCCTGGGCAGAAAGAGGCATTTCTGTGGTGCCTAGTTCGCCTATGGCCTCATGTGCCATGGTTCGGTATCTCAGGTTCTGCAGCTGCCGTCATTGTCTGCAGCCTGCACACCTGTGCCGGCCTCCTGCAGCCTCCTGGGACCTACCCCCTTCCATGGATGTACAAGTCTTTGCATGTGGAGGCCATGTTTCTAATGGAGGGAAACAGACACTAAGCTAAGAGAGGAAAAAGGCTGGGCGTGGTGGCTCACGCCTGTAATCCCAGCGCTTTGGGAGGCCGAAATGGGTGGATTCACTTGAGGTCAGGAGTTCGAGGCCAGCCTGGCCAACATGGTGAGACCCCGTCTCTACTAAAAATGCAAAATAAAAAAAGTAGCTGGGCCTGGTGGCATGTGCCTGTAATCCCAGCTACTCAGGAGGCTGAGGCAGGAGAATAGCTTGAACCCAGGAGACTGTCTCAAACGAACAAACTAAATAAATAAATATAAATAAGCAAATAAGAATACAAAAATTAGCTGGGTGTGGTGGCAGGCGCCTGTAATCCCAGCTACTTAGGAGGCTGAGTCAAGAGAATTGTTTGAACCAGGGAGGCAGAGGTTGCAGTGAGCCAAGATCACACTACTGCACTCCAACTTGGCAACAGAGCAAGACCCTGTCTCAAAAAACAAAAAAAGGAAAAAGGAAGAAACTATACCAAATAGAACGTTGAAAGCATTGTGGAGAAAAGGAGGGGCCTCCCCTGCACCTCCCTTTGGGGCTTTAGAATGGGGTGGGCCAGCAGTGGAGGTGCTAGCTCCCCCCCAACCCTTTCTCCACAAAGAAGCTCAAGTGGGAGGGAGAGTTCCAAGTTCAAGGTGGGCTTCAAAGAGGAGGCAGACATTGCAGAAGAGAGCACGGCCTTCCTGGGAGAGGAAGGGGTGGCACCAGGGCCACCAGGCAAGAGGGTGTGTGACAGTTCAGGGAGCAGCAGCAGGGTAGGGGCTGGCGCAGGCGAAGGGGTGTAATAGGCAGCTCTGTCCTTGAGTCTCTGCAGGGAAA
Organism: Macaca fascicularis; assembly: GCF_037993035.2. Taxonomy (NCBI): domain Eukaryota; kingdom Metazoa; phylum Chordata; class Mammalia; order Primates; family Cercopithecidae; genus Macaca; species Macaca fascicularis. Next base: position 88,134,466 of record NC_088390.1, read on the forward strand.
CCAGTGAACTTGAAGCCACCCATTGCATTTGGTCATTGGGTTGTGTAAACCTCTCCGCCAGAGCCCTCCTCTCAGCCCCTTTCCCCCACTGGGGAACCAGGTCGTGTCCTGTAGAGTGTCCCACGTTCCAGATGCGTGGGGTGCCCATGGGGCATCATCACTCTCATGCCTGAGAACTGGAAGGTAGTTTAAAGGCCGATTAGATTCAGGCCGAGCGTTTGGGTAAGAATAGCTGGGATTACTGTAGAGCCTATTGTATAAACTGGATTGCTTTTGAGGATGGAGGAGATGTTATAATAGCCTTCTCAGGCCATGGGGACACGCAGCCCCCCCATCCCCGGGTGGTGCTGGGTCTCCATGCGCCATGTCAGAAGTGCAGTGTGCCCATCAGTCCATGGCGGGTTGTCAGTTTGTCGTTACATGTGCACTGTGGCGTGGCTGAGAAAGGAGTGACGCTCCTTTTATCTACAAAGCACTTTGATGTCATTTTTTCCTGTCTCATAAGTTATGCTTTCTAAGGGAGACAGGAGTAGAGTATTGAGGGAAGGACTGTGAAGCATGTTTTTATTTATTTATTCATGAAACTGAGTCCCACTCTATCACCCAGGCTGGAGTGCAATGGCGCAATCTCGGCTCACGGCAGCCCCCGCCTCCCAGGTTCAAGCAATTCTCATGCCTCAGCCTCCTGAGTAGCTGGGATTACAGGCGCCCACCACTAGAGACAGGGTTTCACCACGTTGGCCAAGCTGGTTTCAAACTCGACCTCAAGTATCCACCCGCCTTGGCCTCCCAAAGCGCTAGGATTACAAGCGTGAGCCACCACTCCCGGCCGAGGCATGTTTACAAAGTGTTATTGGGCAGATCTGCCTCTGACTAGCTATGAGAAAGAGAAGAGCACCAGCTGGACTTGGGAGGCTGAGGCAGGAGACTCGCTTGAACCCGGGAGGTGGAGGTTGCCGTGAGCTGAGGTGGCACCACTGCACTCCAGCCTGGATGACAGAGTGATACTCCGTCCAAAAAAAAAAAGAAAAGAAAAAGCACCAGCTGGTTAAAGATTGACGAGTTGGGGCCGGGCGCGGTGGCTCAAGCCTGTAATCCCAGCACTTTGGGAGGCCGAGACGGGCGGATCATGAGGTCAGGAGATCGAGACCATCCTGGCTAACACGGTGAAACCCCGTCTCTACTAAAAAAATACAAAAAACTAGCCGGGCGCGGTGGCGGGCGCCTGTAGTCCCAGCTACTTGGGAGGCTGAGGCAGGAGAATGGCGTGAACCCGGGAGGCGGAGCTTGCAGTGAGCTGAGATCCGGCCACTGCACTCCAGCCTGGGCGGCAGAGCGAGACTCTGTCTCAAAAAAAAAAAAAAAAAAAAAGATTGACGAGTTGGGAGACATGACTTCTAACTCCAGGCTTTGCTGGGGCCTCCCCTGCACCTCCCTTTGGGGCTTTAGAATGGGGTGGCCCAGCAGTGGAGGGGCTAGCTCCCCCCAATCCTTTCTCACCTAGCCCTCCTTCTTTCCTGCTCCCGAAGGTGGTGGAAGAAGAGATCCCCAGAGCGAAAGAACGGACACATTTCACCGTCCGCCTGACTGAGGCGAACCCCGTGGACAAAGTGAAGCTGATCAAGGAAATCAAGAACTACGTCCAGGGCATCAACCTCGTCCAGGTCTGCACCGCGTTGGGGGTTCTGAGGCAGGTTCCGTTGTGGCGGCCCAGGGCCCCCAGTCCCTGACTTGGCTCTCTCTGGCAGGCAAAGAAGCTGGTGGAGTCCCTGCCCCAGGAAATCAAAGCCAATGTCGCCAAAGCCGAGGCAGAGAAGATCAAGGCGGCCCTGGAAGCGGTGGGCGGCACGGTGGTTCTGGAGTAGCTCCAGCTCAGAGGACTTGTATTCAGGGGTCCCTGGGACCCTGGCGAGGTCCCGCCCTCCTGTGGCCACTGGCACCACCCCCAGCACCAGGCGCCCACTGGAGCCGTTTGGGAGAACCTCCTGCGCCATGCAGCAGGGCCAGACAGGCCGCACAGACCTACTGTGGCGGGCGGGAGGGGCGGCTGCTGCCTGGTGACGGCACCAGGAGGCCCACCAGGACGTGCCACCAGTGAATGTGCCTCTGGTGGCTGCTGAGAAAAATACACTGTGCAGTTCAGTGTGTGGAGTGTCGTGAGCAGGCCGGGCTGCGGGGCCAGCGGGGGGATCCAGGCAGCGTGTGGAGTGTCGTGCGCAGGCCGGGCTGCAGGGCCAGCGGGGGGATCCAGGCAGCGTGTGGAGTGTCGTGCACAGGCCGGGCTGCGGGGCCAGCGCGGGGATCCGGGCAGTGTGTGGAGTGTCGTGCTCAGGCCGGGCTGCGGGGCCAGCGGGGGGATCCAGGCAGCGTGTGGAGTGTCGTGCGCAGGCCGGGCTGCGGAGCCAGTGTGGGGATCCGGGTTGGGATGGGATGGGAGGCTTGTTCTGCCCCCTCAGCAGACATCTGAGAGTCTACAGACATTCAGCGGGTCCCCTGGGTGCAGGGCCCTGTCCTGAGACCCCACACCAGGCCTGGTGGACGGCAGTGGTATGGAGGACTGGGGCCCGTCCTGTTTAGAGGGGTGGGTTTGGAGTGTGAACCCTGCCCGTTTTCAGTGTTGGCCCTCTTTTAAGACAGCAGGAAATTCAGCACTTGCATGAGAAACCGAGGGAGCCTTGGAGCCAGCAATGCCACCCCTGGCTCACGTTGCAAGTACCCCTGAACCTAAGCCCGGCCAGGGGGCTGCGTCGGGGGTAGTGGGGAGGGGTGTGGGATGCACCTGGCATCTGCAGGGTTGGGGTGTCAGCTGTTCCTCTGGGGTTCTTAAGTGGGGTATCCTGGGACCTGGGCAGAGTGGCAGGAGGGGCTTGTGGACCTGGGGACTGGGAGTGCCGGGGCCAGCTTGGAGCACTGGTCACTGCTCTTGGTGAGGTGTGGCCCAGTGCTGGGCAGCCCTTGGCAGCCACCCTCAGGCTGCAGACCCCTTGGTGCCACTGCTGAGTGCAGGGGGTGTGGCCCCATAAACTGGCTGGAACGGCCAGGGCCTTACTCTGAGGACCCGTGGCCTCCTTTTCTTGGGCACGCCTGTTTTCAGCCAAACCTGGGAGAGAATCAGGATTTCTGTCTCAGCTGGCCCATGACCAAGGCCAGCCCCAGGCTGTGGGCCCACCGTGAGGCCAGACACGGCACGTTCCGCACCTGCTTCGGGAAACATGCCCTGTGTGGCGGCCCCGTGGGCTGCGTGCCCTCCGGCCTCAGTGTTCCTGCTGGAAGGATGCCTTGGCATGGGACCAGAAAGGGGCACTGTGCATCTGGGAGCTGCCCACTGACTGGGACTCCTGGGGGAGCGGGAGCAGCAGGGAGTTTTAGGCTCACTGGGCGCACATGCCCTGCCTGGCCCAGGTCCTCTTCCAGGGCCTTCTGGTAGAGTTTGTCTGACTAACCTGCTGTCCCCAGGAAAGGCTGTGTCCCAAGCCTGGAAGTCCCTATTGCCCATGGTAGCTGTTTTGAGGGGTTAACGATTCTTCCCTCAGGAGGTGACACTGCCACCTGGGGCTGGGTGCATTCTGCCTGGTGCCCTGCTGACCTGACCCCAACTGCCTTTCCCGTCTGGAAGGCAGCAAATATCTGAGCTCGGACGAGCCCTGCTTGGGGTCAGACAGGCATGCTGTGTTCATCCAGGCTGCAACCAGATCAGATAGACCAGCAAAGCCTCCGCTGGTGACTCCTCACTGCCTGCCCTGGCTCAGGCATCTGCCAGGTCACTCGCAGGAGCCACCGAGAGGCTGTCTTCCCTGCCGGGGGACCCCCAAGGTAACCCGTGGATGCCAGGCCACAGTCGGAGGCTAGACGGGAAGCCCTGTCCCATGAACTAGCTCGGTCTGCCCCAACCACCCCCTTGGGCCTACTGATATAACTTACGATCCGTCTGAGAATCAACCAGGGATCTTCGTGAGTCCCTGCCCTACAGTTCTAAATTCACCGTTTGGAAAAGTCTGGCCTTGGATGCATTTCCTGTTTTCCAGGATTCCTCACCTTCTGACTGCCCTCCTGGCATCTCCAGCTCACAGAGTTCACAAACTTCAGTCCCCTGCAGCTCCTTGCGCTTTTGTTCTATTTTTTTAATGTTTTATTTGTTTACTTATTTATTGATTGATTGTTTTGAAACAGGGTCTCACTCTGTCACCCGGGCTGGTGGTGCAGTCTTGGCTCACTGCAGCCTCCACCTGCCGGGTTCAAGCAATTCTCCTGCCTCAATTTCCCAAGAAGCTGGAATTATAGGCATGCGCCACCACGCCTAGCTAATTTTGTGTTTTTATTAGAGACAGGGTTTCACCATGTTGGCGAGGCTGGTCTTGAACTCCCTCAAACAATCACCTGTCTTGGCCTCCCAAAGTGCTGAGATTACAGGTGTGTGCCAATGTGCCCAGCCTTATTTTAATTTTTTTTAATTTCTTTTTTTTTTTTTGAGACCGAGTTTTGCACTTGTCACCCAGGCTGGAGTGCAATGGCACGATCTCGGCTCACTGCAACCTTCACCTCCCGGGTTCAAGCGTTTCTCCTGCCTTAGCCTCCCAAGTAGCTGGGATTACAGGCGCCCACCACCACATCCAGTTAATTTTTCTATTTTTAGTAGAGGGGGGGTTTCACCACGTTGACCAGGCTGGTCTCGAATTCCTAACCTCAGGTGATCTGCCCACTTCAGCCTCCCAAAGTGCTGGGATTACAGGCATGAGCCACCACATCCAGCCTATTTTTGTTTTTTAATATAGATAGAATCTCACTCTGTCACCCGAGCTGGAGTGCAGTGGCTTGATCAAGGCTCACTGCAGCCTCGGCCTCCTGTGTGCAAGCAATCCTTCCACCTCAGCCTCCCAGGTAGCTGGGACTACAGGCACATGCCATCATGCCTGGCTAATCTTTTGATTTTTTGTGGAGATGGGGTCTCACTGTGTTGCCCAGTCTGCTCTGAAACTCCTGGCCTCAAGAGATCCTCCCACCTTGGCCTCCCAAAGTGCTGGGATTACAGGTGAGAGCTGCCATGCCCAGCCTTTTTTGTTCTTTGTAAATCTCTGGCCGGGCGTGGTGGCTCAAGCCTGTAATCCCAGCACTTTGGGAGGCCGAGACGGGCGGATCACGAGGTCAGGAGATCGAGACCATCCTGGCTAACACCGGGAAACCCCGTCTCTAATAAAAAATACAAAAAACTAGCCGGGCGAGGTGGCGGGCGCCTGTAGTCCCAGCTACTCGGGAGGCTGAGGCAGGAGAATGGCGTAAACCTGGGAGGCGGAGCTTGCAGTGAGCTGAGATCCGGCCACTGCACTCTAGCCCGGGCGACAGAGCGAGACTCCGTCTCAAAAAAAAAAAAAAAAAAATCTCTTCAGTTCCCGCTCCTTAGCCTCAGGGCCCTGCTCTTTCTGCTTTGGAGCGGTTCCTGCTCCAGCCGGGAGCCAGTGTTCTGTGCGTTGGGGGTCTCTGCCCGCAGCCTGTTCCAGCCCTGTCTTGCAGGTGGCCTTGGGAGGGACAGGTTGCAGCCCAGGCCCGCCCCGCTCCTTCCTGGAGTGTCTCAGACTCAGGGGACACTGGCCCTCCAGGCCCTGCTTCCCTCAAGGTTTCCATCGCCTCTGATTCTTAGTAATTGGGAGCCGACGGATGCAACTCATCATGGTTTACACTGAGATCAGGCCACTTCCTAACTGTTGAGTCTGTTTGCTCTGGGCCTTTTAAGCCTGGCGTGATCCCTCTGAGTCCCTGCAGTGCATTTGCGCCATCTCCACATGTGGAGCCCCAGCCCAGGCTTGGTGTGGGCAGCGCTATGCCACACTCTCCTGGCTGCCTCCTGAGCACCTCCACCTGCTTCCCCACCAGGTGTGGCTGTGTTTTCACCCGTGTCCACCTGGCACCCTTCCCCATCGCCAGGTAGTTACGGTCTGTGTGGGCGACACCTGAGGGTCACAACCAAACCAAGGACCACAGCACACTTCCGGGCAGGGGGACCGCCTCTGGTCAGCTGCTCACTCGCCAGCCCAAATCTTCCGCTGATGACTTACGGGGTCAGAGGCCACCTAAGGGTCTAGAAAACAGTCTCCTCCAGTTGGCCAATGAAGACAAATACAGAGCCTGCCTGCCTATGTCGGGGTTACGGCCCAATAAACCCACAGCCAAGCTGAAAATCCTATGTGTCTTGCGCCTCCGACACAGCCAGGGCATCCAGGGCATCGCTGGATGCGCGGATACAGAGCTGGACACGTTCTGGTGCTTGAGGGGTTTTTCCAGTGCCCCTCACCTTTCGCCCTGGAGGGTGGGGGAAGCCAGACAGCAGTGACTAAGCTGGAGCTGCAGCTTCTTCATCCCTGTGGCCCAGCCCCAAAGCAGCCTTGGGGACTTAAATTTCATTTTCCCCAGCAGGTGCACCTGGGCCAAGAACACACCAGTACCTCCTTGTTCTTCGCAGGGAAATAGAATCCAAGCAGGGGCCCAGATGCAGGCAGGCATCTCCTGGGAACGGGAGCCCCAGGACCCACCCCGGGGCCCCACTTCCAGGGTGGTTCCCTGGGGCGTCTGGTCAGAGCCAGACCAGAACTGAGCGGGAGCTCCCGGTCATCTGTGTGTGGGAAAGGAGGCAAGTCCTTCGTAACCGCCATTTTCTCCCAGTTTTCATTCAATCTGGCCCCAAGCAGGTTCTTTTTTTCCGAGATGGAGTCTCGCTCTGTCGCCCAGGCTGGAGTGCAGTGGCGCGATCTCAGCTTACTGCAACCTCCTCTCCCGGATTCAAGCGATTCTACTGCTTGAGCTTCCTGAGTAGCTGGGATTGCAGCAGTGAGCCACCGCGCCCGGCTCCCGAAGCCGGTTTTCTGCTCTCTTGCAGTTGGGCCGGGGCTGAGCCCTCGTGGGGGCAGGGGTTGCAGACCAGTGGACGCAGGGCTCACGCCGCACACACGTGGCCCCCGCCGGATGACTCACGAGCCAGCGCCTGCGCGGCGGGTTGGCCACGGCGGGGGGCAGGTTCAGGGCCAGGGGCCGGGCCTCTTGGGGATTGGCAGGGCGCCCGCCGCGGTCCCGTGAGCCTGGGGCCGGTTCCCGGGCGGTGGCCTTCAGCGCCGCGCTCCAGCCCGGGGAGGGGAGGACGCCACGCAGCAGCCCCAGAGCACCCGCGCGTCCCCAGGCTGGGCCCACCGCGCTCGGCGCCCCTCTGCGGCCGCTTTAAGGCGCCGGGCACGCCTCCATCGCTGGGGGCGTGGCCTAGAGGTCCCGCCCCCGGGGCGCGCGCGCGCATTGGCTGTGCGGGGTGCGGGCGCGCGGGCGGCGCTTTGAACCGCGCGCGGGGCGCGGGGCGCTGCGGGTCAGTACACGCCGGGGTCGGGCCGGGGTCGGGCTGGAGTTGGGCTCTTCTGGGCCATGGCGGCCGAGGCGCGCGTGTCGCGCTGGTACTTCGGGGGGCTGGCCTCCTGCGGGGCCGCCTGCTGCACGCACCCGCTGGACCTGCTCAAGGTGAGGCCGGGCCCCGGAACGCGGGGAGGATGGGACCTTGGCGCCGCCCAGACGCCTGCAACGGCAGCAGCCCGGCCCCACGCACCCGCGGATCGCTGCGCCCGGGGCCCCCTCCTGGAGACACCGAGGAGGCCCCCGACGCCCGGGTGGCCGATCCCGGGTGTCCCTCGGCTGTTGGCCGCCGAGCTCGAGGTCTGCAGGGCGCAGCCGGGCTCCCCAGCTTCCCGGCCGGCTTCCCAATTCTCAGCAGGTGACGATCCAGCCCCGGCTCTGCACTTTAATATCTGGTGACCTTCGGCAAGTCACTTGGCCTGTCTGAGCTACCCACCCCCATACATTGAAGAACACTCTTTCCGCCCAGTTGGAAGTTGTGGGGGGAGTTCTGTGAGGTGCACAGGTGTTGGCATCTGGAGGCGTGCTGGCTGTAGCAGACCCAGGGCATGGGCCAAGCCGCCCCCCACCCAGGGGTGCTTAGCACACCGCCGGACGTGGCCCTGGGCAAGTGGGGTGACCCTGCGCCCCGGCTTTGGGCTGCTTCCTCCGGAGAAAGCTGGGTGGGCACTGGAAGCAATGTTAGGACCAGCACACCCCCAGGAGAGATGCGGGAGACACCGCATGCGTGTGGTCCTGGCTCTATGAGAGTGGGCATTTCTCAGCACGAGAAGCAGCCACAGTTCTTTTACTTTTTTTTTTTTTTTAAAGCTTATGGGGCAAAATAAGACAGAGCTCTCCTTGTTTCCCAGGGACAGCCAAGGGGCGTTGTTTTCTGACCCTGTCTTGCCACAGAGAACAAAGAAGAAAGGGCCTAAGGCATTGCACAGTCTGCCCAGCGGGCCCTGCCCTGTGAACCTGGCTGTGGTCACTGGGCAGCCACCCGTCTGGGGGACCTTTATTTTAGCAGCCTGCCCAGGGGACTTGTATTCCAGCAGCTTTTGAGGGGACTGGCTTTACTAACGAGCAACATTGCTGGCCACTGTGTGAAGGCCAGGTGAGCAGATGTGGGCGTCTTGGGGTACCTGAGACCTCGCTGGTCCTGGGAGAGGCCTGCAGAACTCCCAGGCCACAGGCAGCCAGGGCCAGTGAGATGCAGTCCCAGCGACAGGAAGGCACTGGCGTGGGCAGGAGGAGCCCCTCCTTGGCATCTGGCTCTTCCTTTCCTCCTGGGTGCCGCACAGGTGCCCCTCCCCCCAGGGCCTCTCCCACGGGCCCTCTGGGTGTTGAAGGCCCTCTGAGCCTCACTGCCTCTTGGCCCCGCCCCATCAGGCACTCTTTGGCTGCAGAACACTCTGGGGGAGGCAGGGAAGGCAGCCCGTGTGGAGGCGGGACTGCCCTCTGGCCTGGGAGGGTGGAAGAAGCCAGCTGCTGGCAGCATATGGGGCTGTGGTCAGGGTGTGCCCCTGAGGACTGCTCACCAGGGCTCTCTGGCTGCGGAAAGATCGTTTTAAAGCTTCTTGATCACTCTGTCCCATGTCCCTACAATCCCTACTGTGGCATCTGGCCTGGACAGGGGCTACTGCCTGTGTGGCCCAGTCCCTCTGTTCTGCTGGGCTAGCACAACGGGAGGCCCATCTCTGTCCCCACCCATTTTGCCGCCCCCCTGGGTGTGCGTGACAGGGGCCGCGTGTGTGCAGGTCACACTGAGCAGTGGATGGGTTTCTTTGGGGTCAGTGCTGGGAGTGGGACCCAGGAGCTGGGATCCTGGGCCAGATGCTGGCCTTCCTTTCTGGCCCTGGCCCACCCCGCTTCTGCCTGGAGCTCTCAGCTGGCCAGGCCAGGAGGCAGAGGTCCTATGAGTGGTGGAGGCCAACGGAATGGGAGGTTGTCAGGCTGATGGCCCCCGAGTGCCTGCCCGCAGCTCCTAGGTGCTTTGCGGAGGAGGCTGCTATGCCCTGCGGCCAGCTGCATCATCCCCTTGTCCGCTGCTGAGCTCTTGCTGCCTTTCAAGGCCTTCTGGCTACCTCCTCAGTCTCCCATGGTCCTGCAGGCTCCCTGGCCGTTTCTGAGTCCCCGTAAACGTTTGTCCCTCTTGAGACATGGTGTGGTGGATAAAAAGGAGGGCTCTGGGGTCTCCTCGCTGGGCCCAAATCCTGATGGCGCCAGCGAGTGCGTTACCGCTCCGTGCCTCAGTTTCCTCATCTGCAGAAGGAGAATGGCAAGCCCCTGAGGCCAGTGCAGCCAGGACTCAGGTGCAGTGCGGGCGCCCGCGGGGCTCACGGGCACTCTCAGTTCCATGGCCTCTGGCTCCATGTCCGCTGATGTGGTTGCTGTTGGAAAGCAATGGTGTGAGCTGGTTCCAAGCGGGGGTGTGGAGTCCCTGGGCAGGGCCGTGGGCGGCCTTATCACTGTCTCCTGCCTCACTTTCCGCCTCTCTGGATGGACCTGGCACCGATCCCTTGGGGTCGCTGTGGGGTCTGAGAACACTCGCTCCCACAGGTGCATCTGCAGACGCAGCAGGAGGTGAAGCTGCGCATGACGGGCATGGCACTGAGGGTGGTGCGCACCGACGGCATCCTGGCGCTCTACAGCGGCCTGAGCGCCTCGCTGTGCAGACAGGTGTGCGGTGGGTGCCAGTCTCGGACTCCCCACGACCCCTCGGGGCTCCCATACGGGCTCAGTCCTGCAGTGGGCATCCAAGCTGTTTCCATCTCTGTTTCAAGACTTTGTGCAAGGAAGGACCTACCAGGCCGAGAGTTGGTGACCCCAGGGTGGGCCTTCCATGGGCAGCCACCCAGTTCTCAGGGCTGGGCCTGAGGCCGTCACTTACCGGTGGGGAAACTGAGGCCCAGGGAGGGAGAAAGCAGGGTGCAGCTCTAGATTTGTGAACTGGCTCAGCTGCATGCTGGCCCAATGGCCCCTCAGGGTCCCTGTGGACCCTTGGGCTGAGGGGGGCCTGGCTGGGCCAGGGTGGTGAGGCTGAGGGGTGTGGGGCGTGCCTACCCCTCCAAGCTGGGCCCTTCTCTCCCAGATGACCTACTCCCTGACTCGGTTCGCCATCTACGAGACTGTGCGGGACCGCGTGGCCAAGGGCAGCCAGGGGCCCCTCCCCTTCCACCAGAAGGTGTTGCTGGGCTCCATCAGCGGTGAGCTGCCGGGTGGGAGGGGCACGGGGCGGCCAGGTGGGCTGAGGATGCCACGTGTCATTCTGCTCGTCTCTGGGGTTTGTGTCACCGCAGGTTTAGCTGGAGGCTTCGTGGGGACGCCCGCGGACTTGGTCAACGTCAGGTTGGTGTCCCCTCCACCCTACCTGCAAGGCTAGGGCCTGCCAGGGCTGCTCGCAGGGTGGGGTCAGCCTGGAACAAGCCACTCAGACCCTGGTGTCCTGGGCATAGGAGGGTGGGTGTCCCTGAGCCCTGGCGTGCCTTGTCCTGTGGGCCCCGCTGACCAACATAAGCTCCCCTGCTGCCCGTGGGGCTCTGCCAGGGCTGCCCAGGCCCCTCAGCCTGCCTGCCCCTCCCGCCACCTGCTTCTGTTTCAGGATGCAGAATGACGTGAAGCTGCCCCAGGGTCAGCGACGCAAGTGAGTCATGGGCAGCCCTGCCTTCTCGGGGTGGTTGGGGTGCAGGAGGCTTGGGCGGGAGCAGACCCCCAGCTGCTGTGCCGTGACCTAGCCAGGACTCCAGCAGGCTGTGGTGCCTGTGTGGTCCATGGAGGGTCCTGACGGCTGTTCTGGACTCAGGGGTGTCACTCCGCCCCCCAGGACCTTTGGGTTCTTCCTGCGGGGAGAGCCTGGTTGGATTGCGGGCTGGGCCTGCTTGCACCTAGGGCGTTGAGTGCGGAGGTGAAGGCCGCAGGTATGGACAGAGCTCATGCAACAGAAACACCTGAAGGAGGCACTGCCTCCCTGCCCAGCTCAGGGCAGCGGTACCCTCCTGCCATGGCCCGGGGCCTTTCTAGGGCCTGGGGTCCGCTCCAACTGTAGCGTGAGCCATTTCCCCGCCGCTTCCGAGGACCCCTGGGGAGTTCTGGCTTCTAGCTCTGCACACAGACTGTGTTCCCTCAGGACTCCCGGGGGCTGGCAGGCAGGAGGCCTGTGTTTGAGGAGCGGTGCCCATCCAGGGGCTCTGTTGGAAAAGACGGAACCTCCTCCCTGAGGGCCAGGCGGGGTGGACGGAGTGGCTGTGGGACGGTAGGACCAGCCTCAGATGTTCCCAGGGAGAGACCTTCAGGCCCATGAGGCCTCTGCTTCCTCAAGAACCCCCGGCCTGCAACAGGGCCTGGGAGGACCCTCTGTGGGAGCCAGTGGCCGGGGGAGTCTCATGTGGTCATTCCGTGTCCCCGGCAGCTACGCCCACGCGCTGGATGGCCTGTACCGCGTGGCTCGTGAAGGTGAGGGGCAGGTGCTGCGCACAGGCGAGGGTCTGGGGTTGCAGGCAGGGTGGGCAGCGCTGGGCACCGAGGGATTTGGGCCAGGTGCCTGGCCTCACCCCTTGCCTCACGCCTTGCTTGTGCAGAGGGTTTGAGGAGACTGTTCTCAGGTGCGACCATGGCGTCCAGCCGAGGGGCCTTAGTCACCGTGGGCCAGGTAGGCCTCCTGCGTGGGGTGGGTGTGGGCAGTGCCTGCGACCTCTGACCTCCATCTTGAGAGAGGCCATAGAACAAGGCACTGGGCACCAAGACCCTCCTGGGGAACCACCAGCTGTGGCCTTGGTGGGGCGGGATTGGGGGCATGGGTGGGTCAGGGCTGCAGCCTGTGAAGGACCTCGGGCAGGTGCCTCCCCTTTCTGGGCCTCACGGATGGACGGAGCAGGTGCTTGGCCATTGCCAGGTGGTGTTGCTTGGGGCACTGTGTGCTTTCCCTGAGCTGGGCCCCCCGCTGCAGCCCTGACCGCCCTTGTTCCCCTGCAGCTGTCCTGCTACGACCAGGCCAAGCAGCTGGTCCTTAGCACCGGCTACCTGTCTGACAACATCTTTACTCACTTTGTTGCCAGCTTTATTGCGGTAAGTGGCTGGCGTGGCTAGGGTGGGTGTCCCTGGGCCGGCCTTGGGAGCTGAGGGCACCCAGGATGGGGCGAGCGCTGGGGGAGGCGGGGGCCTCGGGCATCTGGCAGTCCCCCCCTGGGGCTCATAAGTGGGTGCTGGGGCTTTCAGAGCTCATGGGTCAGCCGGGTGCCCCCGCCAGCATGCTCCTGGCCTCCCCGGGAGTCAGGTTGAGGGGCTCTTTCTGGACTGGCATGCGGGTGGGATTCGGCAGTGGTGCCAGGGGTACCTGGCAGGCCGCTGGTGACGAGCCCTCTCCCCAGGGTGGATGTGCCACGTTCCTGTGTCAGCCCCTGGATGTGCTGAAGACCCGTCTGATGAACTCCAAGGGGGAGTATCAGGTGAGTGGGGCCTGTGCAGTCAGGCTGTGCAGCCCAGCGAGGCCCCTCACCTCTCCGGGACGCGGACACTCGCACTGGGAACCCAGGGAGGGTCCCCCTCGCTTCCAGTTGCCTATCTCTGCACAGCACTAGGCCTCGGAAGAGGAGTCGCGCCTTTGAGTGCCTTTGCCTTGTTTTTGTTTTTGAAGATTTCTTGGCCCAGCGCAGTGGCTCACGCCTGTAACCCCACACTTTGGGAGCCTGACGCGGGCAGACCACTTGAGTCTAGGAGTTCAAGACCCACCTGGGCAATATACTGAAACCCCATCTCTACCAAAAATACAAAAATTAGGGGCCCGGTGTGGTGGCTCACGCTTATAATCCCAGCACTTTGGGAGGCCGAGGCGAGTGGATCACCTGAGGTCAGGAGTTCAAGACCAGCCTGGCCAACATGGTGAAATCCCATCTCTACTAAAAATACAAAAAATTAGCTGGGCGTGGTGTTGGGCGCCTGTAATCCCAGCTACTCAGGAGGCCGAGGCAGAAGAATCGCTTGAACCTGGGAGGCGGAGGTTGCAGTGAGCTGAGATCACACCATTGCACCCCAGCCTGGGCAACAAGAATGAAACTCCGTCTCAAAAACAAACAAACAAAAATTAGTCAGGCTCGGTGGCATGTGCCTCCCAGCTACACAGGAGGCTGAAGTGGGATAATCCCTTGAGCCCAGGAGGTCCAGGTGACAGTGAGCCAAGATTGTACCACTGCATTCCAGCCTGGGTGACAGAGTGAGACTCTGTTGTAAAACGTTTATTTTTGGCCAGGCATGGTGGCTTATGCCTGTAATCCTAACACTTTGGGAGGCCGAGGCGGGCAGATCACAAGGTCAGGAGTTGGAGACCAGCCTGACCAACATGGTGAAACCCTGTCTCTACTAAAAATACAAAAATTAGCCGGGCAAGGTGGCAGGCGCCTGTAGTCCCAGCTACTCGGGAGGCTGAGGCAGGAGAATTGCTTGAACTTGGGAGGCGAAGGTTGCAGTGAGCCGAGATTGCGCCACTGCACTCCAGCCTAGGCGACAGAGCGAGACTCTGTCTCAAAACAACAACAAAAAAAACCCTTTCTTTTCTTTTTTTTTTCCCCCTCACTGCAACCTCTGCCTCCTGGGATCAAGATGATTCTCCTGCCTCAGCCTCCCGAGTAGCTGGGATTAAAGGCACATGGCACGGTGCCCGGTGAAGTTTTCTATTTTTAGTAGAGACAAGGTTTCGCCATGTTTGCCAGGCTGGTTTTGAACTCCTGGCCTGAAGTGATCCGCCCGCCTCAGCCTCCCACAGTGCTGGGATTACAGGCGTGAGCCACTCTGCCCAGCCAAAGCATTTCTTTCACAGATTAACGGAGGTGGTGCTGCTCATGGCAGTTTGTGCCTCGTCAATGCTCTGGTTCTCCTCCCTCGGGCCCCCGCCAGCTCCATGGGGCTTCCACGTTTGCAGAGCCCATGGCTCTGTCCCTGCTCTTCTCCTTGACCCTGCCGTGCTGCGTCCCTGGTTCTCATGGTTCTGTTCACAGCCCCCTCCGCCCGCTGGACCCTGGGCTGCACCCTTGGGCCCTGGTTGTACTGCATAAGCAAGCAGGGCGGCCATTGACCTGGCCAGTGCCTGCAGACCTGTGGTTACCTGTTACCAGCCAGCAGCTGCCACTCACACCCACAACCCACGTTGAGAGTCCCCAGGCCACCGTGCCTGGCTGGTGCCTGGGAGGGGATTTTCATTGCCTTGTGGGTGAGAAGCAGCCTTTTTGATTGTTTCACTGCGTTTTCTGCAGGGCGTTTTCCACTGCGCCGTGGAGACAGCGAAGCTCGGGCCTCTGGCCTTTTACAAGGTGCAGTGGTGGCGGCGGTGGCGGCTCGGGCAATGGGGAGCCAGTCCCTTCGGACTCTGTCTCTCACTTTCCCTGTCTCCCTCCAGGGCCTCGTCCCAGCTGGCATCCGCCTCATCCCCCACACCGTGCTCACTTTTGTGTTTCTGGAACAGCTACGCAAAAACTTTGGCATCAAAGTGCCATCCTGACCGGCCGTGGGAATGGCTGGGCTGCCAGGCCAGCTGCGCTAAGTTCTTCCAAAGAGTCCCAAGCCCAGCACCTGCTTCTGGGGCCACAACCTCGCTGGCCATGGCCACCCGTCCTCCCCAGCAGGCCCCTGCTGTCCCCCCACCTGCTGGCTGAGCTCCTCCTGGCCTCGTCCCCTCTCAGCTGTAGCTGCACCCCCACCCCTGCTCTGGCTCCCAGGCTCTCCCGGCTGGGCGCTGCGTGGCCTTGCCCCTCCCGCTGGCAGCTCCTCAGGGGAACAGGGGCCACCAGAGGCTCATTTCTCCCCTCTCCTGGGCCGGGGGAGGGTATTTTCCCTGCCTCCTGCCTCTGAGGCCCAAAGCAGCATCTTCCAGCACTTTCCATCGAGGACTCGGGTGGCAGAGTGTGGGTGCAGCCTGGCTGTTGCTCACCCAAGCGCTAGCTGTGCACTTTGTGTCCGCTGAGAGCGACCAGACCTTCCGTGTCCTCGGGCAGCTGCAACTCCCCCCAAGACCCCGCGGCTGGGTGGGAGGAACAAACAACGCAGACCACGAGCGAGTGCCTGGGAGGGAGGGGCCCAGAGAGGTTTTGGAGCCATCACGGGTGAGGGTGAAGGGCCACCGAGGTCCCGCGCACCCCCATCCACCCCACAGTGGCTTTAACAGTTTTGCCAAAGCCTCTCCACTCACCAGCAGGCGGTCTCGTCTTCAGGGATTGTGCCGGTGTCCCGCTTGGCTCCCTGGGGGAATGGCCCAGGCGGGCTGCAGTTCCTCCTCAGGGTCTTCTCCCGACAAGGAGTCCCCCGGGTGGCTGCTGCATTCTCTGCTTCCCTAGTCGCTGGGCTTCGCCCCACCTGGGAAGGGCAGTGTGCTCTGGGGGGGGCTGCAGTCAATAAATGCCGGGAGCTGCCGCGTCTGTTCCTGCCTGCCCCGCCCGCCTGCCGGCTGCCTTGCTGTCCAGACCAGCAGGACCCCCTGCACCCCGTAAGGAGGACAAGGCCACGGCCTTTTGGGGAGGAGCCAGGGTCCTCGCTGTGCATTTGGGAGGCCTTTGGGCGAAGGAATTGTTTAAGTAGGAGGAACCAAAACTGGTGTTGGGGGGAAGGGAACGAGACAAGGAGTCTGGGGTTGAGGGGTCTCAGGCAGTGTAGAGACTGGACTGCATGGGGCCACCCCACCAACAGCAAGCACTAATTGTTTTTTTGAGACAGGATCTGGCTCTGTCATTCAGGCTGCAGTGCAGTGGCACAATCTTGGCTTACTAACCTGGGCCCCCTGGGCTCAAACCAGTCTTCTACCTCAGCCTTCTAAATAGGTGGTGCTATGGGTGTGTGCCACCACACGTGGCTAATTTTTGTATGTTTTTGTAGAATTGGGGTCTCACTGTGTTACCCAGGCTGATCCCAAACTCCTGAGCTCAGGGGATCTGCCTACCTGGGCCTCCCAAAGATGCCCTTTTTTTTTTAAGACAGGGTCTTACTGTGTTGCTCAGGCTGGAGTGCAGTGGTGCAAATAGCCTGTAGTCCCAGCTACTTGGAAGGCTGAGGTGGGATCGCTTAAGCCTGCAGGTTCAAGGCTGCAGTGAGCTGTGATCGCAGCACCGCACTCCAACCTGGGTGACAGAATGAGACCCCATTTCAAAAAAAGAATGTAATGGTGGGCTGGGTGTGGTCTCTCAGACTTGTAATCCCAGCACTGTGGGAGGCTGAGGCAAGATCTCTTGAGCCCAGGAATTCGAGACTAGCTTGGACAATATGGTGAGACCCCCATCTGTACAGAAAATTTAAAACTTAGCTGGGCGTCATGGCACGCACTTGTAGTCCCAGCTACTTGAGAGGCTGAGGTGAGAGGATTACTTGAGCCCAGGAGATTTAGGCCACAGTCAGCCATGATTGTGCCACTGCACTCCAGCCTGGACAACAGAGCAAGACCCTGTCTCAGAAAAAAAAAAAAAACTTTGATATTCCCAAATACCCATTCAGTGCTCAAATTTCTCTGACCGCCATGTGCATTTTGTGAAGAGCTGGTTTTGTTTGAACTGGAGATCAGCGGGAGGTCTGAGGTTTGTACATGGTACCCAGTGCCCAGGTTGGAAATTCACAGCCAGGGACGGGGTGGGTAGGTTCAGGGGGACGGCTGCTGCTTCCTGAGAAACCAGGTGGTTCAGAAAGGCAGCTCTGGCCAGCAAATGCCAAAAACTGCAGATGCAGGGACCACATTCTCAGAGCTGCTTTGATGGGAGCACTGGAGGAAGTGGCCGTCCTACCAGGGTCACCCCGGAGGCTGGCATCACCCGCAGCCCTTCCCTGCTGTCAGCCCCACTGGGACAGTGCCAGTCAGGGGATGAAAGTTCCCAGTCTGGTTTGGCAGGGCCAGGCCTGGCAGTGGACCACCGCAGGGCAGGGTGCAGAGGGTGGGGCGGGAGAGAAGGCCAGTGGGCAGAGCTCCCTACCCACCCTCCACAGAAGCCCCAGCTCCCCAGGGCCAGGGTACAGGCCCAGGGTAGGGGTAGGTCAGAGGGAATGTCAGTCCTGGGGTTTCACGGCCCTTACCCCACAGGCCCTGCAGACTACCTGGTGCGAAGGCCAGAAGCCGGTCAGTTTCACGCTTGGGCGCCAGGGACAGAGCTGGACCCAGCTGAGTCAGCATTTCAGCAGTCACCTGCTGAGTCAGCATTTCAGCAGTCACCTGCTGAGTCAGCAGTCACCTCTGTGCCTTTTTTTTTTTTTTTTTCCTTTCCTCCTTTTGGATGGAGTTTTGCTTTGTCGCCCAGGCTGGAGTGCAGTGGTGAGGTCTCGGCTCACTGCAACCTCCACCTACCGGGTTCAGGTGATTTTCATTTCTCAGCCTCTTGACTAGCTGGGACTACAGGTGCACACCACCAAGCCTGGCTCCTTTTTGTATTGTTAGTAGAGACAAGGTTTCACCATGTTGGCCAGGCTGGTCTCGAGCTCCTGACCTCAAGTTATCCGCCCCCCTCAGCCTCCCCAAAAGTGCTGGGATTACAGGCATGAGCCACCACACCCGGCCTCCATGCATTTTTTTTTAAGTGACTTCCTAGTTTACAGAAAGTTACACAATAATCATTTATTGTCAAAAAATTTCAACAAGGATGCCAAGACAATTCAGTGGGGAAAGAAAAGTCTCTTCTCCCAGTGCAGGGGCTCACGCCTGTAATCCCAGCACTTTGGGAGTCCGAGGCAGGTGGATCATCTAAGGTCGGGAGTTTGAGACCAGCCTGGCCAACATGGTGAACACCCGTCTCTACTAAAAATAGCAAAAAATTGCCCAAGCATGGTGGAGCACACCAGTCCCAGCTACTCGGGAGGCTGAGGCAGGAGAATCGCTTGAACCCGCAAGGCAGAGGTTGCAGTGAATCAAGATTGCACCACTGCACTCCAGCCCTGGGCAACGAGAGCAAAACTGTCTCAAAAAAAAAAAAAAAAAAAAAAAACTTTAAAGGACACTATCAGGAAAGAGGGAGACAGCCTGCGTAATGGGAGGAAATCTCTGTAAATCATATCAGATAAGGGACTATGGTCTAGAATATTTAAGAAAACTCTTACAAGAAAGAATTTTGTTATTGACACAGGATGGGAACGAAGGTATACAAATGGCCAATAAACACATGAGAAACCACTCAGCATTATCAGTTATTAAGGGAATGCAAATCAAAACCACCATGAGATGCCGTAACATCCACTAGGCTAAAATCAAAAGGACAGACGTTGGCAAGTGTTAGTGAGGCTGTGGAGAAATTGGAACCATCCAGCACTGCTGGGAATGGAAGGTGGTGTGGCCGCTGTGGAAAAGAATTTGGCAGTTCTTCAAAGCGTTAAACATAGAGTTGCCATCTAACCCAATAATTCCATGTCTCTGTATGTACAAAGAGGAAAGAAAATGTATTTATAGAAACTTGGACACCAATGGAGATGGGCGTAGCGGTGCGTGCATGTAGCCCCAGCTAGCCGGGAGTCTAAGGTGGAAAGATCGCTTGAGCCCAGTAGTTCAAGACTAGCCTGGGCAAGTTAGTGAGACTCCATCTCTACAACAATTTTTTTAAAAATTAGCTGGGCGTGGAAGCACACGCCTGTGCTGTTTGGGAGGCTGAGGTGGGAGGATCGCTTGAGCCCGGAAGGTGGAGGCTGCAATGAGCTGAGATTGCACCACTGCACTCCAGCCTGGGCAGCAGAGTGAGACTCTGTCTCAATAAACAAAGAAGAGGCCGGACGCAGTGGCTCAAGCCTGTAATCCCAGCACTTTGGGAGGCCGAGACGGGCGGATCACGAGGTCAGGAGATCGAGACCATCCTGGCTAACACGGTGAAACCCCGTCTCTACTAAAAAAATTTAAAAAAAGCCGGGCGCGGTGGCTCACGCCTGTAATCCCAGCACTTTGGGAGGCCGAGGCGGGCGGATCACAAGGTCAGGAGATCGAGACCATCCTGGCTAACACGGTGAAACCCCGTCTCTACTAAAAATACAAAAAATTAGCCGGGCGCGGTTGTGGGCGCCTGTAGTCCCAGCTACTCGGGAGGCTGAGGCAGGAGAATGGCGTGAACCCGGGAGGCGGAGCTTGCAGTGAGCCGAGATCGCGCCACCGCACTCCAGCCTGGGCAACAGAGTGAGACTCCGTCTCAAAAAAAAAAAAAAAATTAAAAAAAAAAACTAGCCGGGCAAGGTGGCGGGCGCCTGTAGTCCCAGCTACTCGGGAGACGGAGGCAGGAGAATGGCGTGAACCCGGGAGGCGGAGCTTACAGTGAGCTGAGATCCGGCCACTGCACTCCAGCCTGGGCGACAGAGCAAGACTCCGTCTCAAAATAAATAAATAAATAAACAAAGAAGCACAATGAAACTATAGGGTCGGGCGCAGTGGCTCACACCTGTAATCCCAGCATTTTGGGAGCCTGAAGCGGGCGAATCCTGAGGTTAGGAGTTCAAGACCAGCCTGACCAACATGGTGAAACCTTGTCTCTACTAAAAACACAAAAAATTAGCTGGGTGTGGTAGTGGGCACCTGTAATCCCAGCTAAGGCTGAGGCGGGAGAATCGCTTGAACCCGGGAGGCGGAGGTTACAGTGAGCCAAGATCGCACCACTGCAGTTTAGCCTGGGTGACAGTGCGAGACTCCATCTCCAAAAAAAAAAAAAAAAAGAAAATGTAGCGTTTAGGACACATACTGAGGTGGTAAAACAAAAAAGGCGGAAAAATTCCCATAAAGTCAGAGGGTGTGGGCTGGAAAACCTGTAACTGGGAGGTGGCACCAGTGGTTTCTGAAAGCTTCTGGAATCTGGCTCTGCTCCCCACCATGGCCTGGGCATCACCAATCACTTGACTCTCCGTATTTCCTTTTTTTTTTTTTTTGAGAAGAAGTTTCACTCTTGTTGCCCAGGCTGGAGTGCAGTGGTGCGATCTCGGCTCACTGCAACCTTCGCCTCCCGGGTCCAAGCAATTCTCTTGCCTCAGCCTCCCGAGTAACTGGGATTATAGGCGCCTGCCACCACGCCCAGCTAATTTTTGTATTTTTAGTAGAGACAGGGTTTTGCCATGTTGGCCAGGCTGGTCTCGAACTCCTGACCTCAGGTGATCGACCTGCCTTGGCCTCCCAAAGTGCTGGGATTATAGGTGTGAGCCACTGCGCCCGGCCTGAACCTCATACCTTAAAACTATTTTTTGTGTGTGACTGGTGCAGTAACTCACGCCTGTAATCCCAGCACTTTGGGAGGCTGCTTCGGGCGGATCACCTGAGGTCAGAAGTTCGAGACCAACCTGACCAACATGGAGAAACCTTGTCTCTACTAAAAATACAAAATTAGCTGGGTGTGGTGGTGCGTGCCTGTAATCCCAGCTACTTGGGAGGCTGAGGCAGGAGAATCACTTGAACTCAGGAGGCGGAGGTTACAGTGAGCCAAGATCACGCTACTGCACTCCAGCCTAGGGAACAAGAGCGAAACTCCATCTCAAAAACAACAACAAAAAATAATAATAATAATTTTTTTTGAGATGGGGTCTCACTTTGTTACCCAGGCTGGAGTGAGATGGCACAATAATAGCTCCCTGCAGCTGGAACTTCTAGGCTCAAGTGATCCTCTGGCCTTGGCCTCCCATAGCCCTGGGGCAGCAGGCATGAGCCACGGCCCAGCTAGTTTTCTGAAGTTATGGAGATTTCTATTGCAGTCTCATAACTGCTGCACTTTTGTGAACCGCTGCATGAACGTCTGAGAACACGTGTTGCCTCTCGGTTACACAGTTTAATTTAGGTATTCATGACTTTTTGATGAGGCATGCTAATTGTAATGTGCAAATCTTTTTTTTTTTTTTTTTTTTTTTTTTTGAGACAAGTTTTCACTCTTGTTGCCCAGGCTGGAGTGCAATGGCTCAGTCTAGGCTCACTGCAGCCTCCGCCTCCCAGGTTCAAGTGACTCTCCTGCCTCAGCCTCCCGTGTAGCTGGGATTACAGGCACCCACCACCACGCCTGGCTAATTTTTGTATTTTTAGTAGAGACAGGGTTTCACTGTGTTGGCCAGCTGGTCTCGAACTCCTGACCTCAGGTGATCTGCCTGCCTTGGCCTCCCAGAGTGCTGGGATGACAGGCATGAACCACCGGGCCCAGCCGTAATGTTTAAATCTTATATGTCCTTGTTTGGTTGTGTTGAGCCAACCTTGTAAATTCTGAGATTGCATGTGAAGGTCTCTCCCTGTATTTCTGGATCTGTCCAACCTCTGTGTACCTCAGTCCTTCCTGACGTGATCCAGCCCCGTGTCTACGCTTGCTGCTTTAGTCTCAGGTAAACATCTTAGTGACACAGAGCCCACCAGTCTGCCCAGACGGGAGAGGTGGGTGAGTGGTGGCAAACCATGTGACCCAGTTCTTTTTTTTTCTTTTTTCTTGAGATGGAGTTTCGCTCCTGCTGCCCAGGCTGGAGTGCAGTGGCATCATCTTGACTCACTGCAATCTCCACCTCCTGGTTCAAATGATTCTCCCGCCTCAGCCTCCCAAGTAGCTGGGATTACAGGCATGCACCACCATGCCCGGCTAATTTTGTATTTTTAGTAGAGATGGCATTTCACCATGTTGGCCAGGCTGGTCTTGAACTCCTGGCCTCAAATGATCTGCCCACCTCGGCCTCCCAAAGTGCTGGGATTACAGGTATGGGTCACCGTGCCCAGCCTCCATGTGACCCAGTTCTGATGGCAAGACATGAGGGGAGGTGCCTTGGGAGCCCCGATGCAATTGAGGCTCTGTGGACACACTTCTGATGGTCACACAGTTACATAAGGCAGACCGTTCTTTTTTTCAGTAATGGAATATTCTTTCTAGGTCCTATGTAATCATCGTTGTCTTCACTTCTATTTTGTCTGATGTTAATATCACCGCACCTGCTGCCTTGTGCTCTGCCTTTCTGGGTCATTTTGGTTTGGGTGTGCATAAATACTCATGTGGCGATTCAGGCTGAACGCAGTGGCTCACACCTGTAATCCCAGCACTTTGGGGGGCCGAAGCAGGTGGATCACTTGAGGTCAGGAGTTCAAGACCAGCCTGGCCAACATGGTGAAACCCCATCTCTCCTAAAAAATCAAAAATTAGCTGTGTGTGGTGACGCGCACCTGTAGTCCCAGCTACTCGGGAGGCTGAGACTGCAGTGAGCCAAGATTGCGCCACTGTATTCCAGCCTGGGCTACAGAGCTAAACTCCATCTCAAAAATAAATACATAATAAATAAAATAATAAAATAAATAGTCATATGATGCTTTAGGCCATTTGACGTCCTGTCCCCCCCACTTAGTAAAATGCCTGCTATTTTGTTGGAGCAGTCACCACCCCACCCCAGTCCTTGGGCCTCAGGGACACCAGGGCCCGACCCCAGCTCCCAGCATGAATGGGGTTGGTTTAAACCAGTCGGCATGGCCCACAGTGATTGGTTTAGGCATGGGCCTGTCACCCAAGCTGGGCCAATGATATGTAAGAAGATGTTTATTGTAGCTTCTGGGATGCAAGCTTCTCAGCTGTCGGTTGGGCAAGGACGACAGTCCCAGCCCTACCGGTGGAAGCTCTGCTCCTGTCATGTGTGAACCACATAGCAAATGGCCTTGGAGGCTGCTGGCAGCCATTTTGTGACCATGAGGCAAGTCAGCCTCGGCCGAAGCCGACGACAGGAAGATAATGAGGAGAGGGAGAAAGAGCTGATCGTTGGTGTGTATCAGCGGTGACATGCTGCCGCCTCTCTGGAGACCGGGTTCATGATACTCTTCCTGGTATCTTCTCTTGCTTGCTCTGCTGGCTTTGGGCCCGAGTTTTACTTCCTGGATGTATTGTGTGTGCCTGTTTTGTGGAGCTGGTTTTGCTCCTGGGTTTGTTGACTCTTGGGTGTCTGCGATTTTTTCTTTTTTTCCTTTGTTTTTGGCGGGGACAGAGTCTCACACTGTCACCCAGGCCGGAGTGCAGTGACCTGATCTTGGCTCAGTGCAACCTCTGCCACCGGGGTTCAAGTGATTCTTCTGCCTCAGCCTCCCGAGTAGCTGGGACTGCAGGCACAGGCGCCTGCCAGGGTGGATTTTTATACTTTCAGTAGAGACGAGGTTTTGCCATGTTGGCCAGGCTGGTCTTGAACTCCTGACCTTGTGATCCGCCTGCCTTAGCCTCCCAAAGTGCTGGGATTACAGGTGTGAGTCACTGTAACCGGCCTAACTAAATAATGAAATAGTGCCTTTTTTTTTTTTTTTTTTTTGAGACAGAGTCTCGCTCTGTTGCCCAGGCTGGAGTGCAGTGGTATAATCTCAGCTCACTGCAAGCTCCACCTCCCGGGTTCAGGCCATTCTTCCGTCTCAGCCTCCTGAGTAGCTGGGACTACAGGTGTCCGCTACCATGCTCGGCTAATTTTGTTTTTGTATTTTTAGGAGAGACGGGGATTCACCATGTTGGCCAGACTGGTCTCGAACTCCTGACCTCGTGATCCACCCACCTCGGCCTCCCAAAGTGCTGGGGTTACAGGAGTGAGCCACCGTGCCCAGCCTTATTTGCAATTTTTAAAAATCGCTTTGCAACCTGGGAGTAGAAGAACAATTCCTTGATCTGATGAAGAGCATTTCCTTAACAAGATATAGCACAATTAAAAACCCATGAATTATAGAAAAGATATACATTTGATTATATAATATTTTTAAAAATATGCACGGCACAAAACTCTATAAACAAATATACACGATGGAAGCCATGGTGGGGGGTATCGGCCGGGGCCATGTCTAAGTCCTTGGCAGAGCCAGGTCACGCAGTGAGGAGCTGGGAGGGGCCTTGACAGGGCAGCAGTGGGTCAGGTTTGGGCATAAAGAAGACGTCCCAGCTGGTGGTTCTTCAAACAATTAAACGGAGAGTGGCCATGCGACCTGGGAATGCCACTCCCAGGTGAGTACCCAAGAGAAATGAAGACGTCCCGCCAGGCGCATTGGCTCACACCTGTAATCCCAGCACTTTGGGAGCCTGAGACAGATGGATCACTTCGAGCTCAGGAGTTAAAGATCAGCCTGGGCAACACAGGGAGACCCTGTCTCTTTAAAAAATACAAAAATTGCCAGGCGTGGTGGCTCATGCCTGTAATCCCAGCATTTTGGGAGGCCGAGGCGGGCGGATCACCTGAGGTCAGTAGTTTGAGACGAGCCTGACGAACATGGTGAAACCCCGTCTCTACTAAAAATACAAAAATTAGGTGGGCGTGGTGACTAATGCCTGTAATCCCAGCTACTCAGGAGGCTGAGGCAGGAGAAGCACTTGAACCTGGGAGCGGAGGTTGCAGTGAGCCGAGATCTCGCCGTCGCACTCTAGCGTGGGCGACAAGACGAAACTTTGTCTCAAAAAAAAAAAAAAAAATTAGCTGGGCGTTGTCTTGTGCCTGCGGTCTCAGCTATTCTGGAGGCTGAGATTGGAGAATCATTTGTGCCCACTGAAGCAGAGGTGGCAGTGAGCCAAGATCATGCCACTGCACTCCAGCTTGGGTGACAGAGTGAGACTCTGTATCAAAAAAAAAAAACAAGTCTACATAAAATGTTGTGTGCGCCTGTGCATACCAGCACATCCACAATCACAGAGAGGCGGAAACAGCTGTGTCCATCAACAGAGGATGGCCACACAGGGTGTCCTGTGTCCATGCAGTGGACTCTTTGGCCTTAGAATGACGTTCTGGCCGGGCGCGGTGGCTCACGCCTGTAATCCCAGCACTTTGGGAGGCCGAGACGGGTGGATCACGAGGTCAGGAGATCGAGACCATTCTGGCTAACACAGTGAAACCCCGTCTCGCCGGGCGCGGTGGCTCAAGCCTGTAATCCCAGCACTTTGGGAGGCCGAGGCGGGCGGATCACAAGGTCAGGAGATCGAGACCACAGTGAAACCCCGTCTCTACTAAAAATACAAAAAATTAGCCGGGCGCGGTGGCGGGCGCCTGTAGTCCCAGCTACTCAGGAGGCTGAGGCAGGAGAATGGCGGGAACCCGGGAGGCGGAGCTTGCAGTGAGCCGAGATCGCGCCACTGCACTCCAGCCTGGGCGACAGCGTGAGACTCCGTCTCAAAAAAAAAAAAAAAAAAAAAAGAAACCCCGTCTCTACTAAAAATACAAAAAAACTTAGCCGGGCGAGGTGGCGGGCGCCTGTAGTCCCAGCTGCTCGGGAGGCTGAGGCAGGAGAATGGCGTAAACCCGGGAGGCGGAGCTTGCAGTGAGCTGAGATCCGGCCACTGCACTCCAGCCTGGGTGACAGAGCGAGACTCCGTCTCAAAAAAAAAAAAAAAAAAAAAAGAATGACGTTCTGATCCATGCGGCGGCACCGACGGACCTTGGGCACTGTGCTGCGTGAAATAAGCAGGCACGGAAGGACAGACGCTGTGTGGCAGCACTTACAGGGGCATTTTTACGGAGCAAGTTTATGGAGACAGAAGCACATCAGCAGGTCTTAGGGCTGGGGAGGGAGGGATGTGGGAAGGGGGCGGGAGCTGGAGGGTGGAGGGCTCTTTCTGAGATGAGGAAATGATCTAAAACCGCCTGTGGCAGAAGACGCAGAAACTGGCTGAGCTGGACGCATTCTGAATTGTGTGGTATGTGAATTATGTCTCAGTAAAGCCGTTAAAAAAAAACACCCAGGGGCCGGGCGCAGTGGCTCACGCCTGTAATCCCAGCACTTTGGGAGGCGAAGGCGGGGAGATCACCTGAGGTCAGGAGTTGGAGACCAGCCTGGCCAACATGGTGTAACCCCGTCTCTACTAAAATACAAAAATTAGCCGGGCGTGGTGGTGGGCACCTTTAATCCTGGCTACTGGGGAGGCTGAGGCAGGAGAATTGCTTGAACCTGGGAACGGGAGGTTGCAGTGAGCCGAGATCGCGCCTCTGCACTCCATCCTGGGCGACAGAGTGAGACGTCGTCTCAAAACAAACAACAACAACAACAAGAAAAACAAAACACCCGGTCAACCAAGTAGGCAATGGAGGGAGGGGTGACAGTTGGGGACGCCCACTGTCTGCTGGTGCCCCGGGCGGTGCTCCCCCCTCCCAGCCCAGCCACCCCCTGCTCCTGGCCTGGATTTGAGGCCTACAGAGACACGTGCCCTCCCCGGGGGATCCACGCCCCGCGGAATTAGGGTCTTGGTGCCCAAATGTGCGCCCGCTGGGGCAGAGGAGAATCCGCGGGGCCTGACGCAGAATCGCGCCCTCCCCGCAACCTGCCGGCTGCCCGGGCGCTCCCCATGGGCCCAGACCCAGGAGACAAAGGAGAACATGGGGGTTCGGGGGTGCACTGGGGCGCGGTCGGAGCCAGGCAGGACAAGAGGGCAGGGCTGCCGGGAAGGATGAGCGCCTTGGGGAGCCCTCTGCAGGGGAGACGCAGTTTGAAGCATTGGCTGATTTGTTCTCTCGCAGTGAGGCAGGAGAGGAGGGAATAATTGGGGTGACTCAGGGTTGAGACGTGAGCAAGAGAACGGCAGGGGCAGCCGGTTCTGGGTAAGGCTGGGCCTCACTCCCGTGGTAACAAGAGTTTCCACTTCAGCCTCTGATTGGCTGTGAGCCAATCCTTCATAAGGAGTCACCAATTGGAGGCCTCTAAAGGGCACCTGGGGTGTTACCAAATTCTCCCGGCTTCCTAAAAACCCCGGGGAGCGCTCTGGAGCCGCCTGCTCCGCCCACTGCCTCTCTGTGAATTGCACTTTGTTGTCTTCAGTGACTCTGCGCCTTCGTTACTCCGTTTTTTGGTTGTTTTGTTTGCCTTTTGTTGCTTCATTCTTTTGTTGCTTTCTTTGTGCCTGTTCAGTTCTTTGTTCTGCGCACAAGAACCTGAACAACTCGCAGTGGCGCCCTTCCCTCCGGTAACACCAGTTGCCCCTCCCCTGGGAAGCCCTCAGAGGATGGGAGCCTGCCTGGAAAAGCCAGAGTCCTGAGTCTCCTGCGTGAGTTCCAGAGACTCCTGGGAACCCTGGGGCCGGGTCATGGGGCAGGGGAAGGCTGGGTGAACCCAGGAAAGATGTGCAGAGCGCCTTGCCCCGTCACCCTCCTCCCAGGCCATGCCGCACCTGTCATCTGCCACCCAGGCCAGGGCTACACCTCACCTGCCACTCAGGCCATACCACACCCTCACCTGTTGCCCGGGCCACGCCCACATCCTCACCTGTTGCCCCTCCTCCTTGCAGCCCAGGAGGTCTCTGAAGATGCAGGCTCCACCTTCTACCCAGCCCCCAGCCCTCCACCTGCGAAGTGGATGTGAAATCGCTCTGTGCATCTCCACCTGCCCCTGCCCGTCGGCCCTTGCCTTGCTCAGGGTCCCACGCTCTTCCCTCCTCCTGCCCCTCATGGCCCCTCCTGTCTGCCCTGGCCCCCCACACATCCAGGGGCAGTTTGCTTCCTCCATTGACCTCCCCTCTCTGTGACATCTGTTTTTACAAACTTCAGGCATCTAAGCCGGGCGCACTGGCCCAGGCCTGTAATCCCAGCACTTTGGGAGGCCGAGGCGGGCAGATCGATCACTTGAGCTCAGGAGTTCGAAACCAGCCTGGCCAACATGATGAAACCCTATCTCTACCAAAAATACAAAACGTTAGCTGGCCGTGACGGTGCGAGCCTGTAACCTCAGCTACGCGGGAGGCTGAAATGAAGCACAAGAATCGCTTGCACCTGGGAGGTGGAGGTTGCAGTGAGCCTAGATCATGCCAGTGCACTCCAGCCTGGGCGACAGAGCGAGACTCCGTCTCAAAAAAACCAAAAAAACCAAAAGAACTACAGCCATCGGCTGTGTCCCCACTAGCAAGCCAGAGAGGAGCAGGGCTGGCTGTGTCTTCTCTGGCTGTGTCCCTGCAGCCACGAGGCCTGTTCTTCCTCTGTGCCAAGCCTGCCAAGGACCCAGCCTTGTGAAGGATGGATGAACGAATCATTGAGCAAATGAATAAGCGTGTGAACAGGTGAGTGAGAAGCCGGCAGAGGCAGTGGGGCGGGTGGTCCACCCAGCTGGCCAGCGGCCTGTCACTCCCTGAGTGACCTCTGGGTGGCAGCCACGTGGCGCTGTTGGCTCAGGAGGGCTTGGGGCTGGAGTGGGGCTGGGATGGGGCTGGAGTGGGGCTGGGATGGGGCTGGGACTGGACCAGCCAGGCAGGGTGAGGAGGGTGGCAGCGCCCAGTGCTGCCTGGACAGATGGGGTGCTGGACAGCAGGACTGTGATGGGGGCTCCTTTATGCCCAGCCGGCCCTGGGTGAGGCCTCAACTTGCTGACTGAGGGTGAAACAGGCTCAGGGTGATCAGGCTCAGCTTGCGGGGGCGGCCTGTCCTGGCGGAGGGTCCTCCTCACCCCACCCCAGCCTGCTGCAGGCCGTCTGCGGAGGAGCTGGCAAAGGTGGTGTTTTCCAGTTTGCTTGGGACATGAATGGTCTGGCAACAGAGGATGGCAGCCACAGCATCCTTCCCCGGGGTCTGACTCCACGCTGCAGACAGAGGGGCTGGGCTGGTCATCCTAGACCTGGGAGCCCATCTGTCCAGCCACCAGTGTCTGTCTGTCTGGGTCCCTGCTGGGGGAGAGTCTGCAGCAGGGAGACCCCGGCATCTCCGAGTGTGGAGGGGAGATTCTGGCTGCCTGAGGTGAGTCACTTGGGGGCATGATTGTGGGGCTGGGTTGGGACTTGGCAGGGCTCGGGGGTGGGCACTGCAGGGGAAGCAGCTGCAGGCAGGTTGCAGAGGAGGCCCAGCTGAGTTTCCCGCGTGGGACCCCAGGGTCTCTCCAACCCACTCCAGCTTGCAATCTACTCTCCTGTCCTGTGACCATGTGTGGTCACCTGCCCTCAGGGCACAAACGGAGTCTAGCTGTGTTTTCCAGGGACAATTCCAGACCCATGATCCCGGAAGCTCGGGGCCTGCCTTTATCCCAGCGCCCAACCCCAAGATCCCCCAGTGAGGGAGCTGATGCAGCGGTCACCACCGCCCCCAACCCAGGAGCAACACCGAGGCTGCACCTGGAGGCAGGAACGAGGTGCTGATGCGTCCTCTGCAAGGGGTCCCACCTCCCACAGCAGGTCTCTCGGCTGCAGCTCAGCCCCAGCCCCTGCAGTCTCCAGAGTCCCGGTCACTGGGGGCTCTGCAGGCCACCTTTTCAGCCCCCGGTCCAGGTCAGGCAGAACCCAGGGCCCACCGTCCCCTCCTGATGGCTCAGGACCTCCTGGGGGAGTTCCCTGTGTGACGCAGAGGGCACGCTCACCCTGCTGGGAAGGCTCACTGCTTCCCAAGGGGTCTGAGCTTTACTGGCACCTCGCTGCAGTCCCTTCCCCGGGGAGACTCCGGGGCTTTCCCTGTGGGACCAGGCACCCGGAAAGGCAGCTCTGTCCCTGCTGAGTCACGCCCGCCACCCTGCAGGCAGGAGGGCATCTTCCTAGCTTCTCCAGCCAGGAGTGCGGCCGGGACCTGGGAACCTCCCTGGATCCACCCCGCTCTCCGGCAAGGCGTTCCAGCAGCCTGTGTCCACACACGCAGCCCCGCAGAGCAGGTTTCGTGATGCCTGGAGACAGTCACTTCCCCTTCCTCCTCCTGGGACTTCTCGGTCACACAGGCTGAGCCGCAGAGGGTGCGTGACCTGGGCTGAGCTGGGCTTTGGCAACTGGGGACTTTGGTTTGACGGTTGGTGGGGGGGAGGCTTTCCTAACTTCCAGGGGTGTGAGTGGCAGGAGGTGCAGATGACAAGACAGTGGCCATTGCCTGGGGCTGAAACCAACGCAGCGGTGGGCGGAGCACAGGGAACTCCGGAGAGGGAGCCGGCCCCGAGTCAGCTGCTCCTGGGGGTGCTCCCCACATCATCTGGTGATGTGACTGTTTGTCCTTCCAGCCCATTTCAGTTGAGTTTCCAGGGACTTACAACCAACAATGTCTCAACTGACATTTGGGCTTTTCAAGCACTAGAATTGCTGGTGACGGCAGGAGCGTTAACACGCTCTGGGGCGGGACAGGGACTGCGGACTGAGCGGGCTCCAGGGGAATGCAAGCTGCCTCCCTGCTGAGCCGGGCCAGGACGGACACGCTCACTAGGTCCGTCTCCACGTACCGTGGGCCAGCGCTGTGGGGCTCACTCCAGGGGAGACAGCAAGTTGACTCAGCCACTGCTGTGTGGCTGCTGCTCTATTGAGTTTATGGTCGTCCATGGCATCTGCCAGGGCCCATCTGGTTTTTGTGGGAATCGTGCCCATGAATTTAACAGGGATAAGATGGGCACTGCCGTCTTGTCTTTTTTTTTTTTTTTTTTTTTTGAGACGGAGTCTGGCTCTGTCACCCAGGCTGGAGTGCAGTGGCCGGATCTCAGCTCACTGCAAGCTCTGCCTCCTGGGTTCACGCCATTCTCCTGCCTCAGCCTCCCGAGTAGCTGGGACTACAGGTGCCCACCACCGCGCCCGGCTAGTTTTTTTTTTTTTGTATTTTTTAGTAGAGACGGGGTTTCACCGTGTTAGCCAGGATGGTCTTGATCTCCTGACCTAGCGATCCGCCCATCTCGGCCTCCCAAAGTGCTGGGATTACAGGCTTGAGCCACCGTGCCCGGCCTTTTTTTTTTTTTTTTTTGACATGGAGTCTCACTCTGTCGCCCAGGCTGGAGTGCAGTGGTGCGAGTTTGGCTCACTGCAACCTCTGCCTCCCGGGTTCAAGCGATTCTCCTGTCTCAGCCTCCTGAGTAGCTGGGATTACAGGCACCCACCACCACGCTCGGCTAATTTTTGTATTTTTAGTAGAGACGGGGTTTCACCATCTTAGCCAGGCTGGTCTTGAACTCCTGACCTCAGGTGATCCACCCACCTCAGCCTCCCAAAGTGCAGAGATTACAGGTGTGAGCCACCACACCTGGCCTATGTTTAATACTTTTTTAGAGATGGAGTCTCGCTTTGTTGCCCAGGCTGGAGTGCAGTGGCGCGATCACGGCTTGCTGCAACCTTCGCCTCCCAGGTTCAAACGATTCTCCCACCTCAGCATCCTGAGTAGCTGGGACCACAAGCATGTGCCACTGCACCTGACTAATTTTTTATTTTTTATTTTTTTTGAAACGAGTCTCGCTCTGTCGCCCAGGCTGGAGTGCAATGATGTGATCTCAGCTCACTGCAAGCTCTGCCTCCCGGGTTGACGCCATTCTCCTGCCTCAGCCTCCTGAGTAGCTGGGACTACAGGCGCCTGCCACCATGCCCGGCTAATTTTTTCTATTTTTTAGTAGAGACGGGGTTTCACCATGTTAACCAGGATGGTCTTGATCTCCTGACCTCATGATCCGCCCGCCTCGACCTCCCAAAGTACTGGGATTATAGGCGTGAGCCACCACACCTTGGCCTAATTTTAAAATTTTTTTGTAGAGACAGAGTCTCACTATGTTGCCCAGGCTGGTCTCAAACTCCTGGTCTCAAGCTGTCCTCCTGTTTTGGCCTCCCAAAGTGCTGGGATAGCACATGCGAGCCGCTGTGCCGGGCCTATAATCGCAGCTCACAAGTGACCCGTGTGGATTCCTCTCTCCTTGTGTGGCTCAGGTCTGGAATGTCAGCAAGGGGCCACCCGCTCTTCTTCTTCTTCTTCTTTTGAGATGGAGTTTTGCTCTTGTCACCCAGACTGGAGTGCAATGGTGCAATCTCGGCTCACCACAACCACTGCCTACCGAGTTAATCTGATTCTCCTGCCTCAGCCTCCCAAGTAGATGGGATTACAGGCGTGCGCCACCATGCCCAGCTAATTTTGTGTTTTAGTAGAGACGGGTTTCTCCATGTTGGTCAGGCTGGTCTCGAACTCTCAGCCTCAGGTGATCTACCCGCCTCAGCCTCCCAAAGTGCTGGGATTACAGGTATGAGCTGCTGTGCCCGGCAGGTCACCCACTCTTGTCTCTTTTGTGGCACTCCCAGCTGCCCATCCATCGCTTCCTGTATCCATCACGGCCTCTAGGGTGGCCCCATGAGCCCACTCGTGTTGGTGCCCCAGTGAGTTGCCCCCACCTTGAGCGTGAGTGGGAGCAGGCTCGCTTCTATGAATAGGATGTGGCCAAAGTGACAGGCTTCCCTTCCAAGGGGAGGTCACGCCAGCACTGGGCTTCTGTTTTCCTCTCTGTCTGTCTTACACGTTCCGAGCAGAGCCGGCTGCCAGGTACCGAGCTGCCCCGAGAAAAAGCCCCCATGGCAAGAAACTGATGTCTCCAGCCAGCAGTCAGGGACCCGAGACCTGAGATGGCAGAAGGTGAGCTTGGAAAGGGACCCCACAGTCGGGCCTTGAGATGCCCACAGGCCCGGCCAACACCTCGGCTGCAGCCTTGTGAAAGTCCCTGAGCAGGGGACCCAGACTTCTGTCCCACAGTAACTTGGAGATAATAAATGTGTGCTCTGAGGTCAGGAGATCGAGACCATCCTGGCTAACACGGTGAAACCCCGTCTCTACTAAAAATACAAAAAATTAGCTGGGCGTGGTGGCGGCGCCTGTAGTCCCAGCTACTCGGGAGGCTGAGGCAGGAGAATGGCGTGAACCCGGGAGGCGGAGCTTGCAGTGAGCCGAGATCGCACCACTGCACTCCAGTCTGGGCGACAAAGCAAGACTCTGTCTCAAAATAAATAAATAAATAAATGCGTACTCTTCTACGGCACTGAGTGTTGAGTGATTTGTTATGGGCAGTAGATAGCTAATGCCTGCCCTTAGGATACCAAGTCCTCATCTCTTGCGGGCCCAAGACCCTGGGAGCCACGCCTGACTTGCCGCCTGTTGAAGGGCCACGCGTTCCTTGTTGCTGCCATTCCGGGGTCCCCTCACCCCAATACACTGGGAGCCAGTTCCAAGGGAGGCTCTCCTGCCATCAATCCTGGCTCAGGGGAACACTGAGCTCCTCCTTGATGCTGAGGGCCAGTGGTTCCTTATTGCCTGGCGACCAGAGTGTCCTCCAGGTCCTCTTCCAATACTAGCACCTCCCAGCTCAAAAACACCCAACCCAGCACTCCTGTTCCTCCGTCTCCCGGCCTTCCCTCGACACTGGGCCGAGGCAGCCTGTGCACCTGCCCCAAGCTCCCAGGAGCTGACCTGGCAGTGGATTCAGCCTGGTTCCCAGCATCCTTACCAGGATTTGGAAAATGCTCCTATCAATCAATAAAGGCCCCACTCGGGCCTTCTGCCACCCTCCCCTCCACCATCCTCCATTTCCATTTCCACCGGTCCGCCCCGTCCTGCCAGGCTGCGGCTCCTTGCAGAATGACCCACACCCTCCAGTCACAGGGACAGAACGTCCTAGTTACTGGCCTAGAATTTTGCGGGAGACAGGGCAGACCCTAAGGAGGACACCTGCCTTGGGGGAGACCTTTGCAAGGTCCTGGCAGTGGGAACCACTCCCGCCACTTCGGAGGGAACAGAGGGCAGGGATCTAAGAGGCTTCTACCCAACACCAGGTCATAGCATCCCACCCACTCGCTGCCACCAGGGCCCTGACTCCAACACGGGAGGCAGACCAGGCTCCATCACCCTGGGATCAAAGCTTGGGCCCGAGTGTTGGCCCCGTCTGCACTCTGGCTTTGGGAACGAGGCTCGCTGTCCATGCTGCTGGGGTGCTGCATTCGTTTCTGGCGCTTCTGTAACAAGGTGCCGCAGAACAGGGCTCCAACAGCAGGAGCCCATTCTCCCACAGGCCTGGAGGCTGGAAGTTCGAGACCGAGGTGTCTGCAGAGTTGGTTCCTCCTGAGGCCTCTCTCCCTGGCTTGTAGATGGCCCCCTTCTCCTGAGTCCCACACAGGGGCATCCCTCTGTGTGTATCTTCTGTGTCCTCGTCTCTCTTCCTTTTCTTTTCACTTCTTTTTTTTTTTTTTTTTGAAGACAGGTTCTCTCTCTGTCACCCAGGCTGGAGTGCAGTGGTGTGATCATAGCTCACTGCAGCCTCGACCTCCCAGGCTCAGGGATCCTCCTAGCTCAGCCTCCCAAGTAGCTGGGACCACAGGCACATGCCATCACACCTTACTAAATTTTTTTTTTTTTTTTTTTGAGACGGAGTCTCGCTCTGTCGCCCAGGCTGGAGTGCAGTGGCCAGATCTCAGCTCACTGCAAGCTCCACCTCCCGGGTTTACGCCATTCTCCTGCCTCAGCCTCCCAAGTAGCTGGGACTATAGGCACTCGCCACCTCGCCCAGCTAGTTTTTTGTATTTTTTTAGTAGAGACGGGGTTTCACCATGTTAGCCAGGATGGTCTCGATCTCCTGACCTCGTGATCTGCCTGTCTCGGCCTCCCAAAGTGCTGGGATTACAAGCACGAGCCCCCACACCTGGCCAAAATTAAAATTTATAATAGCTTTAAACATCCTAAAATATTAAGGGAAGAATCTAACAAGAAATGTACAAGTTTGGCTTACTGAAAACTAGAAAACATTGCTGAAATTAAAGAAGATCCAAATAAATTGAGAGATATATCACGCTCATGGACTGGAAGATTCAGTGTTGTGAAGACGTTCGTGCTTTCTAAACTCACCTATAGATTCAACTGAATCTCAATTGAAATCTTTTTTTTTTTTTTTTTTTTTGAGACGGAGTCTCCCTCTGTCACCTAGGCTGGAGTGCAATGGCACAATCTTGGCTCACTACAGCCTCTGCCTCCTGGGTTCTAGTGATTCTTGTGCCTCAGCCTCCCTAGTAGCCAGGATTACAGGCATGCACCACCATGCCTGGCTAATTTTTATATTTTTTTTTAGTAGAGAGAGGGTTTCACCATATTGGCCAGGCTGGTCTCGCACTCCTGACCTTGTGATCCGCCTGCCTCGGCCTCCCAAAGTGCTGGGATTACAGGCATGAGCCACTGCACCTGGCCGAGAAAAAATTTTATATTTGGGCTTTATCAAAATTAAAAACTTCCCTGTGTAAAATGATTCAGAAAATGAAAGAATGGCCAGGTGTGGAGTTTCACAACAAGAGCGAAACTCAGTCTTAAAAAAAAAAAAAAAAGGGGGGCCGGGCACGGTGGCTCACGCCTGTAATCCCAGCACTTTGGGAGGCCGAGGTAGGTGGATCACGAGGTCAGGAGATCGAGACCATCCTGGCTAACACGGTGAAACCCCATTTCTACTAAAAAAATACAAAAAATTAGCTGGGCGTGGTGGCGGGCGCCTGTAGTCCCAGCTACTTGAGGCAGTGAGCCGAGATTGTGCCACTGCACTCCAGCCTGGGCGACAGAGCAAGACTCCGTTTCAAAAAAAGAAAAGAGCAAGCCATTGAGCCGAAGAAAATATTTATGAAACAAATATCTGGTAAAAGACAGGCCTGGTAGGCCGGGCGCGGTGGCTCAAGCCTGTAATCCCAGCACTTTGGGAGGCCGAGACGGGCGGATCACGAGGTCGGGAGATCGAGACCATCCTGGCTAACACGGTGAAACCCCGTCTCTACTAAAAAGTACAAAAAACTAGCCGGGCGAGGTGGCGGGCGCCTGTAGTCCCAGCTACTCGGGAGGCTGAGGCAGGAGAATGGCGTGAACCCGGGAGGCGGAGCTTGCAGTGAGCTGAGATCCGGCCACTGCACTCCAGCCTGGGCGACACAGTGAGACTCCGTCTCAAAAAAAAAAAAAAAAAAAAAAAAAGGCCTGGCATAGTGGCTCATGCTTGTAATCCAAGCACTTTGGGAGGCCGAGGCGGGCGGATCACCTGAGGTCGGGAGTTCAAGACCAGCCTGATCAACATGGAGAAACCCTGCTGTCTCTACTAAAAATACAAAATTAGCCAGGCATGGTGGTGCATGCCTATAATACCAGCTACTCAGAAGGCTGAAGCAGGAGAATTGCTTGAACCCGGGAGGCGGAGGTTGCAGTGAACTGAGATCATGCCATTGCACTCCAGCCTAGGCAACAATAGCAGAACTCTGTCTCAAAAAAAAAAAAAAAATCTGGTAAAGACTCTCTAGAATGTTTAAATTACCTGGCTGGGTGCAGTGGCTCACACGTGTAATCCCAGCAGTTTGGGAGGCCCAGGTGGGCATATAATGGGGTCAGGAGTTCGAGACCAGCCTGGCCAACATGGTGAAACCCCGTCTCTACTAAAAGTACAAAAATAACTGGACATGGTGGTGCACACCTGTAATCCCAGCTACTCGGAAGGCTGAGGCACAAGAATCACTTGAACCTGGGAGGTGGAGGTTGCAGTGAGCCAAGATCACACCATTGTACTCCAGCCTGGGCCACAGAGGGGGACTTCGTCTCAAACAAACAAAAAAAACATCAAACAAACCAGCCAGGTGCAAGGCTCATGCCTGTAATCCCAGCATTTTGGAAGGCTGTTGCTCTGTTGCCCAGGCTGGAGTGCAGTGCCACGATCTCAGCTCACTGCAACCTCCATCTTCCATATTCAAGTGATTCTCCTGCCTCAGCCTCCCAAGTAGCTGGGACTACAGGAGCCCACCACCACACCAGGCAAATTTTTGTATTTTTAGTAGAGATGGGGTTTCACCATGTTGGCCGGGCTGGTCTCGAACTCCTGACCTGAAGTGATCCACCCGCCTCAGCCTCCCAAAGTGTTGGGATTACAGGCGTGAGCCACCACACCCAGCCTCAACTTTCTTTTTTTTTTTTTTAGACGGAGTCTTACGCTGTTGCCCAGGCTGGAGTGCAGTGGCGCGATCTCGGCTCACTGCAAGCTCTGCCTCCCGGGTTCCCGCCATTCTCCTGCCTCAGCCTCCTGAGTAGCTGGGACTACAGGCGCCCGCCACCGCGCCCGGCTAATTTTTTGTATTTTTAGTAGAGACGGGGTTTCACTGTGGTCTCGATCTCCTGACCTTGTGATCCGCCCGTCTCGGCCTCCCAAAGTGCTGGGATTACAGGCTTGAGTCACCGCGCCCGGCCAGCCTCAACTTTCTAGTGAACCCTCCACTCTTGGATTTTTCTTGTTTCTCTTTTTTTTTTTTAAGACGGAGTTTCATTCTTGTTGCCCAGGCAATGGTGCGATGGTGTGATCTTGGCTCACTGCAACCTCCGCCTCCTGGGTTCAAGCAATTCTCCTGCCTCAGCCTCCCGAGTAGCTGGGATTACAGGCATGCACCATTACGCCTGGTGAATTTTGTATTTTTAGTAGAGATGGAGTGTCTCCATGTTGGTCAGGCTGGTCTTGAACTCCTGACCTCAGGTGATCAGCCCGCCTCAGCCTCCCAAAGTGCTGGGATTACAGGTGTGAGCCACCGCGCCCGGCCTTTTTGTTGTTTCTTCCAAGAGATTTCTTCAACTCAATTTTTCAATCTTTCTACTAAATTTTTTTTTTTTTTTTTTTTTTTTTTTTTTTTTTTTTTTTTTGAGACGGAGTCTCGCTCTGTCGCCCAGGCTGGAGTGCAGTGGCGCGATCTCGGCTCACTGCAAGCTCCGCCTCCCGGGTTCACGCCATTCTCCTGCCTCAGCCTCCCGAGTAGCTGGGACTACAGGCGCCCACAACCGCGCCCGGCTAATTTTTTTGTATTTTAGTAGAGACGGGGTTTCACCGTGGTCTCGATCTCCTGACCTTGTGATCCGCCCACCTCGGCCTCCCAAAGTGCTGGGATTACAGGCGTGAGCCACCGCGCCCGGCCTCTTTCTACTAAATTTTTAAAATTCCAGATATTCTATTTGTAGCTGGCAAGGGCTTCTCCTGTCCTCTGCTTGTTTTCCAAAGCATTCTGTTCAGTGTTTATGGGGTCATCATCCTTTCATATCTCTAAGGATAATCAGAGTGGTTAAAATATTCTTGAAGTTTTCTTCTGTTCTCTGCAGTAGCTCTGTTTCCTCCAATTTCCTCTTTTCCAAATGATTGGTCTCTCTCATATACCTGGAGGTCTTGCTTTGCATTCACTTCTAAGAGCAAAAGGTGCTAGGATGCAGTCTGCAGGTCCATTCACTTTGTCATAAGATTTGTGCCTTGTGTTATAGGTTGTGGGGAGAAACACTGGTTACAAAACTATATCAAAGTAAAAATATATTAATGCACAGTGAAGACACCTGGGGGAAAATGCCCTTTAATGCTCACAGAGGTTCTCTCTGAGGGGCGGCCCCACCACGCTCCTGTTTCCCTTCCTGCATTTCCACGTTTTCTGGACCCAGATGCAGCCTCCCCTCCCACCCCTGGTCCCTCCGCCCTGGCTTCCGGCTGCCCCTTTCGTCCCTCCTCCTCAGCCTCTTTCAGAACTCCAGGGTGGGGCTTCTGAGTCTCGCTGGCAGGCACCGAGCCTTGCAGGCAGTATGGGCTCCAGAAGTCTCGCTGAACGCCAAAATTAAGCTCTGCAGGTGCCGTCTCCAGAATCCCCAGCAGACAGACAAACCCACATCTCAGGGATTGGGGGTGCAGACCAGCCCCCAGTCCTGCTGCAGCGCGCCCGGCAGCACAGGACCAAGCACACCTCCAAGAGGGCCCCCTGCAATAAGGAGGGCCCTAGGGATTGGATGGAGGGCAGGTCCCCCCACTCCCACTGCTGCGTGGGAAGGCCCCGCCCCCTCCATTCCCAGCTGCCCTCTGTTTATATGTCTCACCAATGTAAGGGAAACCAGAACTGGATAGCAGTTGAAAAACATATTTTGTTCAGGAGTATTGTAATAAGGGAGAAAAGATTTTAGTATAGACCTGGGCTCAAGTCTGAATGTGGCATGGGCGAGTGGGATTTAAATCCCAGGAGCAGGGTGGGGTCAGTGGGTGGAAAATTACTGGGATGAAACACCTGTCTGGAGGATTCTGGGGGTGGCAGAGGCTGAGGACCCTACCAGGTAACAGGAAGCTTGCTGGAGGCAGGCAGGGTGAGCAGACATCGTCTGGGGGTGACAGAGGCTGAGGACCCTACCCAGGTAACAGGAAGCCTGCTGAAGGCAGCCAGGGTGAGCAGACGTCGCCTGGGGGTGGTGGAGGCTGAGGACCCCATCAGATATGGGGGATGGAGGCTTCTTGCCAAACTGACTTAGCAGAGTTCTTGCTAAATCTGGATTTTACAAGGCAGAATGCAGATGAGCCTGCGAGAAGGTTCTGAAGCCAGACTACAGTTTGGTCAAGCAAAGAATCTTGTCATAGATTCAGTCATATAAATTAGGCTCATCCAGCCCAGGGGAGGGTCCACACCCTATCTGTTCCCTCTCCTTCCCCACACTGAGTCCAAACCTTTCAAGTTTTGCCCCCTTCACACACTCCAAATTTATTCTTCTACTTCTCTTCCTGTGGGTACCAGACTCCAGCCACCCAGCGCTTACCTGGGACTGCTGGGCCTCTGCCCCGCAGGGACCTGTCCTCCAGGAAACAAAGCTGGACACAGGAGGGCAGGGAGGACTCCTCTCCAGGGCCAGGGCACTGTCTCCTCAGCCCCACGGCACTTGACTTAGGCAGAGCCTGCAGCACCCTCACCCCAGTCCCTGCAGCCACCAGGAGGTGGTCCCCATCATCCCATCACCCCCATTCACAGAGGTCTCAGACTGAGGCTGGTGGGGGACGTACCATTACCCAAGATCAGAACCCTGTTGTCTGTGCCTCTGGAGAGGTGGGGGCAGGAGCTGAGGGACGGTTTGGGTGGAGAGGGGAGAGGATGCGGCAGCAAGGGCAGATGCTGGCAGGTAGAGATAGACTTTTATGACCTTTGCCTTCTGACTTTTGCCTCTGGCCACTGCTCGGACCACAACAGAATGCGCCTCTCCGGGAACAGGGCTTCCTATGGGCTGGGAAGCACGGAGCCCCCACAGTGTGGCTATGTAGGGGAGTGAGGACCAGGTGGGGGCAGGCCTGTGGGGGTCACAGAGCTGGGCTAAGCTTCAGAGGGAAGTGGCCCCTGGGAGGCGGAATGGCTGGGGTTAAGACCCTGGGTTCCAAAGCCCCCTAAAACAGAAGCAGGGCCGGGCGCGGTGGCTCAAGCCTGTAATCCCAGCACTTTGGGAGGCCGAGACGGGCGGATCACTAGGTCAGGAGATCGAGACCATCCTGGCTAACACGGTGAAACCCCGTCTCTACTAAAAAATACAAAAAACTAGCCGGGCGAGGTGGCGGGCGCCTGTAGTCCCAGCTACTCAGGAGGCTGAGGCAGGAGAATGGCCCGAACCCGGGAGGCGGAGCTTGCAGTGAGCTGAGATCCGGCCACTGCACTCCAGCCTGGGAGACAGAGCGAGACTCCGTCTCAAAAAAAAAAAAAAAAAAAAAAAAAAAAAAAAAAAACAGAAGCAGAATTAAGGAGAAAGGACCCCCAAGACCAAGGACAGCATCTATGAAAGGAGCCCTCCATGGGCAGGGCATGTCCCAGGACGAGGGTGGCCAGGACAGATCCAGGGAAATATAGGAGCAGCGGGACCCGGAGATGGAGTGGAGATGCCAGAGGGAGGCTTCTCAGTGGGGGCGGAGGCACCATCCGGACAGAGACAGGCACTGAAGACAAGTGTCAGCGGGAGGGGCTCTGGGTGGGGAAGAAGACTGGGACTTGGAGGAAGATCTCTCCAGGGAGAAGGGAGGAGGGGGAAGGAGAAGGGGAGGAAGTGGAGTGGGAGGAGGAGAGTGCTCATCCTGGAACCCACAGCCTCGGGAAGAACTTTCCAGAAGGAAGGCATGACCATCAGTGTCCCAGGATACTGAGAGGCCAGGAAACGTGAGGTCTCAAGGCGTCCATGGGGTTGTGGTGACCCCAAGATCACTGGGCACAGAGCAGGGACGGCTGGAGGTAGAAGGGGAGGGACGCGGGCTGAGGTTCTAGCGGCTCCAAAGCCAGCTGTGAGGTTGGCTTTAGGAGGAATGAGGAAGGGGAGAATGTCCCCCTTAGCGTGCCTCTTGGGGAAGGCAGGGGTTCTGGCTGGGGCTTCTCCACTCCCAGGAAAGGAGGTGGTGTGGAAGGAGGGGGTGGGACGGAGGAGAGAGCCCCGCGGCCGCAGGACCAGCAGGTGGGGGACCAGGGTCAGCGCTGCTGGAGGTGCCTTAGAGCGACAGGACTGGCCAGAGACCGGGGAATGTGGCACAAAAAAAGTTAAAGGGCACCCCAGGGACCGCCCTGCCGGTCCACCCATGTCACCCATGTCGGCCCCCCTCCAGCCCCCATTGCTCTGCAGGGAAAGGAACCCGGAGCCGCGGTGGGGGCGAGCGGGGGTGTCGGTTCTTCCAGAAAATTAGGAAGGCAGTAGGAAAGAAGCAGCGAGAACCTGGGGCCGCGAGGGAAAGCGGGCGAGGGGGCGCCCAGGGACGCGGAGGGAGCGAGAGGAAGGGGCGCTGAGCCACCGCCCCCACGCCCCGCCGCGCCCCTCCACGTCCCAGGGTGTCCCCGCCGGGAGCCGGGACCCATCGCGACCACCACCCGCCGGGCCAGGGTCCGCGGGGTCCGGGATCTGCAGGATTGGGGTCTGCGGAACCAGGACCCGTGGGACAAAGGTCTGTGGGGCGCAGGTCCGCGGGGTGGAATTCAGGGCGCCGGGTCTGCGGATGGCCAGGGGCGGGGTCCGCTCCGCGGGTATCGGGCGCTCACCGGGCTCCCCGCGCAGGGTGGGCAGGACCGAAGCTCGCCGGGAGGCTGCGCGGAGGGCGGGCGGGGACCCTCGGCTATCGCTCCCCCCCCCGCGGGGCCGCCCCCGCGCCCGCCCTCCGCCGCCGCCCTCGCCCTGCGTCGCAGCCGGAAAGTTTGCACCGACCCCGATCCGGCAGCGCCGCGGAGACGAGCGGTCACCGGCGCCCGACCCGAGCGCGCCCGGAGGACGGCGGGGAGCCGAGCCAAGCCCCCAGCAGCGCCTCGCGGTGAGCACCTGGGCCGCGGCCCCGAGGGGACGTTCGGGAGCCGAGCCAGTGGGGGCAGAGACTGCGGGGCTGGCGCGGCGGGGCTGGGGGGCGCGGGGAGGAGGGAGCCGGCCGGGCGGTCTCCGGGGCCTGGGCTGGTGCGGTCCTCGGTCCCGTCGGACACCCCCGTTCCCAACCCCGGCTCGGACACCACCCGGTCTCGCACCGTCGGGCAGGTCCAGGGGTCTCAGCCCCTCCCCCGTTCTCTGGTCCCGGGGGCGCGGCTGGGGGCGGGGATGTCGCTGGCTGCCTGGCGCCCTGCGGCGGCCACACTCCCCGCTCTGGGCCCCGGGCCCGCCGCCCTGGGAGCACACAAAGCGCCGCGGACGCGCCCCCGAGGCGCGGGGTCTCACCAGCTCTCGCTCCCCTCGGCGGGCTCCTGCCCCCAGGACTGCCCGGTGGCACCGACGCGGCCCGGGATGGGGTGAGGGGTGTCTGCGCCCCACCTGGCCGCTCCTCTGCCGCGGCCCACACTGGCGACTTTGACCCCAGCAAGCGGGTCACTGCCCTGCCAGGCTCCGGCCTCTGCGGCGCCCCCACCACCGGCCCGACTCGGCCACCGGGCTTGTGCTCCTACTCCGAACCGACCGACCCAGCCCTCTCGGCGCCCGCATCCTCCAAGGACCGGCCAGGGCTGCTTTCTGCCCTTGCTATTGGGCGCATGAGGGTTGGGGGGTCGGGGCGCACCCAGGCCGGCACCCAGGCCTGCCCCGCCCCCACGGGGTGAGGGCTCAGGGCTTTGTCAACAGCCTGTGGCCCCTGATCCCGCCCTGGTGCCCTGACCTTCCGCTGCCTTCTCTGGTTTCACAAAAACATCCCGGCTCCGATGCCGGAGCTCCTCAAAGCTTCTGAGAGGCCCCTTGCGGACGCCCTGGGAGCCCCGCTGCCTTCCTGAACCAGTGGCCGCTGCACCCATCCTGGGGGCCCAGCTCCAGGTCTGCGAGTCCCTCAGCCACCCCCAGTGGGAATTGGTGGAGCCTGAGGGAGCCATGAGCACACAAGAGTCACGTGTTCTGCCAGGGCGGACATGGGACAGGACAGGGGGTGCCAGCCCTGCAAAGGGGCCAGGGCAGTGGAGCTCAGGTGGCCCCAAGGCCTGGTGGTGGCTGGTGTGGCCCGGCAGGCGGCTGTGGGAGGGAGGAAGGGGGTGGTGTGCGGTGGAGGGGCTAGGAAAGGCGGGCAGGGCACCTCAGGAGACCCCCTCATTGGGCACCTCGGGAACCCCCCCGGCATTGGGCACCTCGGGAACCCCCCGCATTGGGCACCTCGGGAACCCCCCCCGCATTGGGCACCTCGGGAACCCCCCCCCGCATTGGGCACCTCGGGAACCCCCCCCGCATTGGGCACCTCGGGAACCCCCCCCGCATTGGGCACCTCGGGAACCCCCCCCCCCGCATTGGGCACCTCGGGAACCCCTCCCCTAATTCTTATGACTCCAAGGCCTGAGAAGGAGCTTGGTCACCTGGACTGTGAAGGCCGAGGGTGGGGTCTCTGGTGGGTGGCCCCACCTACCAGCAGCGTCGCCAGCAGGGTAATAAGGGGCACTGCGGCCATGGGGAGCCCCGGGTGGCACCTCCACAGCTGGGAGTTTCTGTCCACTTCTTCAGTCAACAGACATTGATCCCGGGCTGACGGGGGCCCGGGGTTGTCAGTGTCTCCTGTCAGGGGAGAGGGCTGGGTGAGATCATCAGAGGAGCCTCCCTTCTTCC
Source organism: Macaca fascicularis (assembly GCF_037993035.2). Lineage (NCBI taxonomy): Eukaryota > Metazoa > Chordata > Mammalia > Primates > Cercopithecidae > Macaca > Macaca fascicularis. The sequence continues at coordinate 88,178,224 of NC_088390.1, forward strand.
CTTCAGGCTGGTGTCACCTTCAGTGACGGGGCAGGGTCCCTATTTGGGAAGTTAAATCATCATCCCCGTCCCAGGACCACAGCGGTCTCAGCCCTGCTCTCTAGGCCAGGCTGTCTCCTGGGTGCTCAGCTGGAAATTGGCCCATCCCCCCGGCTTCACCCACCCCTGCTGGGATGAGGGGCTGGAGTCTCGCTACCCACATGGGACCCACCGCCCGCAGGGAACGGAGGACCCCCACACTTCTACACCTCCTGCCTCACTATCAGAGACCCAGTGGAGAATTGCCCCCCACCCCACCTCTTGTATTCAGAGGCCCTGACCCCTAAGGATCCAGGACTAGGGGTGCCCTGATGGGGAGCCCACCTGTGGCCTGTGGATGCTGAGCTGTTAGGGGAATCCTCCAGGATCCCCAGCCCCACTTTCCCAACCTTCTGTTGAGGTTGGGGGGGACACAGAGAGCCCCACTCCCTCTTCCTCCCCACTCCTGGGCCCTGACTGCTTCAAAGAAAGGCCTGGGGGACTGGGCAGCCCGCCCCTCCCTCAGCTCACTGGGGTCTCCAGACTGCATGCACGGCTGGAAGGTGGGGCCCCGGCACTCGAGGACCTTGTGTGTGGAGGCGCCATCTCCTCTCGCACTGGCTTGGGGGTGCTCCCAGTGGCTCTCGGGTCAACATGGCAGTCATTGAATGGCTCCTGTTTCTCTGGCAGAGTTGGGGCAGAGCCAGGCTTGGCCACGCTGGGCTCTAAGGGGCTGTCATTTTGCCCAGGGAGCTCCTGGCTGGGCTGTCCTCTCCCCAGGGTGAGCACGCATGCCCCTAACCCCCACTGCAGGGCCCCCAGGCAGGGAACAGCTTATCAGCCAGTGTCCTTCCTCCTTGGCCCCTGCCTGCATCTCCACCATCCGCCCTGCTCCAGCTGCCGTTTGTCTTTCTCCCCGTCCCCTGCCCAGAGCCCCAGGCCTCCCCTGCACCCCTGAGCCTGCCCACCTAGCAGTGCCCCTCCTCCAGGGCCCCTCCTCCAGGGCCCCTCGGGGTTGGGGGTGCACACAGCAGGGAGAGGCGGCTCCTGCTGCTCCTCACCCAGCCCAGCTCAGTGGCCAGAGCCGCCCAGGGCAGTGGCAGCAGATGGGGCTGTTTGATCAGAATCAGGAAAAATAAGGCCCCTTGGGTGACCCCAGAGCTGGGGACGCCAAAACTGCTCCTCCTCCCCAGGGAGAGCCCCCTCCCTACTCCGTGGGTCCTTCGCCCCAGTGCTAAGCCTGCATGGCTGCTCACCTGGCTCAGGGACTGGGGATCAGTGATGCATGGGTCCTGCCTCCCATCGGCCCCTACCTGAGCCCAGGGTCCAAGGGCTGCGGTTGGGAGCCCCTTAGCAGGCTGTGACGCAGGTGCCTGTCCCTATCATTCAGCTGTCACCCTGTTTGGTGCATCTCAGGCCCTGTTAGCAGGAGGAGCCCGAGGTGGTGCTGGCCCCACGCAGGCTCACCCAGCAGCTGCCTGGAGGAAGCTAAAATCCAGGCTGTCCCATGGCAGCCAGCTGTCCAGCCCGGCCTGGAAATCCTCCGCTCCAGCGGCAGCCTTCGCCCTTCTCCTCGCCCCTCTCCCCGGCTTCTTCCTGGCACTGCCTTCCAGCTGGCCGGCCCTCCATCTGCCCAGCCCTCCATCCACACCTCTTATTCCGTTTGAGGGTGCCCCAAAGAAGAGCTCATCGCAGCCTGGGGGCTCACAGCCAGCCACTCGCGGGCCCCGGCACTTGCACACGGGCCCCACAGGAAGACCCTCCCTGCTTCTCCCACAGAATTCAGTTGGTGCAGAAACTAGGCTCTGCAGCAATGAAAGGCCAATTTGTGGAGCTGTTCCCGCCCCAAACTCCCAGCTCAGATGCTGGCTCTGGCCTGGGACCAGGTGCTGTGACTCCCGCAGCCCTGGCAGACACCACAGGGGCTGTCCTCCCCACCCTGTGCCCCCACTCTAGGCCAGCTCCTCCTCCGAGCCGGCGCTGGCAGTGCTAATCTCAAAGGAATGTGCAGCCAGCCTGTAGTGTCCCATGGGACCCAGGAAGCCCAACTGAGCCTTGCATGGCACCCATGGGGCACCTAGGCACCACAGTGCTGGGCAGGGGCATGCATGTGACACAGATCCCCGGGTGTGGGTCCCACACACTTGGCCTGGCACAGCTGCAAGCCAGCCCAGCCACTTTGCTCACCGTGGCACTGGGGCCAAGTGATGGAAGGTCTGGGCACCGCCACCCTCAGGCTCGGCACGTTGGCTCAGGTCAGCCTGGCAAGCCAACTTTCCCAGGGGCTAAGAATGGGTGAGGACCGGAACCGACGGGGGCTGTCAACTGAGGGAGGAGGTCAGCATCTGGGGAGGCTGGTCCCCTGCCAAGAGCATTGGGTCACCCGGCAGGAGGGTGGCTGCCAACAGCACTGAGACAAGGGGCTCTGGGACCCTCAGAGCTGCCAGCCAGCCAGCGCTGGGTGGCAGGAAAGCCAGCTCCACTTCCTACTGGCAAAGAGTGACTCCTGCTGGGGTCTCCTCCCTCCCAGCTCCCTCTTTTTTTTTTTTTTTTTTTGAGACAGTCTCTCTCTGTCTGCCAGTCTGGAGTGCAGTGGCTCCGTCTTGGCTCATTACAAGCTCTGCCTCCCGGGTTCACGCCATTCTCCTGCCTCAGACTCCCGAGTAACTGGGACTACAGGCGCCCACTACCATGCCCGGCTAATTTTTTTATTTTTAGTAGAGACATGGTTTCAACTATCTTAGCCAGGATGGTCTCGATCTCCTGACCTTGTGATCTGCCTGCCTTGACCTCCCAAAGTTCTGGGATTATAGGCGTGAGCCACCATGCCCAGCCCCCAGCTCCCTCTTTATCCGTAGGACTCTGAGGCTGAGAGGGGCAGCTTAAGGGGAGGGCCCCCCCACTGGCCAGGGCTCCCCAGGCTCTGCTGCTCTGCCACTCAGCTGCCCTCGGAGGAGCGCGCACACCCATCAGAACTGCATTGCCCCAGCCGTGCAGCCCCTGCCAGATGTGGGAGGCAGCTAGCTGCCCAGAGGCATGCCCCCCTGTCAGCCACGTCGACCCCTGCTACTGTTGCTGCTGCTGCTGGCCTGCCAGGTGAGGACTCACAGCACCCTCAGCACCCAGGGGCCCTCCTGAGGACTGCACACTGATGGTTCTCTGCCTGCCTGCCTGCCTGCCTGGCTGTCCGTCTGCCTATCTGTCCATCTGCCTGCCTGTCCATCTGTCTGTCTGCCTATCTGTCTGTCTGCCTGCCTGTCTGCCTGCCTGCCTATCTGTCCGTCTGTCTGCCTGTCTGCCTGTCTGCCTGCCTGCCTATCTGTCCGTCTGTCTGCCTATCTGTCTGCCTGTCTGCCTGCCTGCCTGGCTGTCCGTCTGTCTGCCTGTCTGTCTGCCTATCTGTCTGTCTTTCTGCCTGTCTGTCTGCCTATCTGTCTTTCCGCCTGTCTGCCTGTCTGCCTATTTGTCTGTCTGTCTGCCTGTCTGCCTATTTCTCTGCCTATCTGTCTGCCTGTCTGCCTACCTGTCTGCCTGCCTGCTTGTCTGTCTGTCTGTCCATCTGCCTGTCTGCCTATCTGTCTGTCCATCTGCCTGCCTGTCTGTATGGTTGCTTGTGCATGTGTCCCCCAGCCACAGGCCCCCTCCGCTCAGGTGATGGACTTCCTGTTTGAGAAGTGGAAACTCTACGGTGACCAGTGTCACCACAACCTGAGCCTGCTGCCCCCTCCCACGGGTGAGCCCCCACCCAGAGCCTTTCAGCCTGTGCCTGGCCTCAGCATTTCCTGAGCTCTTCATGGGAAGGTTCCTGGGTGCTTATGCAGCCCTTGAGGATCCCGCCAAGGGGCCCCACCACCTCAGGCCCCACCACCATGGGCAGGTGACGTAACCAGGTAGCTGAGCCACAGAGCTGGGGACTTGCCTAAGGCTGCAGAGCCAGAAATAACAGAACAGTGGAATTGCTGCGTGCCCCCAGGCCCAGATGCGTAATACCGCCTATAGCCCCATGGAGTTTTCAGTGGGCAGACAGTGCCAGGGCGTGGGAGGTGGGACCCAGAGGGTCAGCAGAGGACACAGGCCTGGGAAGGCTTGGGTGGAGAGTGCATATCATGGCCTGGACACTTGGGGTGCAGGGCGAGGCTAGGGCTGGAGGACTTACCTGGGAGGCAGTGCCACGGTTCAGACGAGGGAGGCAGCCTCCACTGGGCAGAGGGGAGCGGGTATGGCAGCCACAGGTTTGGCAGTGCACCTGGGATGGATGAAAATGGCATTGGGGTTCAGCCCCCAGAGAGGGAGGTACTGCGAGAAAGTCACGGAGAATGGGGGACCCCAGTGTGGGTTTGGGGGACATCTGAGATGGGGGTTCTCCGAGTGAAGGTGTCCTGCAGAGCTGGAACTCAGGGATGGGCTGGGAGTGCTAGGGGAGGCTGGCCCAGGGGAGATGGATGGTCAGGTGAGGAAGGTGGAGGTCAGATTGGGGAGGTGGAGGTCAGGTGGGGGAGGAAGCAGCCCAGGTCATGTCCTGGGGGAGGTGACAGCTGAGCTCAGGCCTCCAGAGAGAGGTAAGAGGCCTGCTGAGGGAGCCCCTTCTCCCACCCTGCCCTGCAGAGCTGGTCTGTAACAGAACCTTCGACAAGTATTCCTGCTGGCCAGACACCCCCGCCAATACCACGGCCAACATCTCCTGCCCCTGGTACCTGCCTTGGCACCACAAAGGTACCCATAGAGGGAAGGAACAGTGGGAGGGGCGGGCCCAGGGGTGGCGCTGACCCCAGCCTCCCCCAACACACGCAGTGCAACACCGCTTCGTGTTCAAGAGATGCGGGCCCGATGGTCAGTGGGTGCGTGGACCCCGGGGGCAGCCTTGGCGTGACGCCTCTCAGTGCCAGATGGACGGCGAGGAGCTTGAGGTCCAGGTCAGCCGGCGGCAGGCGGGCGCGGTGGGGCTGGATGGGAATGGGCACGGGGGTCCCCGCCCGGCCCTCACAGGCCACTGTAACTCGCAGAAGGAGGTGGCTAAGATGTACAGCAGCTTCCAGGTGATGTACACGGTGGGCTACAGCCTGTCCCTGGGGGCCCTGCTCCTCGCCTTGGCCATCCTGGGGGGCATCAGGTAGGATCCCGCCAGTGCCCGGGGCGGCCGCAGAGGGCAGGGAGGAGGGCAGTCGCTGACTGGCTGTCCCCACAGCAAGCTGCACTGCACCCGCAACGCCATCCACGCGAACCTGTTTGTGTCCTTCGTGCTGAAGGCCAGCTCCGTGCTGGTCATCGATGGGCTGCTCAGGACCCGCTACAGCCAGAAGATTGGCGACGACCTCAGTGTCAGCATCTGGCTCAGTGATGGAGTGAGCCCCCGTAGGCGGCCCCACACAGGCGGGTGGGCGGGCAGCCAGGCAGGTGGCCACGTGGCCACGCTCACACTGCACCTGTGCCAGGCGGTGGCCGGCTGCCGTGTGGCCGCTGTGTTCATGCAATATGGCGTCGTGGCCAACTACTGCTGGCTGCTGGTGGAGGGCCTGTACCTGCACAACCTGCTGGGCCTGGCCACCCTCCCTGAGAGGAGCTTCTTCAGCCTCTACCTGGGCATCGGCTGGGGTGAGTGGGCCGGCACGGGAAGGGGTCGGGGCAGGCTGGCCAAGCCTTGAGACCACAGCTGCTGCCCCCCACAGGTGCCCCCATGCTGTTCATCATCCCCTGGGTGGTGGTCAGGTGTCTGTTCGAGAACATCCAGTGAGTAGGAGCGGCTGGACGGCCCGGGGAAGGGGCTGGGGGGCTGGGGTGTGGAGCTCTGGCCCGAGGCAGCGAGGGGCCAGGGATGAGCCTGGTGCCTGGGGAGGGTGGTCATTCGTGACCTTCTCCCTTCGTTTCCTGAGGCCTGAATTAGATACTGGCAAGATCGGGACGGGGGTGCTGAGGGCTGAGGGGCCGGGGGCTGTGCCCCAGTTTGTGAGTGGCCCGGCCTCGCAGGTGCTGGACCAGCAATGACAACATGGGCTTCTGGTGGATCCTGCGGTTCCCCGTCTTCCTGGCCATCCTGGTGAGGAAATGAAGAGCAAGGACCGCACGCCAGGGCCCTCCTCCCTTGGCGTCCTGAGGCTGCCCCAGGAGGCAGCATCCTGTCTGGGAGGGCCAGGAGGGAGCTGGCACCCAGACAGGACACCAGGACACTGGCCAGCACCCTGGGCACTGAGCCAGGCTGCTCCTCCCTGGCTGGGTGCCCACAGCCCCAGGGCTCTGTGCCAGGGCCTATCTGGCTGCCAGACCCACCTGCAGGAGGGTCAGGTGGGGCCTTCCAAGGGCACAGAGCTGTCCCCTGGGGCTCTGGGTGCCCCTGACTCGTGCCCTTCTCACATAGATCAACTTCTTCATCTTCATCCGCATTGTTCACCTGCTTGTGGCCAAGCTGCGGGCGCGGGAGATGCACCACACAGACTACAAGTTCCGGTGGGTGCCACGGCGGGCTGGCGCCTCGGGATCTGGAGACCCTCAGGGCCAGAGGGCAGCTGGGTGGGGGGACTCCAAGCTCCACGTGGATGGTGCGGGCCGAGGGCGAGGGTGGTGTGTGACTCGGGCTCTGCCTCTGTAGACTGGCCAAGTCCACACTGACCCTCATCCCCCTGCTGGGTGTCCACGAAGTGGTCTTCGCCTTCGTGACGGACGAGCACGCCCAGGGCACCCTGCGCTTCGCCAAGCTCTTCTTCGACCTCTTCCTCAGCTCCTTCCAGGTGCCTGCCCGCCCGCGGCTCCCCCACCCGGGGCGCAGCATGCCACCCCTGACCACCGTCTCTCTCCAGGGCCTGCTGGTGGCTGTCCTCTACTGCTTCCTCAACAAGGAGGTAGGTGGCAGTGGGGGCATCTGAGACCATCAGCCCTGGCCGTCAGGGTCAGGGGCAGAGAGTGGCACAGGGATGCCAGCCCCACCCCTGCTCAGGGGTTGGAACACATGTGGCCCAAGCCTTTCCCTCCACATGCTCTTACGGGGTGCCGTTGCCGTGGCGCTGGCTGTCAGGCCCCCAAGACAGGTTGGCCTCAGCCCCATTGCTAGGGTGTCCACAGCGGGGGTCCCCAGATGTCTGCAGACTGTGCTTTCCGTGGCGATGCTGGGTGGCATAGCTGTGCCCAGCAGGGAGCTTGTGTCGCTCTGCACCCCTCAGAGTGGAGACCGGGCATCTCTGACGGGGCCCACAGCAGGTCCCGGTGGGGCGGAGAGGACAGGCAGACCCCAGGACTGGCCTGCCCCACCCCCCGCCCCAGGTGCAGTCGGAACTTCGGCGGCATTGGCACCGCTGGCGCCTGGGCAAAGTGCTGCAGGAGGAGCGGGGCACCAGCAACCACAAGGCCCCATCTGCGCCTGGCCAAGGCCTTTCTGGCAAGAAGCTGCAGTCTGGGAGGGATGGTGGCAGCCAGGACTCATCTGCGGAGATCCCCTTGGCTGGTGGCCTCCCTAGGTTGGCTGAGAGCCCCTTCTCAACTCTGCTGGGACCCCAGCTAGGGCTGGACTCAGGCACCTAGAGGGCATCGCTGGACAACCCAGAACCAGACGCCCAGCTGAGGCTGGGGGCAGGGGAGCCAAAAGCAGCCCCCGCCTATCCCCTACCCCCAGTGTGGCAGTCCGAGAGATGGGGCCTCCTCTCCCTGCACCTGCCCTGTCCCTGGTGCGGGGGCGAGCTGAGGAGTCCAGGGCAGAGGTAGGGGCTGTGCTGCGAACTGCTCACCAGTGTCCCCATGGATGTTGGCACGTGCTACATGCGTGGAGATGTCCTCCAACAATAAAGAGCTCAAGTGGTCACCGCGCATGTCCTGGAAAGCAGGGCTGGAAATGCCGGGCCGAAGCAGTGGGGATGGAACAGCAGTGGGTGGTCAGCGCCAGTGCGGGTCGTTGAAAGACCCCTGCTGTCCCAGTTCACAGAGAGTTGGCACTGGAACCCCAGAGGATCCCGAAGGCAGCCAGCCTGTGCCCATCTGAGCAGGCCCTGGCCACCTTCCCATCCTGGTTCTGGCGGGCATCCCCCTAGACGCTTTGGCCACCAGAGGGTCACCATTCACCAGCAGAAATGTGAGGGGCACAGTGGCTAAGGGAGCATGAGGCATCACAGTCCCCCAACCCACCCCATCAGCACTGGATTCACCCAGAGGGTGTCTCCTCCCTGGAGGCCGTGAGGACACTGGTACCTGGCTCACCAGCCCGCCCTTCCTCTGAGCCTCCTGGCCTCCGCTTCATCTCAGCTCCAGCCCCCTCGGGCAATTTGCAGGCCACGTAGCAGACTGAAGCAGGAAGAAATGGGCCTGAACATTGCCACGGGTCCAGGTGACGAAGCAGTGCAAGTTGCCCAAACTCTGCACAGGACCCACGGCGTGCCACACAGAGAGGTCCAGCCTACGCCAGTCCTCCTGCCACTGCATGGTGGGTAGGTGCCCTGCTTGCCAGCCAGGGAGCACCAGGAAAGAGCTGCCTCCTGCATGTTGGACACAGGAGGTGCTTGAGGGTGGGGTCTCCCATTGTCTGGGGCACACCCTGAATCTAAGGGCCCAGGGACCACACAGCAGGGGTGGAGACAAGTCCAGGGTGGAAGCCCATGAGGGGCCTGTGGTCAGTCCTCGGGGTGGTCCCTATGGTAGGTGCTGTGAGACCGGCTGAGGTGTGTGCATGGGCTGGGGAAGGAGCCAGCCAGGTGCCCCTGCTCTGAGGAGCTGCTGGGAGGTGCCGCTGGACCCTGGGGGAAGGGGTGCTCACAGGCCCCGCCTGGGCCACGTGGGCTGGAGCCGCTCAGGCAGAGCCGGACTAATTGGGGCAAATGAGGGGACAGGAGGCCTCTGAGGAAAGGTAAATAGAATTACTCACCCACCAGGCACTGGGGCCCTCCTGGGGGGGCCCTCACCCTGCCACTCACCACAGGGCCTGTGGACAGCAGGGAGGGAAGCCAGCTAATTAGGCAAGGCTGGACCCTTCTGGGGCCCTGGGGTTGCTGTGATTGGGGCTGCAAGGCCAGGAGACAGTCCCCTGAGCTGCACCTGCTGGAGGCCTGTGGTCTCAGACCTTAAGACTTCAGGCCAGCTCTACGCCCTCCGGCCTCAGGTCCTGGCTCTCCTCTGAGCCCTGGATGCCCAGGTGCCTGCGTGGGCACAAGGCTGCTCCAAGTCAGCACAAGGGAGGTGGACATTCTCCTTCACGCCAGCTGAGCTCAGGGTCGATGACTGCCCTAGGGAAATGCCCCTCACCTGGGGCCTCCTGACAGCCCTCCCCATTCCCGAGTCCCTCTGCCCTTGTCCTCTTTCACCCCTGCCCCGCCCTCATCCCTAAGGGAACTGGAGTGGCTGGTGGAGTTGGGCGGAGTTGGGGACTTGCAGGGGGTGGACTCACCCAGGCAATAAACACTGGCCCTAACCAGGCAGCCCTGCAGGCAGGTAGGTGGAGGGACTGTTTTTTTCTTTTTTGGAGATGGAGTCTCACTCTGTTGCCCAGGCTGGAGTGCAGTGGCATGATCTTGGCTCACTGCACACTCCACCTCCTAGGTTCAAGCGATTCTCTGCCTCAGCCTCCCGAGTAGCTGGGATTATAGGCGCCTGCCACCATGCCCGGCTAATTTTTGTACTTTTAGTAGAGATGGGGTTTCACCATGTTGGCCAGGCCGGTCTTGAACTCCTGGCCTCAAGTGATCTGCCCACCTTGGCCTCCCAAAATGCTGGGATTACAGGCATGAGCCACCACACCCAGCCGGGACCCATTTTTTTAAGTCACTCCACACAGCATCTCCCTCCAACTTGGGCCCTTTGACCCTTCCCCATCTCTGCCTCCCCTCCCACCTCTACCTCCTGTGCCTCAGCCCCTTCTCCCACAGGAATGTATGGGTGTTGCTAGCAGGGTGTGTGTGTGTGTGTGTGAGCATGCTGCATGGGAAAGGCTGTGTGAATGTGGAGGAAGGGAAATACACACCTGTGTGTGCACAGTGGGGCAGGTATATGATGCCCGGCGTCCCAAAGGAGTATCTGCAAAAGTTATATGCTGTGTGTGCATGGCTGGGAGGGAGATGACTTTGACCTCCTGGAATCTGGTGTATGTGGACACACAAATACTACTAAAATGAGAGTGGAGACCAGGAAAAAGGAAGACATAAACCACATCAAGGATCAAATCTAAGAGAGCCAGGGGTGTGTCACAGGAATAGGGGAACTTGAGCCAGGCAGAAGGCTCAGGAGAGAGACCCTCAAGGGGATGAAAGTGATTGAATGCACTAAGATTTAGAGGAGAGAGTTCAGGACTTAATTAGTGACTAGTACATAGAAAACTAAATACATGAGGCCGGGCACGGTGGCTCATCCCAGCACTTTGGGAGGCCAAGGCGGGCAGATCACCTGAGGTCAGGAGTTCAAGACCAGCCTGGCCAACATGGTGAAACCTCGTCTCTACTAAAAATACAAAAATTAGCCGGGCATGGTGGTGGGCACCTGTAATCCCAGTTACTCAGGAGGCTGAGGCAGGAGAGTTGCTTGAACCTGGGAGTCAGAGGTTGCAGTGAGCCAAAATCACGCCACTGCACTCAAGCCAGGGTGGTAGACGGGAATATCACGTATGTACTGGGGGTGGGGGAGACAACAACATGGGAAAAATCAAGAATAATTCACGTTAGAAATAAAAATACAGAGCAAAATTTAAAAATAAAGAATGAGGTGTAAGCCGGACGCGGTGGCTCAAGCCTGTAATCCCAGCACTTTGGGAGGCCGAGGCGGGCGGATCACGAGGTCAGGAAATCGAGACCATCCTGGCTAACATGGTGAAACCCCGTCTCTACTAAAAATACAAAAAACTAGCCGGGCGTGGTGGCGGGCGCCTGTAGTCCCAGCTACTCGGAGGCTGAGGCAGGAGAATGGCGTGAACCTGGGAGGCGGAGCTTGCAGTGAGCCGAGATCGCGCCACTGCACTCCAGGCTGGGTGACAGAGCAAGACTCCGTCTCAAAAAAAAAAAAAAAAAAAAAAAAAAAAAAAAAAGAATGAGGTGTAGAGTTCAAAGTGCTCATCTCTAGTACCCCTAGACGTCCTGGCAGCACTCAGCCCCGGGTCCTCTCCCTGCATTCACTCAGCCCCGGGTCCTCCCCCTGCCTGCTGTTTCTCTGGCCTTGCCCTCCGCTGTTCCTTTTCCTTCTCCTCTCCCTGTTGTGTCCAGGAACCAGGCACCACCCTCATTTCTTCTTGATCAATTTTTAAAAATCAGCAGTGCTCAGCAAACTCTTTCTCCCCGGCCTGTGGTCCTGCTGAATCCACGCTTTAGACCCAGTTTGCAGCTTGGCAGGTCCAGCTGGACGTCCACACCGAGCTGCTCACCCTCCCCCCAGCTTCCTCCTCCCACTGTCCTCTGCAGAAGCCTCCTAACAGGACCCCTGCTTCTACCCCGGACCCACACAGCGGCCAGATGCTTTGTCACCTGAAATCTCCTAGGAATCCAATCAGGCCTTTGCACCACACCTCACTTTACAGAAGTACAGGGGAAACAGGGTTTTGTTGACACCACAAGGATGCAGCCGGCCAAGGGCAGAATGTAGGATACACAACTGTCAAACGCCCAGGGGTCCTTAGACGAATGGCGGAAAAGGAGAGGCATGTTATGGATGGAGGCTCGGGACACATGGGCTCTGCCTTCCCATGCTGTCAACAACCCACCGGGAACGTGCTAATTTAGTCATTTGGGAAATGTGAGCTGGATATATCGGCTATTAGGAAATTGTTTTTTTTGTTTTTTTTTATTTTTTGAGACGGAGTCTCACTCTGTCGCCCAGGCCGGAGTGCAGTGGCCAGATCTCAGCTCACTGCAAGCTCCGCCTCCCAGGTTCACGCCATTCTCCTGCCTCAGCCTCCCAAGTAGCTGGGACTACAGGCGCCCGCCACCTCGCCCGGCTAGTTTTGTGTACTTTTCAGTAGAGACGGGGTTTCACCGTATTAACCAGGATGGTCTCAATCTCCTGACCTTGTGATTCGCCCGTCTCGGCCTCCCAAAGTGCTGGGATTACAGGCGTGAGCCACCGCACCCAGCCCTTTTTTTTTTTTTTGAGACGGAGTCCCGCTCTGTCGCCCAGGCTGGAGTGCAGTGGCCAGATCTCAGCTCACTGCAAGCTCCGCCTCCCGGGTTCACGCCCGTTCTCCTGCCTCAGCCTCCCGAGTAGCTGGGACTACAGGCGCCCGCCACCTCGCCCGGCTAGTTTTTTGTATTTTTTAGTAGAGACGGGGTTTCACCGTGTTAGCCAGGATGGTCTCGATCTCCTGACCTCGTGATCCGCCCGTCTCGGCCTCCCAAAGTGCTGGGATTACAGGCTTGAGCCACCGCGCCCGGCCCCCTTTTTTTTTTTGAGACGGGGTCTTGCTCTGTTGCCCAGGCTGGAGTGCAGTGGCTCAATCTTGGCTCACTGCAACCTCTGCCTCCCAGGTTCAAGCGATTCTCCTGCCTCAGCCTCCTGAGTAGCTGGGATTATAGGCGCCCACCACCACACCCGGCTAATTTTTGTGTTTTTAGTAGAGACAGGGTTTCACTGTTAGCCAGGATAGTCACAATCTCCTGACCTTGTGATCCACTCGTCACAGCCTCCCAAAGTGCTGGAATTACAGGCGTTAGCCACCGCGCCTGGCCTTTTCTTTAATAAACTTGCTTTAAAAAAAAAAAAGAAAAAGAACCCAAAGGCCAGGCGCAGTGGCTCACGTCTATAATCCCAGCACTTTGGGAGGCTGAGGTGGGTGGATCACGAGGTCAGAAGTTTGCAACCATCCTGGCTAATACGGCAAAACCCCGTCTCTACCAAAAATACAAAAAATTAGCCGGGCGTGGTGGCGATCACCTGCAGTCTCAGCTCCTCGGGAGGCTGACGCAGGAGAATCATTGAACTTGGGAGGTGGAGGTTGCAGTGAGCCAAGATCACGCCGTTGCACTCCAGCCTGGGTGACAGAGCAAGACTCCATCCCAAAAACAAAACAAAAAAAATAAAAAAAACAGAAAACCCAGAGGGGTAAACTGTGGCAGGCTGGCTGCGTGCCAGGCCCCGGACTGCAGAGCCCAGGCTCCCCCACTCGAAGGCTGAGGGTCACGCTTGCTGTGTGGGGCTGAGCACCTTGTCAAGTGCGCCCACAAGGTGACTCACGGGGATAGAAGCACCGAGCACCGGGTCACCCAGGATGTAGGTAGTCATCACCACCTGAAGAAACCGAGGCCGAGACTCCAACCTGCTCATGGCCATGGCGTAGCAATGTCCTGGCCAGGGCTCAAGCCCACCCTCCTCCTCCTGGAATCTAGGAACCCCATGTTTGAATGGGCCCCTCTGCGGGACCCCTGCTGGCCGTGGCAGCCTCCTGGAATCTAGGAACCCCATGTTTGAATGGGCCCCTCTGCGGGACCCCTGCTGGCCGTGGCAGCCTCCTGGAATCTAGGAACCCCATGTTTGAATGGGCCCCTCTGCGGGACCCCTGCTGGCCGTGGCAGCCTCCTGGAATCTAGGAACCCCATGTTTGAATGGGCCCCTCTGCGGGACCCCTGCTGGCCGTGGCAGCCTCCTGGAATCTAGGAACCCCATGTTTGAATGGGCCCCTCTGCGGGACCCCTGCTGGCCGTGGCAGCCTCCTGGAATCTAGGAACCCCATGTTTGAATGGGCCCCTCTGCGGGATCCCTGCTGGCCGTGGCAGCCTCCTGGAATCTAGGAACCCCATGTTTGAATGGGCCCCTCTGCGGGACCCCTGCTGGCCGTGGCAGCCTCCTGGAATCTAGGAACCCCATGTTTGAATGGGCCCCTCTGCGGGACCCCTGCTGGCCGTGGCAGCCTCCTGGAATCTAGGAACCCCATGTTTGAATGGGCCCCTCTGCGGGACCCCTGCTGGCCGTGGCAGCCTCCTGGAATCTAGGAACCCCATGTTTGAATGGGCCCCTCTGCGGGACCCCTGCTGGCCGTGGCAGCCTCCTGGAATCTAGGAACCCCATGTTTGAATGGGCCCCTCTGCGGGACCCCTGCTGGCCGTGGCAGCCTCCTGGAATCTAGGAACCCCATGTTTGAATGGGCCCCTCTGCGGGACCCCTGCTGGCCGTGGCAGCCTCCTGGAATCTAGGAACCCCATGTTTGAATGGGCCCCTCTGCGGGACCCCTGCTGGCCGTGGCAGCCTCCTGGAATCTAGGAACCCCATGTTTGAATGGGCCCCTCTGCGGGACCCCTGCTGGCCGTGGCAGCCTCCTGGAATCTAGGAACCCCATGTTTGAATGGGTCCCTCTGCGGGACCCCTGCTGGCCGTGGCAGCCTCCTGGAATCTAGGAACCCCATGTTTGAATGGGTCCCTCTGCGGGACCCCTGCTGGCCGTGGCAGCCTCCTGGAATCTAGGAACCCCATGTTTGAATGGGCCCCTCTGCGGGACCCCTGCTGGCCGTGGCAGCTGCTACTGTGCAGAAGGCGTACAGGGAGGGCCTGGTCCCTAGGACGCTCAGTGAGTGGAGGGCACATGGCATGAGGACCGTTGTGAGCTGCCCGCCCTCATCCCCGTGGTAGTGGCCCCCAAGCTGCATCAGCTCGACAGTAGTGGGCAGCTTGGGTCACCCTAGCCTGGTGGGCACTGGAAACGCTCCTCAAAGGACTCACAGGCCCACAGGGGATAGGTAAGGCCATGTGTTTACAGGGAGTTGGCTCGGGGCTGGGTACTGCTGTGCACACTGGCTGCCCGGCAGAAGCTGGGTTGGTTTATTACTGGAACACCCTTCCCAGCTCCTCCTCCCCAGGGAGGCCGGCCCTGCGCCAGCATCTCCTGCACCAGCCCACCCACCAGGAGGCGACTGTGGGGCCACTCAAGCCCCGAACACTCTTCTGGGAAAGGGTGTTCCTGGAATAAATTCTGGTTTGGCTTCCAACAGGAGCAGGAATCGAGTTCCCTGTCTGGCCTGCCAGGGCGGCTTCCAGGTTTGAAGGTCAAGTGCACACAGCTCTCTCCTGGGCCGTGGCACCCCCTTCACCTGGTCAGGGGAGGAGCCCAGTGGCACCCCCTTCACCTGGTCAGGGGAGGAGCCCAGCGGCACCCCCTTCACCTGGTCAGGGGAGGAGCCCAGCGGCACCCCCTTCACCTGGTCAGGGGAGGAGCCCAGCGGCACCCCCTTCACCTGGTCAGGGGAGGCACCCCCTTCACCTGGTCAGGGGAGGAGCCCAGCGGCACCCCCTTCACCTGGTCAGGGGAGGAGCCCAGCGGCACCCCCTTCATCTGGTCAGGGGAGGAGCCGGCTCCTGGAGGGCCCACAGTACCCTAGAGAGTGGGTTCAGGGTGGCGCCTACTACCTCTGCGGCCCCCTGGGGAGCCCCTGTAGCAGAACAAGGGTGGGGGTATCAGGCAGCCCAGTCTCTCCCTCCAGAATGCCCTCCCCGCCACCACCTGCCCTAGGAGGCCTGACCACCCCCAGTGGCTTAGACTGAGAATTTCTGGGCTTGAGGAACGTCACCATGATCTGGGTTCCAGCCCTGCCCAGGAGCTGGCTGTGCATGCGTGCTGCAGGGCAGAGGCCTGACAGACTGCCAAGAGGCCACGCCCAGTGCCGCTGCCTTTATTAACAGACCCTGGAGCTCCACAGCCACACAGACACTTGGCTTTCAGAGGGCACAGGAAGAAAAAGGGACCTGGTGACCCTCCCAGCATACCCCAGAGCCAAGACAGACCCAGCAGCAGCACCTCAGGGTCAGCCTGGGTGCCCCTACCCATGGGCCACTATGACCACAGATACCAGGAGGCCAGGCCTGGCTGCTGGGGACCCCCTTTGGGGGGCCCGGCAGTATCCTAGGCCCAAAGAGCTGGTGCCATCTTGAAGCTGATTCAGGGAACGGGCCAGGCTGGACAGTAGGGGTAGGTGTGAGAAGCTCCCCAGCGTGTCCAGGCCACAGGAGCAGCAAGGGTCTGTGGGGGGGTCCCAGGTTGGATGGGGTGGGGCTGCCCTTGTCCTGTATCCTGGCCATTTCAAGGACAAAACCAGCCCAGTCCCAGCAGCCTGGGGGGCAGCAGAGGCTCCTTCTGCTCCCCTCCTGATTCTGCAGTGGCCAAGGACAGGAGGGTGAGGGGAGAGGAAAGAGGGCAGGCCAGGGTCCCTGGGGGCCAGGCAGCTTCAAAAACACAGCCAGGTGGCTGGGGGAGGGCAGGAGGGTGGGGAGGGCCCAGACCCCCATGATGGGGGCAGCCTGAGACCCCCAAGGAGGAAGGAGGGGACTTGGGAAGGAGAGGGAGGCCTCAGCCGTCAGTCACACCGGTGCTGCGGTCTGCAGCCCGCTGGAGCAAGACACCCCCATCCCAGGAGCAGGGCCACAGGACAGGAGGGAGCCGACACCTCGCACCCTGATCTTCTAGAGGCCGGGGAGGGGCGCTGGGCGCTCTAGGACTTCTTGGCATCCTGCGTGCTCCGGCGCTTCAGGTCACTCAGGTCGATGGGCTTGAAGGCTGCCAGGGAACAACGCGGTAGGTGGTAGGCACAGGCCCCCCCTGCCTGTGAGGCCCAGCCTGCCAGCCCAGCCCTGCCCCCAGGTCAGCCCCCACTCACTCTTCAGGCTGGGGTTAGGGACCTTCTCCACATACTCCTCCACCAGACCCCGCTCGCCGCCCGGCACCTGGCTTCGCAGGTCTCGCTCCACGCCCTGCCAGGCTGCAGAGGCAGAGGGCAGTGTGCTCAGAGTCCCCTGCCCCAGGGGGTGGCGTCCACATCAGGAGAGTGCCTACCCTCAGCTCCTGCCCTCCCAGACCCTTCTCTCCCTCAGAAGTGTCCTCCATGCTCCCCCACAGCCCTCTGCCCACCCCAGCCTCACTCACCTGTAGACCCCATCCCTGCTCCTCCGGCAGGCCTGTCCCTTCCCCACAAGATGACCAGGACTGTGATCGAAGGGACCCCTATGACCCTACCCCAGGCTTCCCTGCGCCTCGGGGGCAGCACAACCTCCTCAGCTAGGCCTCTACCTTTCCCACCTCATCCACACACCTCGCCAGCCCCAACACATCACACACTCCCCTAATCCCAGACAACCACCTCCTGGCCCATTCATGGCTGGGTGCGTGCCTATCTGTCTTCAAAGGCCCCTCCCTTTCTCCAGCAAGCTCCTTTAGCACTGCTAGCATGGATGACTGGCTCCCAACGCGGCCTCTATCTGGGGCAAGGCCCACTCCCGGCCCCTCCTCCTGGGTTCCCCCATGATCAGAAGCAGGTCTCCTCTCCACACAGGGTCCCCTCGGCCACCCCCACCCGCCTGGGCCCTGAAGGCTGTGGACACAGTGATGGAGGAGCAGGGGCAGGGGCTGCAGGAGATTCCTCAGAAACCTGGGTCCTGGGCTGGGGGCAGAGCTGACTCTGTCAAGGACAGGGCAGGAGCTGGGTGTGGCAGGCGCACCCACCTTCGTAAATGAAGCGGACGTTCTCCTCGTGGGCTGGGGTGAAGATCTCGCTGCTGCTGGGTGGGGAGCGGGGGCTGCTGGTCCTCTTGCCGTTGTACACGACTCTGGAGACGGGGGAGCTGGGGGAGCCTGGCGCATGAGGCAGGGCACGCAGCAGGGTGGGAACCCACACCCCTGCCCCGGTGGAGACCACCCCACCTGCCTGAGACCCACCTGGTCATTGCGGGGGCGTCTGATCCTAGCGCTCCACTGCCAGATCCCCTCAGCCTCTGAAACAGAAGCCAGCGCAGGAGTGGGACGCAGGGCCACCCTCTCCAGCATGGGAGGAGGGGGAGGCACAGGGTACACCTGCCTCCTCCCTTCAGATGTGAACAAAGTGCATAGTCTCCCTGCCTACCAGGGGGTCCCCCACAGGCTGGGGTCCAGCCATGGGCAGCCAGTGGGCTCCAGGCAACCCCAGGAGCTATCAGGGAGCTGGCCAGAGCCAGCCAGACACACACACGACTTGAAGCAATCAAGCCCACTCAGCAGCCTGAGCTCTGCAAGATGTGGAGGCCTCAGCCCCAGCACCGGGAGCACCGTGGCCACAGCCCCTCCCGCCATGGGCTGGTGGGACCGTCAGCATCTCTGATGTCTGGCTGCTTCTCACTGCAGCAGAGCGCCTGTAGCACCTGAGGAAACTGGCCCTGCTCTCCCTGGTGCAGGGCTGGGCACACAGCTTCCGCTGAGCCTTGATTTCCTTTCCGTAAAATGGGGATGAGCTTCCTAACGGTGATCCCAGCTCCACAGCACCTACCCAGACTCAGCTTCCTGGTTCCCTGGAGCATGAACCACATCAGCACCCTGCAGATGGAACCAAATTCCAACTCCCCTGGTGGGCAGAGGGGGTGACCCTGGAGGAAGCTGCCGGGCCTGACCTGTGACCAGGACCCTGGGCTGCTGCCCATTTACATCCTCTCAGCCCAGGGGAATCCACAGCTCTGGAGAAAGGGAGTCTATTTTGAGGCTCAGACGCCCACACTGGCAGGCTGGACAGTGTCCCCACTCCAGCTGAGGACACACAACCCCAAGGTGGGGAAGCCAACAGGGCTGGTCTCCAGCCTGCCCTGTTCCAGAGGGGGCAAATCCAGGTTCTCAGGGAAGGGAGTCCCAGGATTCCCAGGAGGGGGATTTTAGCACAAGCGACTCCCCTGCCCACCCCAGGGACCAAGGCTGCAGATACTCCAGGGCACATGGCTGCTGCACTCACAGAGGGCCAGGAGCACTGAAGCTTCGAGTCCTCTCTGGCCCGTTCCACCTCATGTCAATGGTCCAGCCCTCAAACACCACATGCGATCAGAAGCCCACAGCTCAAGGGCAAAACCAGCAAAGAGCAGAAAACCAGCTCCCAGCCCTGGAACTCTGTGCCCCATCCCAGGCCAGGAGTGGGGTCCAAACAGGGCCAGGGGCTCCCCACCCATGGCAGCACCCAGTTTGCTCACAAAGTCACCTCTCCTTTCTTGGACTCTGGGATCTCTCTGCCCAGTCCTCCTGCCAGGGACTCCAGCCCACAAACACCAGAGAATGCAGGGAAAGGCCTGTTTGGGTTGAGGGTCCCCAGGGACACGCTACCTGCTGGGAAGCTCCTGTTACAGAGAATGGCAGAGCTCAGGTTAACAGGTGGACTGGCCAGTCCCCTGCCTCGCCCCCTGCTGGCTCTCACCACTGACCGACTGCTGCTTTAGGGGTACCTGCCTCCCAGCCTGCCCTCCCCAGTGGCTCTTCTCCCCATGCATCCTCTGCCTCCAGTGGTGACTTGGCTTTTATGCAGCCACACCTTTGGCCTGGGGTCCCCTGCTGAGCTCGGTTGTCACTCCTGCCCCAGATCCCACTGATGGCCCCACATCCTCCCAAGCAACTACCCTTCCAGGGCTTCCTTTGCCTTGCTGCGTGCATGCAGGCAGGCGCGCACACACACACACCTGCCCCCACACACCTTAGCTGAATACACCTGCCACACACACATGCCTACACACAACCGTCTGTGCCTGCACACACCGGTCTGTACATATCTGCCCACACACATGCTGCACACACCCATCTGAACACACCTGGTGTGGCAGCATGCACTTGTAGTCCCAGCGACTCAGAGGCTGGGGTGGGAGGACTGCTTGAGCCCAGGAGGTCAACGCTGCAGTGAGCCAAGATCGTGGCACTGCACTCCAGTCCAGGCAACAGAGCAAGACCCTGTGTCAAAAAAAAAAAAAGGCCAGGCATGGTGGCTCACGCTTGTAATTGCAACACTTTGGGAGGTTGAGGCAGGTGGATCACCTGAGGTCAGGAGTTTGAGAGCAGCCTGGTGAACATGGTGAAATCCTATCTCTACTAAAAATACAAAAATTAGCTGGCTGTGGCAGGCACCACTACTCGGGAGGCTGAGACAGGAGAATTGTTTGAACCCGGGAAATGGAGGTTGCAGTGAGCTGAGATCGCACCAATGCACTCCAGCCTGGGTGACAGAGCAAGACTCCGACTTGGGAAAAAAAAAAAAAAAAAAAAGGCCGGGCCTGGTGGCTCACACCTGTAATTCCAGCACTTTGGAAGCTGAGGCGGGTGGATCACAACGTCAGGAATTCAAGACCAGCCTGGCCAACATGATGAAACCCTGTCTCTACTAAAAATACAAAAATTAGCCAGACATGGTGGTGGGTGCCTGGGGTCCCAGCTACTCAGGAGGCTGAGGCAGGAGAAGTACTCGAACCCGGGAGGTGGAGGTTGCAGTGAGCCGAGATCACACCACTGCACTCCAGCTTAGGTGACAGGGTAAAAGTCCGTCTCAAAAAACAAAAAAGGCCAGGCACAGTTGGCGGCCTATTAAAATCGGCCTGTAATCCCAACACTTTGGGAGGCTGAAGAGGGCAGATCACTTGAGCCCAAGAGTTCAAGACCAGCCTGGGCAACATGGCAAAATCCCATTTCTTTTTTTTTTTTTTTTTTGAGACGGAGTCTCGCTCTGCCGCCCAGGCTGGAGTGCAGTGGCCGGATCTCAGCTCACCGCAAACTCCGTCTCCCGGGTTCACGCCATTCTCCTGCCTCAGCCTCCCGAGTAGCTGGGACTACAGGCACCTGCCACCTCGCCCGGCTAGTTTTTTGTATTTTTTAGTAGAGACAGGGTTTCACCGTGTTAGCCAGGATGGTCTCGATCTCCTGACCTCGTGATCCACCCATCTCAGCCTCCCAAAGTGCTGGGATTACAGGCTTGAGCCACCGCGCCCGGCCGCAAAATCCCATTTCTACAAAAACATAAAAACTTCGCCAGGAGTGATGGCTGAGGTGGTAGGATTGCCTGAGACTGCGAGGTGGAGGCTGTGGTGAGCCATGATCATACCACTGCACTCCAGCCTGGGTGACAGAACGAGACTCTGTCTCTAAATAAACAAATTTAAAACCCCATAAACATATACACCTATTGTGCACCCATACCTTTTTTTTTTTGAGACGGAGTCTCGCTCTGTTGCCCAGGCTGGAGTGCAGTGGTGAGATCTCGGCTCACTGCAAGCGCCACCTCCTGGGTTCACGCCATTCTCCTGACTCAGCCTCCTGAGTCACTGGGACTACAGGCGCCCGCCACCGCGCCTGGCTAATTTTTTGTATTTTTAGTAGAGATGGGGTTTCACCGTGTTAGCCAAGATGGTCTTGATCTCCTGACCTCGTGATCCGCCCGCCTTGGCCTCCCAAAGTGCTGGGATTACAGGCTTGAGCCACCGCGCCTGGCCACACCCATACATTTTTTAGGTCAATGAGGAGTCCCGTTTGCCTCCTCTTGTTAGTAGAAGAAATTTACCCACACCCTCAACACCACAGGCTGTGTCCTAAGTCTTCCCAGACACGAGGAGCCCTTCCCACCTCTTCCTACTTCTTCCTACTTCCTCCAGCTCAGCAATCCCCAGGGCCTGCCCGCTGCCCCCTTTCCCCCTCAACCCTGCACATATAGCCCCAGGCTTTCCAGCTCAGTGACCCCCCAGACCTCATGCTGGCCCCACCCCTGCACACATAGCCCCAGGCTTTCCAGCTCAGCGACCACCCCCAGGCCTCATGCTGGCTCCATTCCTGCACACATAGCCCCTGGCTTTCCTGGATGTGCCAGCAGTTCCCAAGAGGCCAGGGACCTGTTGTCCCCCTGGAAGCAAAAGAAACAGTTCTGCCGTTCACTCAGCCTCACTGCCTCCTGGGGCTCTGCCCAATTCTTCTGGGTCAATTTCTTCTGGGTCAGAATTGCCCAATTCTGACCCCGAAGAAATTTTCCATTAAAAATCAAGTATCTGTGCACACTCTATGACCCAGCCATTCTGCTCCTAGGTACACACAGCCAAGACGCACACAAGGACAGCTGGAGAATCTCCACTTGTAATTACCAAGGGAAGAGCCACCGCCGAAGGGTATCAGTGCACACCTGGCCTATTCCCATAAGGGAATCAGCATCCGGAGGGGGCACCACAGCCCCTGCAGCAGACCGACACCAAGCACAAGAGGCAGGACCTGAGGGGCCACAGACAGGCCCTGAGACACACAGCACGGGAGGAAGCTGCAGAGGGCCGAGGCACAGACAGAACCGGAGCCAGGGCCAGGACGGTGTCTGTGAGGGCAGGAAGGAGCCCTCCACGGAGACGGCTGGAGGTCAAGCGAGCTCTGACCCGAGAGGTCACCATGGAGCCACAATGAGAAGGCCTCCAACAACCTTAGCGGGGCGGCCAAGCACAGTGAGGCATACAGCTGAGGGGGGAGGGCAGGAAGTGTGGCTGGCAGGCAGCTCAGCCCTAGCTTAGGCCCAGTGGGCAGAGGCTGGTGTCTGGCTAAGCAGGGGGAACCCTGAGGCACAACATGCATGCATCCCTGAGATGGTGGATGTGGAGGGACCCAGGACCACAGTGGGTGAGAGTGAGCAGGGGACAATGGTACAGGCCCAGAGAAGCGCCGTTGACAGCCTGAAAAGACTTAGCACATGGCAGATGGCCACCTGAGGTGGCGGCCCCTGAGCCAGCAGGACACTGACCTGTTGCTCAGCCGCCCAGGTAAAGGGGAGTGGTGGCCTGACCGAGGCTGACCATAGGTGAAGGGTGGGAGGGAGGGGGCTCCATTCAACCCAGAGAGACAGCCCCACTTCAGAGGTCTCGAGACCCTACCCAGCCCAGCTCCCCAGCCTTCATCCCACCTGGGCCACCACCAGGGTGAGAGCAGCGAGGGAGGGTCAGGCAATGCCTCAGTCCCGTTCTCCTTCCCTCTTTCAGTCAGAATGAAGACCGAGCGTGCCGATGTCCCGGCCACAGCCCTGTACTCCTCGGTCGCTACACCACGCCCCACTGCCTCTGAGAGTTTTCCTTCATAGTTTTCATATTTTAATATCTTTGAAACTGGGTTGTACCTGACGATTGCTAACACGTCTGAGTTTAACCAATGGTGGTTTTTCTTTCTCAGTGTACTGTGAAATATAGCGCAGCTCATAATATAGCGCATGAAATATAGCGTAGCTGGGGTCTCACATGGGAGGACCCTTGATGACACTCTCCTGGCCCAGGACCACCCTTCCAGAGCCCCTCAAGCTACACAGTATTTAGGTACTTTCTCCCCTTCCCCTCAAAGTCTTCCACACCCCATGCCACTCCACCCCACCCCACCCAGGGCTAGAAAAACCTCTGGTTCCAGACCCCCAGTGTCAGCACGGGTGGACACAGATGTCTACATGATCTTCCTGACACCCTTTCCCCAAGTCACTTACCACTAGGGTGTCACCCAGGCCCTCTGCTGCCATCAAGCCCACTGTCCAGCCCCAACGTGTTTCATCAGGTGTCACCTGCTGCTCCACTCCTGCCCCAACAGCCTTTGCCACAGGACCACCTGCCACCAGCCACCCAGAGTGCAAGTGACCTGCAGGTCTGTGCATTCTGCAGGGCCTGACCGCCTACTTCTGTGGCTGTCCAGCCTACAGGGCCTGGCCTGCTGGGCTGCAGGTATTACCCTACTCTGGGGCCCCAGGAAAGCTCCTCTGAGCCTCGGCATCCTCATTCAAAGTGATGCAGCCCACAGGGATGCTCGCCTGCTCCAATAGGGACAGAAGCACAGCCATGGGAAGCGAGCAGCTCAGTGAGGTCTCTGTGGCTCCTTATCCAATACAATGATGGACAGGACAAGCATGTGCCACATCGTTCAACTGGATGCTGTTAAGAACGAAAGGAGGCTGGGCGCGGTGGCTCACGCCTGTAATCCCAGCACTTTGGGAGGCCGAGGCAGGCAGATCACGAGGTCAGGAGATCGAGACCATCCTGGCTAACACAATGAAACCCCGTCTCTACTAAAAATACAAAAAATTAGCCGGGCGAGGTGGCAGCGCCTGTAGTCCCAGCTACTCAGGAGGCTGAGGCAGGAGAATGGCGTGAACCCAGAAGGTGGAGCTTGCAGTGAGCCGAGATCGTGCCACTGCACTCCAGCCTGGGCGACAGACTCCGGTGGCTCACACCTGTAATCCCAGCACTTTGGGAGGCTGAGGCGGGCAGATCACCTGAGCTCAGGAGTTCGAGACCAGCCTGGCCAACATGGAGAAACCCTATGTCAACTAAAAATACAAAAATTAGCCAGGCGTGGTGGCAGCTGCCTGTAATCCCACCTACTCGGGAGGCTGAGGCAGGAGAATCGCTTGAACTCTGGAGGCAGAGGTTGCAGTGACCCGAGATCGCGCCATTGCACTCCAGCCTGGGGTAAAAGAGTGAGACTTCGTCTCAAAAAAAAAAAGAAAAAGAAAAAGAAAAAAGAAAGGGGCTAGGTGTGGTGGTAATCCTAGCACTTTGGGAGGCCAGGAGTTCAAGACTGGCCTGGGAAACATAGAAAGAGCCCCATCTCTACCAGGTGTGGTGACTCACGCCTGCAATCCCAGCACTCTGGGAGGCTGAGGTGGGGAGATTACCGGAGGTTAGGCGTTTGAGACCAGCCTGGCCAACATGGTGAAACCCCATCGCTACTAAAAAAAAAAAAAAAAAAAAAAAAAAAAAAAAAAAAAAAAAAAAAAAAAAATTAGGCAGGGTGCAGTGGCTTAGCTTGTAATTCCAGCACTTTGGGGGGCCGAGGTGGGCGGATCACCTGAGGTCAGGAGTTCGAGACCAGCCTGGCCAACATACAGCGAAACCCCATCTCTACTAAATAATACAAAAATTAGCTGGGCGTGGTAGCACATGCCTGTAGTCCCAGCTATTTGGGAAGCTGAGACAGGAGAATCACTTGAATCCATCACTTGAATCCAGGAAGCGGGGGTTACAGTGAGCCGAGATCACGCCACTGCACTCCAGTCTGGGCAACAGAGCGAGACTGTATCTCAGAAAAAGAAAAAAAAGTGAGCCAGGCATGGTGGTATGCACCTGTAATCCCAGCTTCTAAGGAGTCTGAGGCAGGTGAATCACTTTAAACCCGGGAGGCGGAGGTTGCAGTGAGGGGAGATCATGCCACTGCACTCCAGTTTGGAAGACAGAGACAGAGCAAGACTCCATCGCAAAAAAAAAAAAAAAGAATGAAAGGGATGCTGTTGATTATTAAGCATGAAACAACTCTTCTGGGAAAACTGGAATGTAGAATCAGCCCACTCCTAGGGAGGTGGAGGCACAGAAAAGCACTGGGGACAGAAAGAAGAGACTGCCACCAGACACGCAAACACTTGTCAGGGACTAAGGGCAGGGCAGCCACCACACTGGGTCCTCCTTACACACACTGCCCATGTCCCCACAGCTGGGCCAGAAAGACACCCTGAGAACTCCCAGTTCGGCGCTGAAGGAGCCTGCCACCAAGTAGCGGTGCCCCTGCCAGGGCCTCCAGGGCTACAGCAGTTGGGGCTCGGCCCGAATGCTGCAGCTGGCCTCAGCCTCCCCAAAGCCTGCCTCCACCTCACAGCAGGTTTCTGGACTCCCTGAAAGCCCCATTCCCCACTGATACCCGTGTGGCTTTGCTCAGAGACTGGCCCTCCCTCCAGATACGGAGGGGAGTCTTATTGGGTAGAACTATATAGAACCTTCCTCCTCCAGGGGACCCAAGGGCTTCAGAGACTTCCTGGTGGGGAGGGGACAGAACCCCAGTCTCTGGCCTCTCAGTCTCAAATTCTTTCCCCCACACACAGCCACATGCCTAAGAACAGGACATGAGGTAACACTCCAGCAACGTGACAATATTGTGAGGTTCCAGAGTTAGAATCAGTGACGCCATCGCTATTCGGTGCTCCTCTGGAGTTTCTGAGATTCAAAGTTGCTAAGACTCCACTTTATCTTCGTGTTCTGTGTCTTTTTCAGCCAATCAGGCTAGAATATGATCTACTACCCAAGCAGGCGCACAAGGATACCGCTGTCACAGCTGATACACTGGCATCTCGTGGTTCCTTGAAGACCCCCGGAGAAAGCCTCTAAGTGTTGCC
The DNA here is from genome assembly GCF_037993035.2 of Macaca fascicularis. NCBI lineage: Eukaryota > Metazoa > Chordata > Mammalia > Primates > Cercopithecidae > Macaca > Macaca fascicularis. The sequence goes on from NC_088390.1 coordinate 88,204,035, forward strand.
CCACCTCCTCACCCTCTCCCCTGGGTGGTGGCAGCAACAGACTAAGCATGTGCGCCCTCCTCCCCATCCTGATCCCACTCAAACCACAACCTCCCCTGACTCGCCCCAGATCCAGCCCCGTCTTTTAGAAAGAGTTGGCTCTTCTTCACGTCCCACCTCCCACCCTCTCTACATCTTCTCGCCACATCCCACCCAAAGTCCACTCACTGGTCCCCGTTTACATCTCAAGGCCTTTGGTCAAGCAGTGTTCTCTGCCCATAACTGTCCTACTCATCCTTGGGGGTCCAGCTCAAAGACCACCTTTCTGCGACGGCTACCCTGGGGCACGACGGAGAGAAGCACAGCCCGTGCCCCGTGTGGCTGCCGCCCCCGCGGTCACAACCACCGCCCAGTGAGTGCCTCGAAGGCAGGCGGAGGCCCGGTTCTCCCCGTTAGGCCCAGCACCACTGCCTGGGTAGACGGGAAAGCGGGCAAGGCCGGAAAATGGACAGAAGAATGCGCACGGCCCGGCCCGCGGGGCTCCGAGAGTCGGAGGCATCCTCAGGCACGGTCCCTCCGGGAGAAAGCGGGGCTCTGTCAGCCCCAGAGCCCCGACGGTGGCAGAAGGCGGGCCGTCCGCGAGCGTGCGGCCGCGCTGGGTCCCCGGCCCCTGCCCCGGCCTGGGCGGGAAAGGCGCTCAGTCCGAGTCGCGCCCTCCCCACGCGCGCTCCCAAGTGCCCCGCGGGCCGCGCCCTCCTGCAGGTGCCGGGCAAGGAACGCGGGCCCCTCCCTCGGACCCCGGCCACTCGGCCACTCCCCTGCGCCCGGCCCCGCCCGGCCCTGCAGGGCACCCGCGGCAGCCCGGCGACACCAGGGCGGGGCCCAGCCGCGCCCGCCCCGCCCCGTCCCCGCCGCCCGGCGCCGCACCCGCCTCACCTCACCCCGACCCGCCGCCACCGCCTCTTCCAGCTGGGAGGCCCCGCCGGAAATGACGCCACCGCCGGCTGCGCAGGCGCAGACGAAGCGCGCTCCCACGTGACCGCCCGGCACGCGGAGGGCGGGGGCGGCCGGGATTCCCGGGCGGGGTCGGGGCTAGTGGCGGCAGCTCTGGGCCGGCCCGGCCTGGACGGTGAGCGCCGCTGGCCACCGGCAGCGGCGGGAGCCCAGTAATCAGGACACCACCACAAGCACCACCTGTGTAGACCCAGGCCCCCTCACCTGGGAGTCACGTTTATTGAAAAAGTAAAAAGTGTCACAGTAAAAAATTCACCTGGAGACAAAGCCAGGCCTAGGAGGGGTGGCGGGGTCGTGGAGGGACGGGTCCGGCCGCCCCTGGCCCACGGGTGGGGCACGTGCTGGCCCCGGGGCGACGCGCGGCTTCCCCAGGGAGGCGGCCCTGGGCGCGGGGGCGGGCGGGCAGAGCTGGCTCAGTCCATCGTGGCCCCTTTGAAGAGCTCCACCAGCTCCTTGAAGTCCGGGTCGATGAGGTCGGAGGGCAGATCGCCATCGTCGTTGGCTGCGTCCCTGTCCGCTCCCAGGGAGATAAGGTACCTGGGGTGCAAAGTCGCCCTGGCTGAAGCGGGGAGGAGCCGGGAGAGTGCTCGCCCCCACCCAGGTCAGAGGGCCAGAGTCCTGGGGTCACCTGTGTGTCCCCCACCTTCGGGTCTCAAGGTCCGGGTAGGGTGAGGAGGAAGAAACCTGACCCTTTGGAAGCTGTGGCCAGCTTTTCAAGTTGGCTCTGTTGAGGACAAGGGCAGAAACAGGATTCCAGAAGCTTTTAGGGTTTGTAGGGTTCTTTTGTTGTTGTTGTTGCCGCTGTTTTTAGAGACAGAGTTTCGCTCTTATCACCCAGGCTGGAGTGCAGTGGCATGATCTCCACTCAGGGCAACCTCCGCCTCCCGGGTTCAAGCAATTCTCCTGCCTCAGCCTTGAGTATCTGGGATTACAGGCATGCGCCACCACGCCCGGCTAGTTTTGTATTTTTAGTAGTGAAGGGGTTTCTCCATGTTGGCCAGGCTGGTCACGAACTCCTGACCTCAGGTGATCCGCCCACCTCAGCCTCCCAAAGGGCTGGGATTACACGCCTGAGGCACCGTGCTCAGCCCGTATGGTTCTTGCCTACACCACCGGGACCACATTTTGGGGCCCACATCCTGGGGGCCCACTGAGGCCTGGAGGGGTCGAGTTCAACCCTGTGTAGACCCAGGCCCCCTCACCTGGCTATGTCGGGGTACCCGTCGCTGCAGGCAATGTGCAGGGGTGTCCAGCCCGCCTCATCTCGCTGGTGAATGTCGGCTCCGTATTTGACCAGCAGCTTCACGCATTCCAGGTTTCCAGACAGCACGGCTTCATGCAAGGCGGCCAGGCCTGGGCAGGGAGGAAGGGAGGGGTCAAGACTGAGCCTCAGGTCGGGTCCTCCTTGCTGGCTTCCACCCCACCCCACAGCCCTTGGCCAGCTCTTCCAGGGCTTGCTCACCTGAGGGATGTATCGTGGCCAGGGAGACTTTCTGAGCCCGGATGAAACGCCGCACCTGCTCCAGGTCACCCTGACGGATGTGGTCCAGGAACAGAACATCATTAGGGAAACGCACGCTGCGATCAGCCAGCATCCGTCGCCGCCGCTGCCGTGGGCTGTAGCGGGCATAGCGGGCAGTTCTGCTAGGCATCTTGGGCGCTGTGGGGCAGGCTGCCCCTGGGGATCCTACTGCGCTGGGGTTAATAATGTGTCCGGCCCCGACCAGATCAGCTTGAGGGCTCCTGTCGGACGAGCCCCGGCCTCTGACTTGCTTATATAGGGCTCAGGGGCTATATAAAGCTGCACGGTCATCCTCCCCGGCGCGAGGGGCTGAAACTGAGCTGCACCCCCGCCCCGCGCCCCAGATCATGTTTAGTGACTCATCTTTCAGCCCACCTGTCACCGTGCCCGGCCAAAGGGGTCAGATCATTCCTGCCTGTCGCTCCCTGCCGCACAGCTGGACCTAGAAGGTGCCTTACTGAGGGTGGGAGGAGGCACTGGTGCAGAGCCCATGAGATAGCTAGGAATGCGAGGTCAAGGGCACAGTAGGTACCAAGGTCATTGGAAGGGCTTGCTCTCTACCTCCTGGAGAGTGAGGGGCGGCCACCCCCTCCACATCTGCAGAAGCACAAGTCCACCGTGCCATGGGGAAACAGGTCTGAGCCCCAGCGGCCACCCCGTCTACATCTCCAGAAGCACAGGTCCACTGTGCCATGGGGTAACGGGCCTGAGCCCCTCCATCTCCCTACCTGTCAGTTTTCACCTTCTAGCGTGGCTTGCCTCACTCTCAAGTTTTCCTGAAACTACTCTGATGCCCAAGGCGGGTGGATCACAAGGCGCCTGTAATCCCAGCACTTTGGGAGGCCGAGGTGGGTGAATCACAAGGTCAGCAGATCGAGACCATCCTGGCTAACACGGCGACAAAAACTACTCTAATGGTGCTGGCTCCTGCTCAGAAACCCCCCAGGCATCCTTGGCTGGGATCTCAGTGCCTCAGGCCCCTGCTCAGTCAGTCCTGCGACCCTTCCTCCACATGCCTGGCTCCCCTGCCTCACATCCCTGCAGGGGCAGGGTGTTCCCTACACACTCATGGGTTCACCCTGCACGGTGTCTCTGCATTCCAGGTTTGACACACGTACTCACACTTAAGGTGGTGTCCAGTTAGCTCTCCACGTTCAGGGACCATCACACCCTGGGTGGTGTGCTCTCTCTGCCCTGCCTCTGTGATCTTACTTTTAGAAGCACAGCCAAGGGATTTATTTATTTTTTTTTTTTAAGATGGAATCTCGCTTTGTCACCCAGGCTGGAGTGCAGTGGCGCAATCTCGGCTCACTGCAAGCTCCGCCTCCTGGGTTCACACCATTCTCCTGTCTCAGCCTCCCAAGTAGCTGGGACTACAGGCGCACGTCATCACACCCAGCTAATTTTTTCGTATTTTTAGTAGAGACGGGGTTTCACCGTGTTAGACAGGATGGTCTCGATCTGCTGACCTTGTGATTCACCCACCTCGGCCTCCCAAAGTGCTGGGATTACAGGTGTGAACCACCGCGCCTAGCCAAGGGAATGTTTAAAACTCATGTTCCAAGAGGCTCTTCATTGCTGGCTGCCTTTACTTTTGCAACAGCCCCAGTGGAGGTCCAAAGTGGGGCTTGGACTACAGGACATGAGCAAGTGGATGGGACGGGACACAGTCACAGAGTTGACCAGGGAGGTCTTTGTGGTCAGGGACAGCCATCGATTGTGCTGGGAACACTGCAGCACTTGAAGCTGGCTGGATGAGTCTGCTGGGGCTATCTTGACAGACCACAGACTGAGTGGCTTAAAAAAACAGATGATCGGCCGGGCGCGGTGGCTCAAGCCTGTAATCCCAGCACTTTGGGAGGCCGAGACGGGCGGATCACGAGGTCAGGAGATCGAAACCATCCTGGCTAACACGGTGAAACCCCGTCTCTACTAAAAAATACAAAAAAAAAAAAAACTAGCTGGGCGTGGTGGCGGGCGCCTGTAGTCTCAGCTACTCAGGAGGCTGAGGCAGGAGAATGGCGTAAACCCGGGAGGCGGAGCTTGCAGTGAGCTGAGATCCGGCCACTGCACTCCAGTCCGGGCGACAGAGCAAGACTCCGTCTCAAAAAAAAAAACAAAAAACAGATGATCAGCCAGGTGCAGTGGCTCACCCCTGTAATCCCAAAACTTTGGGAGGCCGAGGTAGGTGAATCACCTGAGGTCAGGTGTTCGAGATCAGCCTGACCAACCTGGTGAAACCCCGTCTCTACTAAATATACAAAAAATTAGCCGGGCGTGGTGGTGGGCACCTGTAGTCCCAGCTACTACTCCGGAGGCTGAGGCAGGAGAATGGTGTGAATCCGGGAGGCGGAGCTTGTAGTGAGCTGAGATCGTGCCACAGCACTCCAGCCTAGGCAACAGAGCAAGACTCCGTCTCAAAAAACAACAACAACAACAACAACAAAAAAACAAACTCTGGTCCCTCCCAGAGTTCTGGAAGCTGAAGTCTGGGATCCGGGTTTCAACAGGGCAGGTTCTTCCTGAGGCTCTGAGGAGCATCTGTCTCAGGCCTCTCCCCAGTTTCCAGTGCTGCCGGCAATGCTGGTGTCCTTGGCTCTGGCAGCATCACCACGATCTCGGCCTTCATCTCCACGGTGTTCTCCCAGCCTTTGTCACTGTTCACGTCTCCCCCTTGTATAAGGATACCAGTCATAGTTGGGTATTGCCTCATCTTAACCAGTGACTTCTGCAAGCACCCTGTTTCCAAACAACTGTCACATTCTGAGGTCTTGAGGGCTAGGACTTCAACGTTAATTAAGGAGACACATGCGTCAACCCGAAATGCTGGTAAAACCTTGCAGGTGGTCACTAACGGCCTGAATAAGGACAGAACCAAGACTGGCCAGCAGCTCTTTGCAGGGGCAGAGGAGCTGGGCCACCAACAGCCTTGCATCATTAAGCTGATCTGCATCCAACGAAATCAAATCAGCAAACATATTAGACACCTCTAGGTGCAAAGCCTTGGCCAAATTCTGTGGGAGGGCTGGGCACAATGGCTCATGCCTGTAATCCCGGCACTTTGGGAAGCCAAGACTGGAGGGTCAGTTGAAGCGAGGGGTTTAAAAAGACCAGCCTTGGCTGGGCGCAGTGGCTCAAGCCTGTAATCCCAGCACTTTGGGAGGCCGAGGCGGGCGGATCACGAGGTCAGGAGATCGAGACCATCCTGGCTAACACAGTGAAACCCCGTCTCTACTAAAAAAATACAAAAAACTAGCTGGGCGTGGTGGCGGGCGCCTGTAGTCCCAGCTACTCGGGAGGCTGAGGCAGGAGAATGGCGTAAACCCGGGAGGTGGAGGTTACAGTGAGCTGAGATCCAGCCACTGCACTCCAGCCTGGGTGACAGAGCGAGACCTTGTCTCAAAAAAAAAAAAAAAAAAAATTTAAAACTGGCCGGGCGCAGTGGCTCACGCCTTTAATCCCAGCACTTTGGAAGGACAAGGCAGACGGATCACATGAGGCCAGGAGTTCGAGACCAGTCTGAGCAACATGGAGAAACCCTGTCTGTACTAAAAATACAAAAATTAACCGGGCATGGTGGTATGTGTCTGTAATCCCAGCTATTCAGGACGCTGAGGCAGGAGAATCTCTTGAACCTGGGAGGCGGAGGTCGCAGTGAGCCGAGATCGCACCACTGCACTCAAGCCTGGGCGACAGAGCAAGACTCGTCTCAAAAAATAATAAAAAAATTTAAAAATTAAAAAAAGGCCGGGCGCGGTGGCTCAAGCCTGTAATCCCAGCACTTTGGGAGGCCGAGACGGGCGGATCACGAGGTCAGGAGATTGAGACCATCCTGGCTAACACCGTGAAACCCCGTCTCTACTAAAAATACAAAAAACTAGCCGGGCGAGGTGGCGGGCGCCTGTAGTCCCAGCTACTCCGGAGGCTGAGGCAGGAGAATGGCCTAAACCCGGGAGGCGGAGCTTGCAGTGAGCTGAGATCTGGCCACTGCACTCCAGCCTGGGCTACAGAGCAAGACTCCGTCTCAAAAAAAAAAAAACAAACAACAACAACAAAAAAAAAAATTAAAAAAAAAATAAAAAGAAAAATGCTGCTGCAGAAGCGGCCCTGACGGAGGGTCCCTGCCTGGCAGAGGTTTCCTTGACCTGCGTTGGTGCCCAGGTACACCCACTGCCCCCTCCCCTGCCCCTGGGCCCCTCGCCACGGGTACACCACCTCTCGTCACACACTGGAGTGGCCCTGGAGCCTCTAGCCAGGCCCAGGCCTGCAGACACCCGGAGCGGGGTGGGCTCCCAGCGTGGCTGCATTTCTAGGGACTCAGGGAAAGGTGCGGATGGTAGGAATTCCGGGTCACTTGGGAGGAACAAGGTCGTCTTTTCTGGTTTGTTTACGTGAAGCCTAGAGACGAAAGGTTCTACACTGGAGACAGGAGACAGTCTCCTCTGATGTGAAGATTGCCTTTTCTCATGTTGTGGAAAGTTCTGTCTGCCCTCCCCCCTCGGAGGATCAGATGAAAGCACGCTGGATGAAGCTGCCACCAACAGTGTGACCAGAAGGAACGCCCTTTCCAGGAGTGACCGGGCCTCGGGCTAGAGACACGGTGGGGGCAGGCCCATCGGGTGAGCCTGTCTGGCGACCCCAAGCAAGCCCCTGTGTCCCTCCTGCTGAAGGTGAGCTGAGAGCATGCAGAGCTTTTGGTTTTGGGGTTTCTGTCTGGATCACCGAAGGGATTGGTGCCCGAAGCCTCACCAGTCACAACAGATCCCTTGAAAGCTATTTTTGTGCCTTTTATTCTAATAAGGATGTGGGAACCGTGTGTGCTACGCCATGATGGACACTCCCTGGAGCTCCTCACCCTTGGAACTTTCCATCAGAAGCTGGCCGTAAACAGCCGTACCTGCTCACCGTGGGGAGAACGTGCTGCTCTTGCAGCATGACGTCAGAGCAAAACCTGTCTTCGTGGAGTTTTGTCCCTGATTCTTCTTGGTCCATATGAGCTTGCAAATTGACCTAATTTGCATGATTTTTAAGTTTCTGCCTTCTGGAGGATGAACTAGAACATCTAATTCACAAGGTTTACCATCCAACTTTTAAAAGTCCAGTGAGGCCTGGCTGGGCTCAGTAGCTCATGCCTGTAATCCCAGCACTTGGGAAGGCCAAGGTGGAAGGATCACTTGAAGCCAGGAGTTCAAGACCAGCCTGGGCAACATAGGGAGACCACCTTCTCTTCAAAACATTAAAAAATTTGCCGGGCGTGCCTATGGTCCCAGTTACTTGGAATGCTGAGGTGCAAAAGATTGCTTGAGCCCTGGAGTTTGAGGCTGCACTGAGCTACAGTCACACCACTCCACCGTAACCTAGGCAACAGAGCAAGACCCTGTCTCAAAAAAAAAAAAAAAAAAAAAAAAAAATGTCCAGTGAATGCAACCAGCAGTGCTCTGCAAAAGCACTCAGGACACCCTGTTAGAAAAGTCTGCTGAAGCCGGGTGCAGTGGCTCACGCCTGTAATCCCAGTACTCCAGTACTCTGGGAGGCCAACGTGGGTGGATCACCTGAGGTCAGGAGTTCGAGACCAGCCTGGCCAACATGGTGAAACCCCGTCTCTACTAAAAATACAAAGATTAGCCGGGTGTGGTGGTGCATGCCTGTAATCCCAGTTACTCAGGACGCTGAGGCAGGGGAATCGCTTGAGCCCAGGAGGCAGAGGTTGCAGGGAGCTGAGATCACAGCACTGAACTCCAGCCTGGGCAACACAGTGAGACTCCGTCTCAAAAAAAAAAAAAAACGGGAAAAGTCAGTGCAGGTCACACTGCAGTCCGGCAGGAGGCAGGAGGGTCAGCCTCGGGCTAGAAGGGCCCTTCCCTCCCTGAGGTCAGAGGACCCCCAGGGTATAGTACATAGGTCTGGCAATCACAGTTTTAGGCTCCAGGCCAGTGGCTCCCTGGCATCTGGAGGGACAGAGGGTTGGGAAGTCCCAGGCTGCTAAGCCCTAACCGCCTCCCCCCAGAGCCTTCAAAGTCTCCCTACTAATCCAGCAGTACAGCCAGAGAGGTTTTGGACATTGCCCCACCACCTTCCAGCAACAGCCAAGCCCAGGAATGTGCTCATCAGCTGCCTCTGCAAAACGGGAAAGGTATCAGTGACTCCCTCGCCTCCCCAGAGCACATGACACCAGGGCTCCGGGCAGCTGCGCCGTTGGCCAGCGTTCTCTCCGGAGGGTCAGCTCCCCACACAGCGGGTCCACAGGGTCACTGCACCCCATCCCACAGCCAGGGAGCACAGGAACAAATACAGCCCACCCCTTTAGCTGTGACTCAAGACAGTCTCCCTCCTCAGAGACCCTGCAAGGAGCCACAGCCCTCGGAGCTCTGCTCACATCTTGGGGGCAGAGCTGACATCCTCCCACGGCACCTCCAGATGCCTGTGCCCACTCTTCCGTGAGTATGTGGCTCACTGTGTTGCAGGACCCAGGCATGACATGCAAACCCAGCTGAGGCCCTGGAGCTGAACTAGCCAGAAACCAGCCCCAACATGGGCTGCCTCCAAAACCCACAGAGCTAGGGTCCAGGGCAGATGGCAGCACCCAGACTGCCGAGCTGGTGTGAGCCGTGTTGGGCCAACGACATGTGGGCAAACCGGGCTGGTTGGTGCTGGCAACGTGCTGACACAGCTCCTCGCGGCATGCTGGCCGGATACTCCACAGCCTAGAGCGGAGGCAGGAGCGGGAGCGGCCGGGTTTGTGAGGGCCCGTGGGGCTGGCGAGGGCGGTAGCGGGGAGAACGGGAGAACTGCACCCCCAGCAAGGCCTGGTCTGGCTTGAGAGCTGTCTCTGGCTCCAGCAGCTGCAACCAGCCCACAAGCTCGGGAACTGGGAGGACACCCGGGAATCTCAGCGGTGCGGAAGCTCGTACTCCGGGAAGCACGTCAGCACGTGAAGTTGGCAGGGCTCAGAGTCACAGGCAGGGCTCCTCAAGGCAGCCTGGTGAGAGCCGCTTGTTCTGTCCGAGCTTCCGAGGGCCGAGTAGCCTCCCTAGAGCCACAAATCCACCCCCACTCCCTCCTGCACCCTCGGGCTCCTTCCTCCTGCCTCACCTGTCCTCTGAGACCACCATGAGCCCTGCTGGATCCTCAGGGCCTCTGCTGTTGCCCTCAGTGGAACCCACAGACACCACAGAGCTCCTGTTGCCTCCCCTGCAGAGAAGCAGCAAATCCAGGCTCAGCAGAGCCATCGCCCAGCCCTGCACACAGGCCGCAGCTTTCTGTCTGCAGAAAAATCAACTGTTGGCTGGGCGCGGTGGCTCATGCCCGTAATCCCAGCACTTTGGGAGGCTGAGGTGGGTGGATCACGAGGTCAGCCAGCAGATCCTGGCTAACACAGTAAAACCCTGTCTCTACTAAAAATACAAAAAATTAGCCGGGCGCACGGTGGTGGGCGCCTGTAATCCCAGCTACTCAGGAGGCTGAGGCAGGAAAATCACTTGAACCCGGGAGGTGAGGCTGCAGTGAGCCGAGATAGCACCATTGCACTCCAGCCTGGGCGACAGAGCAAGACTCTGTCTCAAAAAAAAAAAAAAAAAAAAAAAATCGACAGTCTATGTGTTTTTCTGTACGTGAAGCACAAGAGTGCTGAGGTTAAGCCAAATTACAACTTAGACCAGAAGATGGCCGCGCGTGGTGGTTCACACCTGTAATCCCAGCACTTTGGGAGGACGAGGTGGGCGGATCCCAAGGTCAGAGAGATCGAGACCATCCTGGCTAACACGATGAAACCCCCTCTCTACTAAAAATACAGAAAAAAAAAAAAAGTTGGCTGGGTGTGGTGGTGGGCACCTGTAGTCCCAGCTACTCGGGAGGCTGAGGCAGGGGAATGGTGTGAACCCAGGAGGTGGAGCTTGCAGTGAGCCGAGATCGCGCCACTGCACTCCAGCCTGGGTGACAGAGCGAGACTCCGTCTCAAAAAAAAAAAAAAAAAAAAAAGACCAGGAGATTCTTCTTTTTAGAGACAGGGTCTCACTCTGCAGTCTTGACCTCCTAGTCTTGATCTCGGCTCACTGCAGTCTTGACCTCCTAGGATCAAGCGATCCTCCTGCCTCAAACTCCCGAGTAGCTGGGGCTGTAGGTGCAAACCATGCCCAGCTAATTTCTAGTTTTTCGTAGAGACGGGGTCTCCCCATGTTGCGCCAACACTGGCATTCCAGGCGCGCGTCCCTGCGCCCAGTCCAGCCTTTATCGTGTGAAGGGTTAGTGGTAAGCGGGACACCCTGTTCCTCTCATCCGCCCTTAAAGCCTGAGTCCACCTGATTTCTCGTCACTCCACGGCAGGGATGGGAGGGAACGACCTGGAGTCTGTGAGCATCACGTGGGGCTGGGTGGCTCCACCCATGTCCACATCCAGGGTCCAGAATCACAGAAGCCCCATCACAGTCCAGGTGAAGCAGCCGGCAGGCAGGGAGACGGCGCCTGTTTCTGCATCTGCACCTCGCTCCAGGGGCGCGGCCTCTCAACGCCAGTGACCCCACCAAGGCCTGGCAGATGGCCTTGGCGTCAGCATTCCAGCCCAGCTCCCCAGGCTTGGCGAGATCATAAACCCGAGGCAAGAACAGGTGGTAAAATTTAAACTTTATTTGTCCAATGTGTTCAATTCCAGATTGTGAATTAGAAATGCCTCAAGAACTGTCAACGTCTGATTCAGCTCCAGCATCCTTGGCCACCTCCCCGCCTGGGAGTCAAGGGTCCTGGTTCTGCCTCAAGCAGGCCACGAGCCATGCTGTAGAGAGGCCAGTGGTCACAAGCAATGAGCCCACGACAGGATGCAGAGCCCTGGCTTGAGGGAAGGGGAAGGCCTAGGCCTGTGCTGGGCTCCAGGGCTGGCAGCCACCAGCCCTTCCTCCAGGCATGGGGGACACCCTGACAGGATCTGGAAGTCTCCATTTACCCAAAAAATGCAAGAGCCATGATCAGTCATGGCAACACTGCACGCGGTGCTGAGTGACCGTGTCCAGTCTGGCTCCATCCCTCCCGCACGGGGGACAAGCTTCTCCAAAGAAGCCTGGCCAAGGTGGAACAAATACCCTGATGTCGAAAAATGTCTAAAAATCCCACAAATGGAATTTTCAAAGAGAGCAGAAACCTCCCGCAGGAGGGAGGCAGCGAGACTCTGAACACTCCAGCGAGCACTCTGGACAGACCCATAAGTACATCACGGTTTCAAGAAACAAGCCCCACCGGGGTGGGCTGCCTGGAGATGGATCCCTTTCCAAAAACCGAAAAGCAGAAGGAAGAGACGGGGGTGAATGGACGGTGTGTGGGGGCGAGGTGTCACTTCAGAAAGGTTCCCTGGGTTTCCGGCGACGCCCTCCTTCAGATGAGGGCCGCAGGCTTCAGAGGCGTGCGCTGCTGCTGGGTGTGCAGCCCCGAGAGGTCTCGGCAGCGCCCGGGTCTGGCTTTCCGTCTTACAGTTCATCTTTCACAGCTTTCTGATCATCATCTTCCTCCATGTCTGGCTCCTCTGCTTCTTCCAGGTCCTCGAGATCCTGGGATACAGGAAAAGGTGGGGGACACGTTGGCTGCAACGGCTGAGGCTGCCGGCACCCAGCACCCCACGATGCTCCCACTGGGGACCAGCCGGCCACGTTGGACATGGCCACCGGCCACTGGAGCAGCCAACCCTGGTCTTTACGAGATACACGGGGTCTTCCCAGGAAGAGTGAGGCCTGGGGGATTTCTACCTATAGCAGGATGAATCAGAGCCCCCACTGTGTCAGGAACCCTGGGAGTCCCAGCTCAGCCTCGGACCCTTCCACTGGGCATGGCAGGCATATGTGTGCCTCCCAGCTTGGCACCATGGAGCCTACAGAGAGTTCACATCTTGGCAGGGACAATAGCCCCAGCATGATGTTCAGGCAGTCACCGCTGGCGTGACCCTTCTACTTCCAACCCTCAGGCTCTGGCCAGCGACAGACCACAGGCAGCACAAGGGGCCGGCCTCCGTCCCCCGCCTGGGCAGGGTGTTTCCAGCTCCCACTGTGCACCAGCACTCCCAGCAGGCCCTGCCAGCCTAGACTGACCATGCCCTCATCTCCCTCACCATGGTCAAGCACCCTGCCCCTGCCACATCCTCCCAACACCAGCCCTCCTGCTTCTCCAGCAGAGTCACCACTGCTGCTGGCCACGTGCTGACAGGCAGGACTGAGCTCCTGAGGGCGTCAGACCCATGTCTGCTCCCTTGTGCCCAGGCTCCGCCAGCGGGCTGGGGATGGACATGTGAGTCCAAGTTAGCAGCGTGTGAGGAACCGGTGCCACGCGTCTGAAAAGGTTTTCTAAGCAAAATCTGGTTTTTAAGATGTCTTTGACCTCGCCCCCTAAAGTGCTGGCCAGGGAGAGCTGTTTCAGCAGAGCGCTGGGAGCACATCCCTTGCCCTGCTGGGCAGAGGTGTGGAGCCCCAGAGCCCTGGCTGCACAGACGTGCCTCCGACAGCACCGTTCTCATCACAAGCCAAGCCCAAGTGGGCATGTCCCATGGGGCCGCGGGGCTGAATCCCAGAGACCGGCCCAGGGCTGTGACCCCACTCACGTCATCATCCCCTGCCCCATCCTGGCCACCGCTCTCCAGGAACTTCTTAAAACCATCCAGTGTGCGTTCCCCATTGTAATCGATGACCTGTGGAAGACAGGGATGAGTGCAGGGGCTGGTCCTGGCCCAGAACCAATCTCCCAGCACTGGCTCCTCCTCCCTAGAGAAAGGCAGAGCAGGCCCGGCCCGGTGGCTCACGCCTGGAATCCAGCATTTTGGGAGTTCAAAACCAGCCTGGGCAATATAGTGAGATCCCATCTCTCTCAAAAAAGAAAAAAAGGTGGGTGCTTCTGAAGGAGCTCCCACAGCTCTTCTTCCACCCAACTAGCCCCAGGCTCCTTCCAGACAAAGCAGCACCCAGGCTGGCGTGGAGACCATCGCTCTTCCCAGGGCCCGCCCCGGCCCCATCTAGAGGGAAGGCGCACCGTCCTGTCGACGCTGGCAGGAAAGAACTTGAGTGTGGGGAAGCTGTGCACTTTGATGGCCTCCACCTCGTTGGCGGTCGAGTCCATCTTGGCGATAACGATGTTCTCATGGTCCTTGTACGTTTCTCCCAGTTTATCCCAAATGGGAGCCAACTGTTTGCAGTGACCACACCACGGGGCATCTGAAAAGAAAGGAGTTCTAGGGTGTGTCCTGGACCACAAAGTCGCTGGCAGACGCTTCCCCGGGAGTCCGCACACCTCCCGCGTGCCCTGGGGGCACAGACCTGGGAAGCTGAAGGGGCAGCACTTACAGAACTCCACGAAGACGTTCTTGTTCTCGTCAAAAGCCACCTCTTCAAAGTTCTTCCCAACAAGCACCTTCACAGGCTGCTTGTCCCAGTCCTCCGGCAGCTCCTGGCTCATCAGGTGGGGCTGGAGGGCAGGCAGGGCACCGTGAGGGGCGGTGCCGCCTGGGGGACCACAGAGCTCCACAACCCTCACCCCTGCCTGGCTGAGGTGCACGGCTGCCCTTGGCATCACCAAGATGGCAGCCGCAGAAGCCAACAGTGCCAAGAATCCAGGAAGAGAAGGCTGAGCCAGTGGGCTGGGCCCAATGAGCCCACGTAGGCCACACCCTCGCCCGCCAGGAGGCTTCCCTGAGGAGCATCTGGGCCAGCAGTGTCAACAAGAGGGCTCCTACAGGTCCCCAAGGGTGTGACAATAGTGGTCTTCACACGATCTTGGGCTCCGTCCTCTTATCTGAAGACCTTACTTTGAGGATGAAGCCCAGGACACTGAGAGCCCAGACCCCCTAAGGTGGCAGCTCTATCTGGGGGGCAGCCCTGGCCCGGGATGCGCCCGCACCTTGATTTTGCCCTCCAGGAAGCGGTGACAGAACTCTGTGATCCTCTCTGCTGTCAGCTCATCCGATTCGGGCTTGTACTTGGTCATCTCCTCCTCCAGGGTGATGAGGCGCACGGCTGGGCACTCTTCCTTCTTCAGGCCAAAGAACTCCAGGATGCGCTGGTTGTCCGTGTGGTCGCTGTCGATGAAGATGAACAGGATCTGGGGGAGAAAAGGAGGTTGCACAGGTGAGGGAGATGGCTGGCCTCTGCCTCCAGCCCTGACGTCACTCAGACGGTGCGGGAGACGGCTGGCAGGCTAGCCTCTGCCTCCAGCCCTGACTTCGCTTGGAAGCAGATCATGCCCCTGGTGCCTTTCCTCCAACCTGGACTCTGGGGTTGCCCAACCAGACCAGCAGGTGACTGGGAGCAGAGGTCTGGCCTGGCTGGCCCCTCATCTACATCCAGGCTCTCCTGAATCGGGTGCCTGGTCTGGTCCAGGAGGCAGCCTCAGGAAGGCCCCACACTTCTGTCACCTTAGGAAGAGTCGTACTGCTCCCTGGCACCGCCCCACGAGCCACCCGGAGGAGCAGCTCACCTTGCCCTTAAAGCTCTCGGCCGCCGTCCTGAAGCTGCTCAGTTTGCCGCCGTAGTCAGACACACTCTTGGGCAGGAACAGCAGGATGTGAGTCTTGATTTCACCTCCAAAAATCTTCGGGGCTGTCTGTGTTATAAACTTCAGTTACTGGGTCTGAGTCACACGCTGTTAACGCGGAATGTTCTCCCAACGGCCTCCAATGCTAGATGCTGGACAGCAGTGGTGACCAGGAGCCTCATGCTACCCCCAACCCACTCCTCCCCGTCCCCAGCCTGGGGGATGCATGGCAGCAAGGGAGCCGCACCTGCTCGGTGAACTCGATGACAAGGGGCAGCTGGTTGTATTTGATAAAGTCCAGCAGGTTCTCCTTGGTGACCTCCCCTTCAAAGTTGTTCCGGCCTTCATCAAACTGTGGACAGAAAGGGGGCCCTGACTGAGCACTGCTGCCAGGAGCACAGCCCCCGGGCCCGCATCTCCCTGGATGTGGGAAGTCACAACAGCCAGCAGCCCTGCCCTCCTGTGGCGTTTCGAGCCACAGATCCCAGCAATGGGTATAGGACATGACTGTTCCCTGACAGCCAGACTGGCTCTGGCCACGGCCTTATGGCTGCCAGTGAATTCAACAGCTGGTTTTACATCCACAACTTGAGCCTGGTGCATGTGGTTCCAGCAACCCTTGAAGTGTGGCCCATCCCCAGGGCCCCCAACCCTTTCAGGGCACCCATGTGGTCAAAGCTATTTTCTTTTTTTTTTTTTAAGACGGAGTCTCGCTCTGTCACCCAGGCTGGAGTGCAGTGGCCAGATCTCCGCTCACTGCAAGCTCTGCCTCCTGGGTTTACGCCATTCTCCTGCCTCAGCCTCCCGAGGAGCTGGGACTATAGGCGCCCGCCACCTCGCCCAGCTAGTTTTTTTTGTGTTTTTTAGTAGAGTTGGGGTTTCACCGTGTTAGCCAGGATGGTCTCAATCTCCTGACCTCGTGATCTGTCCGTCTCGGCCTCCCAAAGTGCTGGGATTACAGGCTTGAGCCACTGCGCCCAGCCCAAAGCTATTTTCTTTTGTATTTATTTTTGAGTCAGAGTCTCACTCTGTTGCCCAGGCTGGAGTGCAGTGGCACGATCTTGGCTCACTGCAACCTCCGCCGCCCGGGTTCAAGTGATTCTCCTGCCTTAGCCTCCCGAGTAGCTGAGACTACAGAAGCCCGCCACCACGCCCGGCTCATTTTTTTTTTTGTATTTTTAGTAGAGATGGAGTATTTTAATAGATAGTTTCACCAGTTGGCCACGAAGGTCTCGATCTCTTGACCTCATGATCCACCTGCCTTGGCCTCCCAAAGTGCTGGGATTACAGGCGTGAGCCACCGCGCCCCACCGGTCAAAGCTGTTTTCACACTCACACTTCTCTAGCCTTTGCACTCTCCCGCTCACGTGCTGCGGCACAGATCCACAGAGGCTGCTGGCTGTGTGGTGTCGCAACAGCGGGAGGGCGGGAGAGGAGGATCCTGCTGGAGGAATCTAAAACACCACTTAGCAGTAAATTGTTTTTGTCTGGGAAAAATTAGTTTCCATAAAGGTGTGATTTATGATAACATGTAATGGGATGATTATTCTTTTAAATTAACTTGGCCACAGTGACTTACGCCTGTTAAGTCCAGCATTTTGGGAGGCCAAGATGGGTGGACTGCTTGAGGCCAGGAGTTCGAGACCAGCCTGGCCAACATGGTGAAACTCCATCTCTACTAAAAATACAAAAATAAGCTGGGCATGGTGGTGGGCACCTGTAATCTCAGGTACTTGGGAGGCTGAGGCAGGAGAATGGCTTGAACCCGGGAGGCGGAGATTGCGGTGAGCTGAGATCGCGCCACTGCACCCCAGCCTGGGCAACAAGAGCAAAACTGTCTCAAAAAAAAAAAAGGGCCGGGTGCAGTGGCTCACACCTGTAATCCTAGAAGTTTAGGAGGCTGAGGCAGGTGGATCACTTGAGTTCACGAGTGTGAGACCAGCCTGGCCAACATGGTGAAACCCCCACTCTACCAAAAATACAAAAAATTAGCTGGGTGTGGTGGTGCGCATCCATAATCCCAGCTGTTTAGGAGACTGAGGCAGGAGAATCACTTGAACCCAGGAGGTGGAGATTGCAGTGAGCCAAGATCGTGCCACTGCACTCCAGCCTGGGCAACAGAGCAAGACTCTGTCTCAAAAAAAAAAAATACGGCCGGGCGCAGTGGCTCAAGTCTGTAATCCCAGCACTTTGGGAGGCCGAGACGGGCGGATGATGAGGTCAGGAGAGCGAGACCATCCAGGCCAACACGTTGAAACCCCGTCTCTACTAAAAAATACAAAAAACTAGCCGGGCGAGGTGGCGGGCGCCTGTAATCTCAGCTACTCGGGAGGCGGAGCTTGCAGTGAGCTGGGATCCAGCCACTGCACTCCAGCCTGGGCGACAGAGCGAGACTCCGTCTCAAACAAACAAACAAACAAACAAAAACAAAAATCAGTTGGGTGTGGTGACACCTGCCTGTAATCCTAGCTACTCGGGAAGCTGACGCAGGAGGACTGCTTGAGCCTGGTAGGTAGACGTTGCAGTGAGATCGCACCACTGCACTCTAGTCTGAGTGACAAGAGTGAAACAGGCCGGGCGTGGTGGCTCACGCCTGTAATCCTAGTACTTTGGGAGGCTGAGAGGATCACCTGAAGCCAGGAGTTTCACAGCAGCCTAGTGCAACATGGTGAAAGCCCGTCTTTACTAAAAATACAAAAATTAGCCGGGCATGGTGGCGGGTGTCTGTAATCCCAGCTATTTGGGAGGCTGAGAGGCGGAGGATGCAGTGAGCCAAGATCGCGCCACTGCATTTGAGCCTGGCAACAGAGTGAGACTCTGTCTCAAAAAATAAAAAATAAATTAAATAAAAAAATAAAATGGAAGAAACAAAAACATTTTTTACATTCTTAGTTCTAGTTTCTAATACAACAGATCCTGAAAGGCACAATCCACATGCCCGTAAGGCTCTGGCGATCCCTAATAATGTGAGGCAGCTTCAGGGAGTCAGTCCTCAGGCCACAAGATGGAGAGGCTGTGGCGGCCCAACCACGAGGGGTCAGTCTGCAGCTGAGGATGTGGCCTCGGCTCAGGCTCAGAGAGGTGCTCCTGGGCTGAGGCTCTTCAAGTGAGAATTTTGGGTGAGCCTTCCATCATTCCCTCTGAACTACATTTTTATTTTAAAAATTTATTTTATTTTTTTTATTTTTTGAGATGGAGTTTTGTTCTTGTCACCCAGGCTAGAGTGCAACGGCGTGATCTTGGCTCACTGCAACCTCCACCTCCTTAGTTCCAGCGATTCTCCTTGCCTCAGCCTCCCGAGTAGCTGGGATTATAGGCATGTGCCACCACGCCTGGCTAATTTTTGTAGTTTCAGTAGAGACAGGGTTTCACCATGTTGGCCAGGGTGGTCTCGAACTCCTGACCCCAGGTGATCCACTTGCCTTGGCCTCCCAGAGTGCTGGGATTACAGGCGTGAGCCACTGAGCCTGGCCCCCAATTTTTTTTTTTTTTTGAGATGGAGTTTCACTCTTGTTGCCCAGGCTGGAGTGCAGTGGCAGGATCTTGGCTCACTGCAACCTCTGCCTCCCGGGTTAGAGCGATTCTCCTGCCTCAGCCTCCCAAGTAGCTGGGATTACAGGTGTACGCCACCACACCTGGCTAATTTTGTATTTTTAGTAGAGACGACGTTCCTCCATGTTGGTCAGGCTGGTCTTGAACTCCCAACCTCAGGTGATCCGCCTGCCTTGGCCTCCCAAAGTGCTGGAATTACAGGCGTGAGCCACCGTACCTGGCCCGAACGACTTTTTAAAAATTTTATTTATTTATTTAGAGATGGAGTTTCACTCTTGTTGCCCTGGCTGGAGTGCAATGGCATGTTCTCGATCTTGCCTCATTGCAACCTCCGCCTCCCAGGTTCAAGTAATTCTCCTGCCTCAGCTTCCCAAGTTGTTGGGATTATAGGCATGTGCCACCATGCCCGGCAAATCTTGTATTTTTATTAGAGATGGGGTTTCTCCATGTTGGTCAGGCTGTTCTCAAACTCCCGACCTCAAGTGATCCGCCTGCCTCGGCCTCCCAAAGTGCTAGGATTACAGGCATGAGCCACCACATCCAGCTAAAAAAATTTATTTTACTTTTATGTTTTGTAGAGACGGTCTTACCATGTTGCTGAGGCTGGTCTCGGACTCCTGGCCTCAAGCAATCCTCTTGCCTTGGTCTCCCCGAGTGCTGGGATCACAGGTCTGAGCCACCAAGCCTGGTACCCTCCCCTCATTTGAGAGAGAGTCTTGCTCTGTCGCCCAGGCTGGAGTGCAGTGGCGCAATCTCGGCTCACTGCAAGCTCCACCTCCTGAGTTCATGCCATTCTCCTGCCTCAGCCTCCCGAGTAGCTGGGATTACAGGTGCCCGCCACCACACCCGGCTAATTTTTTGTATTTTTAGTAGAGATGGGGTTTCACCGTGTTAGCCAGGATGGTCTCGATCTCCTGACCACCTCGTGATCTACCGCCTCGGGCTCCCAAAGTGCTGGAATTACAGGTGTGAACCACCGCGTCCGGCCCCCTCGAACTTCTTAAATGAGACTTGGGGAAATGAATCACTCATCCTTTCTTACTGGCCATTTCTCCTTATGCGTCCTCAGAGTTACTTCGAAACCAGGTGCCATTTCCTGCTCTTGTGCACGCTGTGCCCAGGTCACCCTGACTGGGCCTGACCACCAAAGAGCTGATACTAAACCAGGCCAGGAGCACCAGTCACCCCTGCCCAAGCCCGAGGGGCAGAGACTTCCAAGCCTGCTACATCTTCCCCAGAGGGGCAAAGGTGGATAAAAAGAGGCAGAAAAGCCAAGGTCAGGAGGCCCTTGGAGGGAATCCTTTGGAACACGAGCTGCTGATCACATCTGGGCTCCCAGTGGCACTGGTGGGCTCGCACTCTGCCCACGAGTAACGCTGGGCTGCAACTGCAGGCAAACAGAAAATCCCCCCCAGCCCTGCAGAACGTCTCCGGCTCCCTCCAGAGTGTCAGGTGCTGCCTACATCATCTCGTGCCAAGAAGCCAGGAGGAGACACTGCCGCAGCTGTCCCAAGGCTGCCATCGTTTCAGCAGAGATGCCACATCACACTCGATCATGGTCTACTGTGGTAAGGGAAACTGGTCCCCTTAGCAGGGCACAGCAGCAGGAGGCCAGCCCTGCCAGGCCACAGTGACAAACAACACAGAAAGGCCCAATGCAGGCCAGGTGATGTAGCTCACACCTGTAATCCCAATGTTTTGGCAGGCTGAGATAGGAGGATTGCTTGAGCTCAGAAGTTTGAGACCAGCCTGGACAACACGGTGAAACCCCATTTCTACAAAAATATTAAAAAATAGCCAGGTGTGGTGGCGCACACCTGTGGTCCCAGCTACTCAGCAGGCTGAGGTGGGAGGATTGCTTGAGCCCAGGAGGTCGAAGCTGCAGTGAACTGTGATTGTACCACCGCACTCCAGCCTGGTAACAGAGCAAGATCCTTTCTCAAACAACAACAGGCCCAGTGCTGCCGGCTGGTGGAGAAGACAAAACGAAATATCAGCTCTCACACCCATGGTCCCAGTGACCAGCGGCCCCCGCAGAGGCTTTCCTGGGCTGCAGCGCCCGATAGGGAAGGAAGGGAAGAGCAGGCAACAGCGGGCCACACAAGAGCACCTGACTCAGCCAGGCTGCCCACTGTGGCCAGTGAACACACAGGAAGACCTCACTCACTTTGAGGGATGGAAGTTAATAGCCTGGAGGAAAAGGAACAAGTTGGACTCATCCTCTCAGCTGTGGGGCGAGCTCTGACTTCTAGTGCAGCCCCTACTGTGTGCACAGCACAGGGGGCCGGGCTTCTGCCTGCAACCACCACATTCACCATCACAGACACCTGGGCCACCTTCGGTGGGCAAGAAAGCACCACCCACCAACTGGCATCAGACCCAAGTGGGGTTGTCTGTGCCCAGCTCTAGTGGACTCCAGAGAATCGAGGCAGAATGGTAACCTGTGGGGAGCCCACATGGATGGCCACGTGTGAGCCCTGGCAGGCAAGAGCAACGAAACTGCCCTCCCGCCTTCGCGGACACATGACCACCAAACTGTCCATAGAGTCCAAACGGCCACTCCAGACATCCAGGGCACTGAAGGAGCTGTGGGCTGTGTGACAAAACAGGGTTCGCAAGTTTCATGGGCCCTGGAGAAAGTCTCCCCCAGAACCCAAGTTTCAAGACAAGACTCGGAACCTTCGCTCTTTTTTTTTTTTTTTTGAGACGGAGTTTCGCTCTTGTTGCCCAGGCTGGAGTGCAATGGCATGATCTTGGCTCAACGCAACCTCTGCCTCCCGGGTTCAAGCAATTCTCCTGCCTAAGCCTCCCGAGTAGCTGGGATTACAGGCATGTGCCACCACGCCTGGCTAATTTTGTATTTTTAGTTGAGATGGGGTTTCTCCATGTTGGTCAGGCTGGTTTTGAACTCCCGACCTCAGGTGATTCGCCCACCTCGGCCTCCTAAAGTGCTGGGATTACAGGTGTGAGCCACTGCGCCCGGCCTGGAATCTTCTTTCTAATAAAAGCTCTAAAAAGACCTTTGCTTCCCTCAACTTTATCCAACACCACACTGGCTTTTTCTAGTTAGATGTTAGTTTCCTGGGCACCCTGCAGTGGTGACTGTGTCATTTAGAAAAACCCTCTTCCTTTCAGGAACGTCAGGAAAACATCTCCTGGTGAAGAGCATCTACTGTCTTGAGTTCTCTTGAGGAAGTGGCTGCAAAAACAGCTAAGTGACAAGAACAAGGACGTGGAAACAAGCCGTCCTGACCCACCCACACCACACTCTAGGAAGGCTCCACCCTCCCTCCTACCCGGTCCCAAGGAGTGCTGGATGCTCAGTGCTGACTACAGAAAGTGAACGGGTTGGTGGCTCACGCCTGTAATCCCAGCACTTTGGGAGGCCGAGGTGGGTGGATCATGAGGTCAGGAGATCAAGACTATCTTGGCAAACACGGTGAAACCCCGTCTCTACTAAAAATACAAAAAATTTAGCTGGGCTTGGTGGCGGGCGCCTGAAGTCCCAGCTACTCGGGAGGCTGAGGCAGGAGAATGGCGGGACCCGGGAGGCGGAGCTTGCAGCGAGCCGAGATCGCACCACTCACTCCAGCCTGGGCGACAGAGTGAGACTCTGTCTCAAAAAAAGAAAAAGAAGGCCGGGCACAGTGGCTCACGCCTGTAATCCCAGCACTTTGGGAGGCTGAGGCGGGTGGATCACGAGGTCAGGAGATGGAGACCATCCTGGCTAACACAGTGAAACCCCGTCTCTAACAAAAATATGAAAAAATTAGGCCAGGCGCGGTGGCTCAAGCCTGTAATCCCAGCACTTTGGGAGGCCAAGATGGGCGGATCACGAGGTCAGGAGATCGAGACCATCCTGGCTAACACGGTGAAACCCCGTCTCTACTAAGAAATACAAAAAATAGCCAGGCGAGGTGGCAGCGCCTGTAGTCCCAGCTACTCGGGAGGCGGAGCTTGCAGTGAGCTGAGATCCGGCCACTGCACTCCAGCCTGGGCTACAGAGCGAGACTCCGTCTCAAAAAAAAAAAAAAAAAAAGAAAAAATTAGCCAGGCGTGGTGGCGGGCGCCTGTAGTTCTAGCTACTCAGGAGGGTGAGGTTAGAGGATCACTTGAGCCTGGGAAGCACAAAGTTGCCGTGAGCTGAGATTGCACCACTGCGCTCCAGCCTGGGTGGCAGAGTGAGAAACCCTATCTCAAAAAAAAGGGCAGCCAGGCGCGGTGGCTCACGCCTGTAACCCCAGCCCTTTAGGAGGCCGAGGTGGGTCGATCACCTGAGGTCGGGAGTTCAAGACCAGTCTGACCAACATGGAGAAACCCTGTGTCTACTAAAAATACAAAATTAGCCAGGCATGGTGGTGCATGCCTATAATCTCAGCTACTAGGGAGGCTGAGGCAAGAGAATCGCTTGAAGCCAGGAGGCGGAGGTTGTGGTGAGCTGAGATCGTGCCATTGCACTCCAGCCTGGGCAAAAAGAGCAAAACTCCGTCTCAAAAAAAAAAAAAAAAAAAAAAAAAGGGCAAATGGGGCTGGGTGTAGTGGTTCACGCCTGTAATCCCAGCACTTTGGGAGGCTGAGGCAGGCAGATCATGAAGTCAAGAGATTGAGACCATCCTGGCCAACATGGTAAAACCCCATCTCTACTAAAACAAAAATTAGGCCGGGCGCGGTGGCTCAAGCCTGTAATCCCAGCACTTTGGGAGGCCGAGACGGGCGGATCACGAGGTTAGGAGATCGAGACCATCCTGGCGAACACGGTGAAACCCCGTCTCTACTAAAAAAAATACAAAAAACTAGCCGGGCGTGGTGGCGGCGCCTGTAGTCCCAGCTACTCGGGAGGCTGAGTCAGGAGAATGGCGGGAACCCGGGGGGCGGAGCTTGCAGTGAGCTGAGATCCGGCCACTGCACTCCAGCCCGGGCGACAGAGCCAGACTCCGTCTCAAAAAAAAAAAAAAAAAAAAAAAAAAATTAGCTGGGCATGGTGCACACCTGTGGTCCCAGCTACTTGGGAGGCTGAGGCAGGAGGATCGCTTGAACCCAGGAAGTGGAGGTTGCAGTGAGCCAAGATTGCACCACTGCACTCCAGCCTGACAACAGAGCAAGACACCGTCTCAAAATAATAAATAAATAAATAAGGTAAATGTTGTTACATGTTTTATCCTAAATGGAAAAAAAAAAAAAAAAAAACTAAGTCAAAAGCAGCTCTTCTGGGATGGCTGTGGCAGGAGAGTGGCCAGAGGGCCCACAGCTGAATGCAAAGGCCACAGGTGTCAGTGCTGCCTACAACCCAACTTGGCAAAGCTGCAGAACATACCTATTGGGCCAAAGGTGCCAGGAGCAAGGTTCCCTTAATGATAAGGAGAGCAACGCCACCCTCTGCAGACCAATCCCGGAACTAACGCGGGCAGAGCTGCCTGGGCCCACTCACCTTCTTAAAGAGGACAACCCCATCTTTGTCGAGCTGGTATTTGGAGAACACGTCACTGTTGGAAGTGATCCCAAATGGTATGTCATCGATGGCCTCTGCCGCCTGCAAGAACTGCTTGGCAGAGTCTGACTCCACGTCCTGAACGAGGAGGGAAAAGCAGAGGTAGTCACAAGCCCACAGCACCATGCAGTAGGGGCAGACCCTGTAATGCCTGGGCCCGGGGGGGACACATGCAGAACTGCCAGCCGTAGCCGCGGACCCCTCCTCAATGGATGACAGAAAAAAGAAAGACTGGAATGACGCTCTGGTCTCTACCTTGAAGAAGCCGATGACAGCCACCTCGCTGGACTCCACCAAGGACTCTGCAGCTGCGCCGTCAGGCAGGGTGGTGGCAGCCGGGCCCGTGCGCTTCTTCAGCCAGTTCACGATGTCATCAGCCTCTCTGCCAGCTAACCCCAAACAAATGTAGGTTCCACTCTCAAACAGGGAGTGCCGCCCGCCCTGCTGGGCCTGTTCCTGTCTCTACTCTCTGCCAGCCAGGTTGAGGACACCTGACTCACCCTAAGCAAGATGTTTTCCCACCACGGAAGAGGTCTGGTGTCATCGGCCCGCCTCCTAAACCCCAGTGTATATGAGACTGTGGTTGTGTTTATGGCGAGTGGGGAGGAAAGAGGATGAGTCTCTCTATGAATAACAGGATCACAAACTCATTTTTTTTCTCTGATCTCTCGGCATTTTGTTTTCTCTTTTGACACAGGGGCTCACTCTGTTACCCAGCTGAAGGCAGGATCCTGGCTCACTGCAGCCTCCCCCCAATGGGCTCAAGCAATCTTCCCAACCTCAGCCTCTCAAGTAGCTGGGGTACAGGTGCATGCTATGATACCCAGCTCATTTTTGTATTTATTGTAGAGAAGGGGTTTTGCCATGTTGCCCAGGCTGGTCTTTAACTTCCGTGCTCAAGCACTTTGCTCACCACGACTTCCCAAAGTGCTGAGATTATACGCATGAGCCACCAATCCCAACCTTTTTTTTTGGAAGACAGGGTCTTGGTCCGTCACCCAGGTTAGAGTGCAGTGGCGTGATCATGGCTCACTGCGACCTCGAACTTCTGGGCTCCAGCAATCTTCCCACCTCAGGCTCCCAAGTAGCAGGGACCACAGGCATGTGCCCCCACACCCAGCTAACTTTTTTTTTTTTTTTTTGGAGACAGTTTCACTCTTGTTGCCCAGGTTGGAGTGCAATAGTGCAATCTCGGCTCACTGCAACCTCCACTACCGGGTTTGAGCAATTCTCCTGCCTGAGCCTCCCGAGTAGCTGGGGATTATAGGTGCCCACCACCACACCCGGCTAATTTTTAGTAGAGACAGGGTTCCCCATGTTGGCCAGGCTGGTCTCACTCCTGACCTCAGGTGATGCACCTGCCTCGGTCTCCCAAAGTGCTGGGATTACAGAGGTGAGCCACTGCACCCGACAAATTTTTCTTTTTCTTCTTTTTTTGGAGACAGAATCTACCTCTGTCGCCCAGGCTGGAGAGTACAGTGGCACGACCCTGGCTCACTGTAACCTCCTCCTCCCAGATTTAAGTGATTCTCCTGCCTCAGCCTCCCAAGTAGCTGGTATTACAGGAGCCCGCCACCACGCCCAACTAATTTTTGTATTTTTAGTAGAGGCAGGGTTTCACTGTGTTGGCCAGGCTGGTCTTGAACTCCTGACCTTGTGATCCGCCCGCCTCATCCTCCCAAAGTGCTGGGATTACATGCGTGAGCCACCGTGCCTGGCCAATTTTTCTATTTTTTGTAGAGATGGGGTTTTGCCATGTTGCCCAGGCTGGTCTCAAACTCCTGGGATCAAGCAATCCACCCACCTCGGCCTCCCAGTGCTGGGATTACCGGGATGAGCCACTGTGCCCAGCCCCAGCTAATTTTTCTTTTTTTTTTTTTTTGAGACGGAGTCTTGCTCTGTCGCCCAGGCTGGAGTGCAGTGGCGCAATCTTGGCTCACTGCAAGCTCCGCCTCCTGGGTTCACGCCATTCTCCTGCCTCAGCCTCCCCAGTAACTGGGACTACAGGTGCCCACCACCACGTCCGGCTCATTTTTTGTATTTTTAGTAGAGACGGGGTTTCACCATGTTAGCTGGGATGGTCTTGATCTCCTGATCTCATGATCTGCCTGCCTCAGCCTCCCAAAGTGCTGGGATTACAGGCGTGAGCCACCGTACCTGGCCTGCCCCAGCTAATTTTTCTATTTTTTGTACACAGGGTTTCACCATGTTGCCCAGGCTGGTCCTCTGCATTTTTAAAATTTTATTTTATTTATTTATTTATTTTTTGAGACGGAGTCTTGCTGTGTGGCCCAGGCTGGAGTGCAGTGGCGCAATCTCGGCTCACTGCAAGCTCCACCTCCCAGGTTCACGCTATTCTCCTGCCTCAGCCTCCGAGTAGCTGGGACTACAGGCGCCCACCACCACGCCCGGCTAGTTTTTTATATTTTTAGTAGAGACGGGGTTTCACCATGTTAGCCAGGATGGTCTCGATCTCCTGAACTTGTGATCCACCCGCCTCGGCCTCCCAAAGTGCTGGGATTACAGGCTTGAGCCACCGCGCCCGGCCTAAATTTTTATTTTTTGAGACGAAGTCTTACTCTGTCGCCCAGGATGGAGTGCAGTGGCACGAGATCAGCTCACTGCAACCTCCATCTCCCGTGTTCAAGTGATTCTCCTGTGTCAGCCTCCCGAGTAGCTAGGATTACAGGCGTGCACCACCATGCCTGGCTAATTTTTGTATTTTTAGTAGAGATGGGGTTTCACCATATTGGCCAGGCTGGTCTTGAACTCCTGACCTCAGGGGATCCACCCATCTCAGCCTCCCAAAGTGCTGGGATTACAGGCATAAGCCACTGCGCCCAACCTGCTCCGCATTTTCTAAATTTTCTTTGACATGTACATTAATCAAACACACATGTTCTCACCCAGGAGTCTGACACGAGGCCTCATCTTAGAGAGGTGGTCAGTAACTCAAAACTCAGTACCAGTTTTTCTACCTGTGGGAACAGGCTGACACCTAGTCCACCTAACTCCCGCCTCCTAACTTATCCCAGGCATTTCAGAAGTTCTCGCCAAGGGCCCACTCTACGTGTCTCCCAGACTAGGAAGATGACACACTTTATGCCACCAAAGGCAATAAAACGACAGAGAAGAAACCTACTCCTCCTGGGAGACTGAGGCTAAGGAATGCTGACCCTTTCCCTCTTAGAACTTGACTCCTGGCCGGGCGCGGTGGCTCAAGCCTGTAATCCCAGCACTTTGGGAGGCCGAGACGGGCGGATCACGAGGTCAGGAGATCAAGACCATCCTGGCTAACCCGGTGAAACCCCGTCTCTAGTAAAAAAATACAAAAAAACAGCTGGGCGAGGTGGCGAGCGTCTGTAGTCCCAGCTACTCGGGAGGCTGAGGCAAGAGAATGGCGGGAACCCGGGAGGCAGAGCTTGCAGTGAGCCGAGATCCGGCCACTGCACTGTCTCGGCGACAGAGCGAGACTCCGTCTCAAAAAAAAAAAAAAAAAAAAAGAACTTGACTCCCTGGTCCGAACGGGGAAAACCCCATTCAGATGTAGAAGGATTCTGCCAGTGCTAACAAGACGGTCACCAGTAACAAGTGGATTTAGGAGTGCTCATCTCATCTGCAAACCTGAGTGTTAGTGACAGAACCACGGCGACTTTGCACAGAGCACTTCGCATTCCAAAAGTCAACGTGTAAAAAATGGGAACATCAATCACGCCTGTAATCCCAGCACTTCGGGAGGCTGAGGCGGGGGGATCACGAGGTCAAGAGATCGAGACCATCCTGGCCAACATGGTGAAACCCCATCTCTCCTAAAATACAAAAATTAGGCCAGACGTGGTGGGTCACGCCTGTAATCCCAGCACTTTGGGAGGCCGAGGCGGGCAGATCACGAGGTCAAGAGATTGAGACCATCCTGGCCAACATGGTGAAACCCCATCTCTCCTAAAAATACAAAAATTTAGGGCCAGGCGCGGTGGCTTAAGCCTGTAATCCCAGCACTTTGGGAGGCCGAGACGGGCGGATCATGAGGTCAGGAGATCGAGACCATCCTGGCTAACATGGTGAAACCCCGTCTCTACTAAAAATACAAGAAAATTAGTCAGGCGTGGTGGCGGGCGGCTGTAGTCCCAGCTACTCGGGAGGCTGAGGCAGGAGAATGGCGTGAACCCGGGAGGCGGAGCTTGCAGTGAGCCGAGATCGTGCCACTGCACTCCAGCCTGGGGCACAGAGCAAGACTCCGTCTCAAAAAAAAAAAAAAAACAACAAAAATTAGGCCGGACGCAATGGCTCACGCCTGTAATCCCAGCACTTCAGGAGGCCGAGGAGGGAAGATCAAGAGGTCAAGAGATTGAGACCATCCTGGCCAACGTGGTGAAATCCCATCTCTACTAAAAATACAAAAATTATCCAGGCTTGATGGTAGGCACCTGTAGCCCCAGCTACTCAAGAAGTTGAGGCAGGAAAGTCACTTGTACCCGGGAAGCGGAGGTTGCAGTGAGCAGAGATCACACGGCACTCCAGCCTGGTGACAGAGCGAGACTGTCTCAAAAAAAAAAAAAAAAAAAAAAAAGAAAAGAAAATAAAAGAAAAAAAAGAGAGAACATGAAAACAGCCAAGTGAGAGGCAACCACAGAGTTTGCTGCCACTAGAACAGGACAGGGCACACCTGCTTAAGGGGACAACCCTGCTAACACTAGAATGAACTGCTTTCGGGCCGCCCATCATGTGCATCTGACGTGCCACAGAACTCGTTTTACAGATGAGTCTTCTTTTGCCACAGTCACTGATTTGGCTACACAGGGGCTCGGCCTCCACGAAGGCAGCTTCAGAGGTGGCAGATGAGCAGCTGAGGGCCTGTGCTACAGACAGAGCGGGTGGGCTTGGATTCGAGGTCTGCTACCGACAGGCACAATGCTGTTACTCAGCTGCTCTAAGCCTCAGCCCTTTGTCTGGGAAAGGCCTGCCTCACAGAGAGGATGCAAGGAGAAATCACCCAAGCACATGGCGCGGCAGCTGGCACGCTCCAAACAATAGCTAGCAGGTGTCACCCCAAGAACTACAGCTATGCTGCTGCTCCTAGGAAGAGGGGCAGCACAAAGAGCCCATGTGGCCAGAAAGGCACCAGTCTCCTCTCCTCGCTAGTCAGTCTCCAGACAGACCTCAGTCAGCCGACCCCAGAGTGGCACCAGACAAGACAGGTTCTCCACTCGAAGGTTCTTCCAGGATGAAAACTTTCTTCACAGGACCCTCAGGACACAACAGGAGAACCCGGCCTGAGGAACGGGATCCCTCCAAGCCTCTGGAACCCGGCCTCCCCACCGCTCAGACTACTGCCTGTGCCTTTCCAAGCCGGCAGACCAGTCCCTCTCTAAAGACAGTTCAAGGGCAGTGCCACAGCCACACCTGTATATTCCTTGGGGGAAGCCGTGTCTCCGTTCCTGAAGAACTTGATGGTGGGATAGCCGCGCACGCCATACTGCTGGGCCAGGTCAGACTCCTCCGTGGCGTCCACCTTGGCCAACCTGATCTCGGAACCTTCTGCCTTCAGCTTCCCAGCGGCTTTGGCATACTCAGGGGCCAGAGCCTTGCAGTGGCCACACCAAGGGGCATCTGGAAGCGGAAATGAGATGCTAGAAAGCAGCCTTGATTTCTCGGCACTGCTTCCCTTTCTCCTCTGGCACTTCCCTTCATAAAAACCTTATCTACTCACCAAGATAACCCCTCCTAACGCACAAGGCTGAGCTGATAGCCTGGTGCTCTTGGGCAATATCAGGACAGAGGCCGTGAACGACAAACCACTACCAACCAACACCAGCGCCCACTCTGCTATGTCACCGTCAGCACAGGAAGACAAGCCTCTCAATGGTTGCTGACTTCTTATTACCTGTAGGCAACCAAGGCAAGGGTCTCCCTAGAATTTCCCTTTAAGAGTACAGACAAAAGTGAAGACGTGAACGTGGCGGCCTGTACCAGCACTGGCTGTGAGTACGGGATGCACACCCGTGCACACAGGCCCTGAGTTGCTTAGAGTGCGGGAATAAGACGATCTGTCAACAGAGTTAGCAACTGTGTCCGGCACAAGATTCCCACCCCAGGGACAGAGCTCAAATCCTTATGGACGTGAGGAAGACTTCGGATTCTCGTCCGAGACACCATCGGAATGACTACTGTGGCAAGGTGAAGGTGGGGTGGGCAGGAGCGGGGCGCCTTCCGGGTCGGCCCCCGGGGAAGACTCGGCAGGGCTGGACCCTGGCTTGCTCTGCTGGCTCACACAGGTCGCTCCTGTTCTTCTCGCACTAACAGGAAGATACTGCCGTGCGCAGGGCGCGTACCTGGACGGCCCCCCGGCTCCCAGCCAGGCTCTCATCCCCGAGAAACCCCGGACACGGCCCCCAAGGCGGCCAAGAAGGGCGCCCTTCAGTCCCGGGCGCGCCGAGGATCCCGACCCCGGGGGCGGCCGGGCCGTGCCTGCGTCCCAGAGCCTGGCCCGACGGCCCCGAGCCCCGCCCGCCCGCCCGCCAGGCCCGGCGCTCACAGAACTCCACCAGCAGGTACTTGTGGGCCGCCAGCGCCTCCGCAAAGTTGCTTTTCCGCAGCACCAGGACGTGGTCTTCCTCCTCGGGGGCGTCGGCGTACACCCGGGCGGCCGCGGCCACGGCCAGGCACAGCAGAGCGCGGCGCAGCATGTCGCACACGGAGCAGGCGGGGCGCTTCGGTTGGCGCCGCCGGGACAGCGGGGGCGACGAGAGCGCGCGCCGGTCCCGGCCTCGCCTTTATAAATCCTAGGTCCGGGGCGCGCCTGCCCCCCTGCCCGCGCGCGCTGGCCGCGGCGCGCACGCGCCCCTGGGCCCGCCTTCGATTGGCCGGCGGACTTCGAGGCTCGTCTTTGACGCTCTCGGATTGGACACTCACACTAGGCCCGGCCCCGGATTCGGAAACGCTCCTGAGGCCTCCCTGGCCTTCGCCCGGGATTGGCCGAGGACCTCGCGCTCGCTGTCTTTCTTAGCCTTTCATTGGCTGCCGACGAGAACTTTTTCTGCCTTGGCTTCTAATTGGTGGCTTTCTTCCACACCTTCTACGGGTCTGGAATGGCTGCCACTTTCGGTAGCCGGAGCTCTGCGCCTCCTGATTGGCCAAGGGATGCGCGCACTCTGCGCGTTCCTTCGTCGAACGTGGCAGTGGGGCGGAGTTCCCAGTCTAGGGGCGGAGCTGCGGCTGCGCCTCCGAAACCCCTCGTGTTGCATTCTGACTGGACCGCGTACCCAACTGGCACGCCCCCTGGACCCCGGGCCGGAAGCTGGGGTGACGTAATTTCCGGCGCGCGTGTCAAGCGTGCGGCGGCGGCCCTGGAAGGTGGGGTCCGTTGCTTAGGGGCGGCGGTGGGCTCGGTCTGTGATATCCGGCGCGGTCCGACGCGCTCCGCGAGGTCACGCAAAACACCCACCGAGGCATGACGGCAGGGCCTTGGCACGGGAATCGTGCGCACAGGTCGAGGACGCCTCGGAGGGGATGAGAGCACAGGGACGGGGGGTTACGAGAATGGGGCTGGAGAGACGGGCGGGAGGGGCGGGACGTGGGCGCTGGGGACCTGCCGGCTCCCAGGCCCCAGGAAGACGCTGCCCCTGCGTTGAGCGGCCATAGGAAAGGTCCTCCCGGCTAAGGCCTTCAGGGAGCGGCCCTTTGCCCTGTACGATCTCTTCCCTCCCTTCCCACTGGTTGCCAAATCCTGTGAAGCTGTCCCTACTCTAGTGCTTCTCAGATGCTCTGGTCGGTTCAGGAGACCTCCCAGCCGTTATACAGCTGTGGAAATACCCTGGGTGCTGCTTCACTCTGAAGGCAGCAGCTGGGTTTGCCTCCCGACTCGACCCGCCACCGAGGCTCCCGAGCACTTGAAATGTGGCCAGTCCACTCGGGACGGGCTGTGAGTGCGCAGTGAACATCAGACTTCTAAGACTGAGTGTGCAGGGCCGGGCGCGATGGCACACGCGTGTAATCCCAGCACTTTGGGAGGCCGAGGCAGGCGGATCACGAGGTCAGGAGTTCGAGACCGGCTTGATCGTGGTGAAATCCCTACTAGAAATACAAAAATTAGCTGGGCCTGATGGCGCGCGCCTGTAATCTCAGCTACTCCGGAGGCTGAGGCAGGAGAATCGCTTGAACCCGGGAGGCAGAGGTTGCAGTGAGCCGAGATCATGCCATTGCACTCCAGCCTTGGCAACAGAGCAAGACTCCGTCTCAAAAAAAAATAAGACTGAATGTGCGTGTAGGGGCTGGGGGACACAAGGTACAGTATTTCGTTAATTACTTTGACTACTACATGTTGAAATACTCTGTATACATACGTTGGATTACATAATAATATTGAGGCCAGGTGCTGTGTGACTCACTCCTGTAATCCCACCGCCTTTGGAGACCGAGGCAGGAGGATCCCTTCAGCCCAGGAGTTCGAGACCAGCCTGGGCAACATAGTGAGACCCCGCCCCCTGTCTCTACAAAAAATACATTTAAAAAATTAGCCATGGTTGGGCGCGGTGGCTCAAGCCTGTAATCCCAGCACTTTGGGAGGCTGAGACGGGCGGATCACGAGGTCAGGAGATCGAGACCATCCTGGCTAACACGGTGAAACCCCGTCTCTATTAAGAAATACAAAAAACTAGCCGGGCGAGGTGGCGGGCGCCTGTAGTCCCAGCTACTCGGGAGGCTGAGGCCGGAGAATGGCGTGAACCCGGGAGGCAGAGCTTGCAGTGAGCTGAGATCCGGCCACTGCACTCCAGCCTGGGTGACAGAGCGAGACTCCGTCTCAAAAAAAAAAAAATTAGCCAGGCGCTGTGGTGTGCACCTGTGGTCCCAGCTACTTGGGAGGCTGAGGTGGGAGAATCACTTGAGCCCAGGAGGCTGAGGCTGCAGTGAGCCATGATCCCACCACTGCACTCCAGCCTGGGTAACAGGTAGACACCCTGTCTCAAAAAATAATATTTGTTTACTCTTATATATATATATATATTTTTTTTTTTTTTTTGAGACAGTGTCTCGTTTTGTCATCCAGGCTGGAGTGCAATGGGCAATCTTGGCTCACTCCGCCTCCCGGGTTCAAGCGATTTTCCTGCCTCAGCCTCCTGAGTAGCTGGGATTACAGGCACCTGCCACCACGCCCAGCTAATTTTGTATTTTTAGTAGAGACAGGGTTTTACCATGTGGATAGGCTGGTCTCGAACTCCTGACGTAGGTGATCCACCTGCCTTGCCTTCCAAAGTGCTGGGATTACAGGTGTGAGCCACCGCACCTGGCCTCCTCTTTTATCTTTTAATGTGGCTTTTAGAAACTTTAAAATTACATAGAAGGTCTGCATTTTGTTACTGTTGGACACTGGCAGCCCACCCTCTCCCTCACTGCCTGGAACCTGCTGCTCTCCTTTTCCCCAGGTGCCTGCCCTCTCCATTCCCCTCACTTTCCTCCGCTGGGAAGCAGCACCACCACTGATTTTAAAGTTGAAATTTGGCAGGGAAAAGGGAAATGCTCCCACGTTAAATGTATACACATTGACTGCAATAGCATCCTGACTTTTGAAATGGTAAAACGTAGAGTAAGTTGCTTTTGTACTTTGAGAGTTTGTGTTTGTTGATCAGTTGTTCATGCTTCTCATCCTTCACACAGGGAACTCCCTGCCCTAGAAGGTGAGTTCCTTGTGGTCAAGACTGGGTCCTCTGTGCCCCTCCCCCCAGTGCCAGCGGAGCAAAGGTCAGTCAGAGGCATAGGTTGTAACTGCTGGGAGAACTGTCTGCTTCCTCTGGGTGATTTTCTGGCCTAGAAGGAATATGAGTATGTGCCTCGCTGAGCACTGGCCTGGAGCCCACTCGGGAAACACCATTTCTTCAGAGCTCGTTTTGATTGCAGGCACGGTCCCTTCTGCCCTCTGGACAGATGGAAATTGCTTCGGGTTGCTGCACTATCTTCCAGCATTTTTGTGGTTGCTGTGAGCTGTTTTACAGACCACAATTTGGGGCCTGAGACAAGCTGGGCATGGTGTTGCCTGCCTATAATCTCAGCTGTTTGGGAGGGTGAGGCAGGAGAACAGCTTGGGCCCGGGAGGTTGAGGCTGCAGTGAGCCATGATCATACCACTGCACTTCTGTCTGGGTGACAGAGACCCTGTATCTTACAAAAAACCCCACCCCACATTTGTGTACCACCACATCTAGGTACGAGGTCAGAGTTCAGATGCCTAAATATTGGAGCTTGTGTTTTGTCCACTGTTGGGGAAAGAGTGAAGAGATTTGACTAACATAATGTTGATTAGCTTGTGATGGTTTGGCGGCAGCTTAGTCTAGAGCATACAGTGAAATAAAAAGGAAAAGTGTTCACAGACAGTGAGAACTGGGACCACGTGGAGAATACTCAAGGCACACAGACCCGGCAAGGATCCCAGTGGCTGTGGATAAGTCTCAGGGCACACGGACCAGGCGAGGATCCCAGTGGCCATGGAGAAATCTCAGGCTGGCTCTGGGCCAGTGGAACACACCTCAGTGCTGGTGAAGGCCTGGCCAGAGTAGCAGAGGACAAGGTTGCTCTTCAGCCCAGGTGGCTGTGGCTGGCCTGACATCCTTCTATGAAAACCAGGGTGCCCAACCAGAACTAACCTAGATAGATGGCAGCATTTTTATTTTTTTCTTTGAAGATGGAATCTTGCTATGTTGCTCAGGATGGTCTCGAACTCCTGACCTCAAAGGATCCTCCTCTCTTTAGCTTCCCAAAGCGCTGGGGTTAGGGTGTGAGCCAGCATGCCCAGCCGAATCACAGTATTTTATTTTATTTTATTTTATTTATTTATTTATTTTTTTTTTGAGACGGAGTCTCGCTCTGCCGCCCAGGCTGGAGTGCAATGGCCGGATCTCAGCTCACTGCAAGCTCCGCCTCCCGGGTTCACGCCATTCTCCTGCCTCAGCCTCCCGAGTAGCTGGGACTACAGGCGCCCGCCACCTCGCCCGGCTAGTTTTTTGTATTTTTAAGTAGAGACGGGGTTTCACCGTGTTAGCCAGGATGGTCTCGATCTCCTGACCTCGTGATCCGCCCGTCTCGGCCTCCCAAAGTGCTGGGATTACAGGCTTGAGCCACCGCGCCCGGCCGAATCACAGTATTTTAGACGGATGCCATGGCTGCCCAGAGTGTCCTCTTAAGGTGCCTCTGCCCTTGGACTGGCTTCCTACACCAACCCAACAGGTGCAGGAAAAGTGGGCTCTGGGAACGCTGGAGGGAGGAAGCCTGGTCTGCGATGGCCTGAGATGCCCTCCTCTATGGGGGTTGTTCAGTGGATGGAAATGTGCAGGGCATGGGTCCTGCCCCCAAGAATGCAGGCTGGTTCCGCTGGGCACCTGTAGAGGGCTGTTACCCTTTTCCTGAGGCCTGCTCATGTGCCTTCTAACCCTCGGGTGAGAAGATGGGCTGTGTTCACCTCATGCCCAGGCCCTTCGAGGAGTGTGCCCTTGGGGGTCAGGGCCCTCCTGTGGTTGGCATTTCTTTGGATCATCACAGGTGCTCCAGACATCCTTTAGGGAGTCTCAGGCTTGGAGAAGGGACCCATTAAATATTGGTTAGTTGTTTTTTTTTTGTTTTTTTTTTTTCTGAGACAAAGTCTCGCTGTGTTGCCCAGGCTGGAGTGCAGTGGCGCAATCTTGGCTCACTGCAACCTCCGCCTCCCAGGTTCAAGCGGTTCTCGTGCCTCAGCCTCCTGACTAGCTGGGATTATAGGCACGTACCACCACACCTGGCTAACTTTTTTTTTTTTTTGTATTTTTTAGTAGAGACGGGGTTTCACCATGTTAGCCAGGATGGTCTCGATCTCCTGACCTCGTGATCCACCCGTCTCAGCCTCCCAAAGTGCTGGGATTACAGGCTTGAGCCACCGCGCCCGGCCTTTTTTTTTTTTTTTTTGAGATGGGAGTCTTGCTCTGTTGCCCAGGCTGGAGTCCAGTGGCACGATCTCAGCTCACTGCAAGCTCCGCCTCCTGGGTTCACGCCATTCTCCCACCTCAGCCTCCTGAGTAGCTGGGACTGCAGGTGCCCACCACCATGCCTGGCTAATTTTTTGTGTCTTTTAGTAGAGATGGGGTTTCACCGTGGTAACCAGGATGGTCTCGATCTTCTAACCTCGTGATCCACCCGCCTCGGCCTCCCAAAGTGCTGGGATTACAGGCGTGAGCCACCGCGCCCAGCCAATTTTTGTATTTTTAGTAGAGACAGAGTTTCACCATGTTGGTCAGGCTGGTCTCGAACTCCTGACCTCATGATCCGCCCACTTTGGCCTCCCAAAGTGCTGGGATTACAGGCGTGAGCCACCGCGCCCAGCCAATTTTTGTATTTTTAGTAGAGACAGAGTTTCACCATGTTGGTCAGGCTGGTCTCGAACTCCTGACCTCATGATCCGCCCACTTTGGCCTCCCAAAGTGCTGGGATTACAGGCGTGAGCCATCATGCCCGACCAACTGGTTAGTGATTAAATGTTTTGATTGATGCATTTTTTTTTTTCCTTGAGACAGAGTTTTGCTCTTGTCGTCCAGGCTGGAGTGCAACAGCGCAATCTCGACTCATCGCAATTTCTGCCTCCCTGGTTCAAGCAATTCTCCTGCCTCAGCCTCCCGAGTAGCTGGGATTACAGGCATGTGCCATCGTGCCCAGCTAATTTTTTGTATTTTTAGTAGAGACGGGGTTTCACTATGTTGGCCAGGCTGGTTTCTTTTTTTTTTTTTTTTTTTTTTTTTTTTTTTTTTTTGAGATGGAGTCTCGCTCTGTCGCCCAGGCTGGAGTGCAGTGGCGCGATCTCGGCTCACTGCAAGCTCCGCCTCCCGGGTTCACGCCATTCTCCTGCCTCAGCCCCCGAGTAGCTGGGACTACAGGCGCCCACAACTGCGCCCGGCTAATTTTTTGTATTTTTAGTAGAGACGGGGTTTCACCGTGGTCTCGATCTCCTGACCTTGTGATCCGCCCGCCTCGGCCTCCCAAAGTGCTGGGATTACAGGCGTGAGCCACCGCGCCCGGCGGCCAGGCTGGTTTCGAACTCCTGACCTCAGGTGACCCGCCCGTCTCGGCCTCCCAAAGTGCTGGGATTATAGGTGTGAGCCACCGTGCCCGGCGATTTTTAAATGTACTGTGTGTACAATATTACTCTTTTGAGACAGGGTCTTGCTGTGTCACTCAGGCTGGAGCACAGTGGTGCAGTCTTGGCTCACTGCAGCCTCCGCCTTCTGGCCTCAAGTGATCCTCCTGGCTCAGCCTCCTGAGTAGCTGAGACTACAGGTGTACACCACCATGCCCACCTAATTTTTATTTTTTTAGAGATAGGGTTTCCCTGTGTTGCCCAGGCTGGTTTTGAACTGCTGAGCTCAAGTGATCTGCTTCTGGCCAGATACTACTCTTAAAAATATAGTTCTCGGCCGGGCGCGGTGGCTCAAGCCTGTAATCC
Source organism: Macaca fascicularis (assembly GCF_037993035.2). Taxonomy (NCBI): domain Eukaryota; kingdom Metazoa; phylum Chordata; class Mammalia; order Primates; family Cercopithecidae; genus Macaca; species Macaca fascicularis. The sequence goes on from NC_088390.1 coordinate 88,241,540, forward strand.
CAGCACTTTGGGAGGCCGAGACGGGTGGATCACGAGGTCAGGAGATCGAGACCATCCTGGCTAACACGGTGAAACCCCGTCTCTACTAAAAAAATACAAAAAACTAGCGGGGCGAGGTGGCGGACGCCTGTAGTCCCAGCTACTCGGGAGGCTGAGGCAGGAGAATGGCGTGAACCCGGGAGGCGGAGCTTGCAGTGAGCTGAGATTGGGCCACTGCACTCCAGCCTGGGTGGCAGAGCGAGACTCCGTCTCAAAAAAAAAAAAAAAAAAAAAAAAAATATAGTTCTCTGCCAGGTGCGGTGGCTCACACCTGTAATCCCAGCACTTTGGGAGGCTAAGGCAGACGGATCACGAGGTCAGGAGATCGAGACCATCCTGGCTAACATGGTGAAACCCCATCTCTACTAAAAAATACACAAAAAATCAGCTGGGCGTGGTGGCGGCGCCTGTAGTCCCAGCTACTAGGGATGCTGAGGCAGGAGAATGGCGTGAACCCAGGAGGCGGAGCTTGCAGTGAGCCGAGATCGCGCCACTGCACTCCAGTCTGGGTGACAGAGTGAGACTCTGTCTCAAAAAAAAAAAAAACAATAGAGCTCTTAGAGCAAAACAGCTCCCTTTCAGCCTGCAGTCTGGTCGAAGGTATGGTGGGGGTAGCAGCAGGCTCATGGGCACCTGGGCAGTGCTCTGAAGTCCCTCCTGTGTTCCCACTGAGCAGCAGCCCGCCGTGCCCAGAGGAGGGAGAAATCCAGCAGCAGCGCGGTGGTGAGCGTGGGCCCTGCAGCGTGTAGTAGGTGATCATGGTGCAGGGCAGTGCTGGGCACAGAGAAGGTTCTCAGAAATCATGGTAACCTGTGGTTATTTGGTCACATCCCAGACCCTGACCTAGCACTGGCTGGCACTGTGACTTGTCACCCTCCTGAATGGAAGAAGTGTCCACCTGGGGGTGGCTGAGGAGGTGGATGCTAGGGGACTGCTGGGAGCTATGGACCTGCGGAGGTTGGGAGAGGAGACTGTAGGTGCAGGCTGCTGGAGGCGGGGAGGCCTATCTGGAGCACCAGGCAGTACAAACAGGTCCCAAGTGGGGCCACGAGGATCAGGTTAGACTTGGGACCCGAGAGACACGTCATGCCCACTGTGCAGGTGCCACCTCATGTTATCCTGCACCAGGGGAGGGTCCAGCCCAAAGTCCTGGCTGCTGGCAGCATGCCTGTACAGCTTGGCATCCGGGTCTGAGTTCACATGTCTAGCAAAGCTGGGAAAATCCAGGAGCAAGAAGGTGAAGCCCTTTGGCTCAGCCCGAGCTCAGAAGGCCCTTGCCCGATGAGCCGAGCTGCTGACAACACCCTGGCACTGGGCTTGGGGACTCTGCTGGAGCGTGGAAGAAGCGAACTGGGAGCATGGAGGAAACTGCCTGGCAGGGGCAGCTGCCGTGGAGCTCACCCTCCCTGGCTGGGCTGGTGTCTGTCCAGTGGGGTGACCCTCCAGCCTGTGGTTTCACCACCCCACCTCCCTACCTCCCCCACAGCACAGGCAGAAGCAGCAGTGTGACAGGAGACCACCTCACTTGGGGCCAGGAGCAGTTCTGGGAGAGGCTGGGTAGGGTCTTTGCTCCCTGCGGAATCAAGGGCTGGGGGCTGACCCAGCCTTTCTCTCTGACTGCTCTGATCTGGGTCTGGACTAGCTTCTTCAGGAAGGTGCCATTCTGTTGAGGTGTCTAACATAGGGTCAGCTCTAGGCTCAGCCTCTGTGGCCCCCACAAAAGCCTGGCAAGGATGGGGTGAGGGGGCAGTGGGGCCCGCATGCAATGCCCTGGCACAGGTGTGTGGTTAGTGACCTGAGGCATGAAGGTGTCTCCCTGCCCACCCCAGCCCTGCTGATAAACCCCAGAGCAGCATGGCCTGCGTCAGAATGACCGGTAGGAGGGCCCCAGGGTAGCAGCTGTCTCTGTGTGGAATATGATTTTTCTCAACACCTTACCACAGAAGGCAGTTTGAAACAGGCATCAGGCCAGAAAAAGGGTAATTTTTTTTTTTTTTTTTTGAGACAGAGTCTCGCTCTGTCGCCCAGGCTGGAGTGCAGTGGCCGGATCTCAGCTCACTGCAAGCTCCGCCTCCCGGGTTTACGCCATTCTCCTGCCTCAGCCTCCCGAGTAGCTGGGACTACAGGAGCCCACCACCTCGCCCGGCTAGTTTTTTGTATTTTTAGTAGAGACGGGGTTTCACCATATTAGCCAGGATGGTCTCGATCTCCTGACCTCGTGATCCGCCCGTCTCGGCCTCCCAAAGTGCTGGGATTACAGGCGTGAGCCACCGCGCCCGGCCAAAAGGGTAATTTCTGAATGGACACTTGTAAGTGGTTCTTTTGTTACTCCGCCTCTTCTCCCTGCCCAGTAGAAGGGCATGGGTTTGAAGTTCCTGAAGGCTCTTGGAGATGGAGCTCAAAGAGGAGGCAGTGCTACCCCCACGTGACTGCAGACACGGAAAAGCTGGGCTGTCCTGATGCTGTAATGGTTGGGGCCCCTGGCTGAGCACACCTGCCCCAGGAGGCCCTGCGTGGTTTCCCAGTAGCCCCTTTGCACTGTACCGCAGTGAGGATGCCCTTAGTCTCCTGCCAATCCCATCACACCAAGCCTTTTCACTGTTGGGTTTCTGGCACTGCCCGATCCTGGAGGGTACCTGGCTGTGTCTGTGAAGAGCTGGCGCAGTAGGCACCTGTGGACCCTCCTACCTGGGTACTGACTTCCTGCCTAAGCCACAGCCGCACCCACATGCGTCAGGGGCTACCACGCCCACCCTGGCTTGGGCCTGTTCCTCCCTGGGTTTCCTTGGGATCCAGTCATTGGAGGGCACGCCGACAGCCGAGCCAACTTGACACCCTGGAGCCCAGCCAGGGAATCAAGCAGCTCTCCCTCTGGCAGCATCCGAGCTGCACAGGCCAGGCCTGCCTCCCCATTCCCTCAGCAGGGACCAGCAACCGCAGCCACAGTCTTCTGCGCTGTTCTAGACTGTGCTGCCTAGGGCTGGTGTCGCTGGGAGTCACATTCTTTTCTTCCCAGATAGTTCCAAGAGGCCCAGCAGCCACAGCACTTCAAAGGGGGCTCTGCCCTTCCCTTCCCACCACCCCACCAGGGTCATCTTCCCTTTTGTCTCCTAAAGCCTGTCAGGCAGCAGAGGAGCCAGGCCCTCCCCCGCCAGACCCTGAAAATGCCAAGCAGTAGACAGCCCTGGCTCCTTCAGGGGCATTTATTTCCCAGTCAGAAAAGGAGAAGCAGGGACAGGTGCCTCTGCCTGAGCCTGGCAGACACAACATGAAGACCAGGGACGGGGTCGGGGAGGCACAGGAGACAGCTCTCAGCAATGTGTGCACTTGGTCCCTTGTTTGTTCTTGGCTGGGTCAGGGAGGGCCTGCTGGGGGTGGTGGCACCGAGAGCCTGGGGAAACAGGCGGCAGGCCAGCGGCCCAGGGACAGCGCGGACGGAGGCAATAAATACTGATGGCCAGGCAGGGCTCCTGGCTGGGCCCAGGTGGGGTGAGTGAGGCTGTCCATTGACGGCTCTCTAGGGGGTGGGTTCTGGGCGCTGTCCGCTGAGACAGAAAAGGCAGAGGCAGGACAACACCCAGCCTCCTGGATGGTACTGAGGTGACTTGAGTTTTGGCAATTTGGCTTTCCCCAAGCCGCTGGAGCCATCTCCACAGTCCTGGCCATGGGAGGGGGCGGGCTGGCCAGGCACTGGTGGGCTGGGGAGCAGCAGCAGCACACCCCACATGTCCCTGGGTCACTGGGTTCGCCACTGGGGAAGGGACGGGGAGGCCACATGCTCATGCAGACACAGGGAGTTAGAGGCTAGTGAGGCCCCACGGCACACTCCACATGTTAAGGCATCATGGTTAGACGGGACTGACAGCGACAAAGGGGCTGGCCAGGGAGCAGCAGGGCTGGAGGATGGCCCGGCCCCCACAAGACCCTGCATCCCACACCCCAGCTCCACCACGGAGCAGCAAACGCACACGTCCAGGGCCAACCACGGGGCCTGGAGAATGGCTGCTCCGCTCCTTCCTTAAGCCAGGCCTCAGGTGTGACAGGGAGATAGAACCTGGGGGGCACGGAAAGGGCAGCAGAGGCCTGGCTGGGGCCTCTCTCCCCCACAGCACAGGCAGAAGCAGCAACGAGACACAAGACCACCGAGGAGGCTGGGCCTGTGGGCGGGGGAGGGTTGAGGAGGGGGGTCGGAGGCACTCGGTTGAGCCAGGCCAGGGAGGCGGACCAGGGTGGGAGGGGCACGGAGGGCCTGTCAGCACTTTGGTATGGGGAGGGGAGGGGCTGGGGGGACACATCCGCCTGTCCGTCGTCCGTCCGTCCGTCTGCCCTGCCTGCTTCTGGCTGGGCTCAGTCCTTCCAGTCCTTCTTGATGGTGAGATTCCACTCCCAGGACAGGTGGTCGGTCTTGTCGTCGTCTGTGAAGCGGGACTTGATGCTGTAGCTGCCCCGGGCCAGCATACCCTTGGGTGCCTCCTCCACGGGGGTCAGGAACTCGTACTCCTCGGCCCGGGGCCCATAGCTGCCTACCATGTAGTCAGTCTTGTCAACTGCGGCACAAGGAAGAGGGCGGTCAGCGGCCCTGCGTCCCCGCTGGGCACCACGCACCCAAACGGCCCCCTCCGCCCTGCCCGGGGCCCCACTCACTCTTGACGCCTTTCCTGTACGTGTGCTGGATGTACTTCATGCCGGACACGATCTCTCTGTTAACCTGCAGGACCCGAAGCGAAGATCAGGGAAGGTCGGCCCCAGTCCCGCCTCCCTTCCCTGGCCACAGCAGCCGACAGCTTACCCGGAAAGAGATTTTTATCCGGTACTCTACACCCTCTTTCAGCACAAACGACTGCTTCTTGAAGCTCTCCAGGTCACCTGTTGGGGGGACCTCTCCTTCAGTGACTGCCCAGCAGCCCCGCGCCCCCAGCCCTGCGCGGCCCCTTGGCTGCACTTCCCGAGATCCCCACCAGGGGCCGCCCGAACCCCCGCAGCCGCAGGGCGCTCACCTGTCAGGTCCAGCTCCAGGGGGCCCGGGGCCGAGCTGCACACCAGGGTCAGGCCAGTCACGACGACGTTGGGGACGTTGGGGTCTGGGGAGTGACAGGAGGTGAGGGCCTCACCCCCGCCAGTGGAAGCAGGGGCTGGGGAGCGGCAAGACAGCTGGAGTGCACGGGTGGTCACCGGGCTCCCGCAGCCCAGACTCACCTGCCGAAACGGCCACGCGGCCCAGCAGGGCCTCCTTGTACTTTCGCAGGCTCTCGTCGTCCTTGTCCAGCTCCTGGATCTCCTGGATGCTCTTCTGGGCCGGGGGCTTGTAGTTGACCGAGTGCTCATCTTCCTCGTTCTCTGCTGCAATCTGGGCCAGCTGCTCGGCTGTGGGCTCCTGCTCAGCCATGCTCACGCTTAGCCTGGGTCAGGACACCTGTGGGCGGGACGGTGGCAGGCCTTGGACCTGGATCCCCAACGGAAGCGCACTTTCTGAGCAGAAGCGTGGACTGCAGCCAGAGCTCCAAAAGGGCTCCAAGGGGGCCACCCTCGCTCCTCTCCTCCGCCCAACTCCTCCTCAGGGGCATCCTCTGGGGCAGTGTGAGGTGCCCCACGCCAGGTATAACATCTGAGACAAAATGGGAACTGCAGCCGGTCCTGGGGAGAGAGGGCACACCTCCCCCTCCACGATGGAGGAGGCAGCAGCCCCCGGCATGCGTGGGGCGGGGCTAGTAGGCCCCAGACCCAACTGGCAGGGCCCACACTAAAGCCTCTCTTATGGGCTTGCTGCTCCTGAGCTGCCCAGGCCCTTGCCCTACCGGGTAACGGAGCTGGGTATCCCTCAGTAGGGATGCTCCTCTGGCCGCGCTAGTCACATGTAAACCTGTGTGGTCGGCTCATCCTCATCCTCATCCTTCAAACAGGATGCCCCTGGAGCTCGGATGCTAGAGGCAGCCAGAATACCGCAGGGAGCCAACGGGGCACAGGGGATCCTAAGTATCTCCGGTTTCTCTACAATTGTGAGAGTCTGTGACCTACACTTGGGAGCTACCACAGCCGCTCAGTACCGTTGGGCCCTCTTGTAGATCGGGAGCCGGGAGTGCCCGGGGCAGCACTGACCCGGCAGGGACCCGAGCGCGGGAATGTCAGGCTCAGATTCTTCCCGGCAGCGTGGGAGGTGGATCAGGGAGCAGCCCACCCGGGACGCCCAGGCTGGGGTCCAGGCCGCCCTGCTTCCTCCAGGCGCTGGGGCCTCTGCGCCGCGCAAGGGTGGCCGCAGGCGCCGGGATCCTAGGGCGCGGCCCGCACTTCCGCAGGGCCCGCAATCCGCGCCGGGCGTGGCCCGGGCGCTGGGGGAGGCCGCGCCCCAATCCCCGCGTCGCCCCGGAACGCCATGGACCGCGGCTGCCGGCCCGGCGCCCCCCGCGTCCCCAGGGAGGGGTCCTCCGGTCTGGCCCGGGCCCCACGCGCTTCGGCGGCCATGAAAGAAGCTCAGGGGCGCTCGGGCGGGGCTCGCAGTCCCCTGGCCCCCGCCGCCCCTCCGGCCCGGGTCCCGCACGTGGGTCCGGGGCCGCCACCACCCGGTCCCGCCCCGGCCCCGCCCTGACCCGCGCCGCCCTGGTCCGCTGTCACCGCGCCCCCGCCCGCCGAGACCCCGCCGGGGGCTCAGGGCGGGGCGCGAACAAAGGCGGAAGCCCCTACCCCGGCGCCCCCCGCCTCCGCCGGCGCCGCCGGTCCCCGCCCCGGCCCGCCGCCTCCGCCCCGCCACGGCCACTCACCGGAGGGTTCGGCCGCGCGGCTCAGGCTCCCTCCCGCACTAAATGACGAACGTCGTCGGCCGCTCCGCCCGCCCTGCCTGTCACTTCCGGGGTCACGAGACTTCCGCTCGCTCGGGCGGGGAAGGCCAGGGCGCATGCGCGGCGCGCGGGTGGCCGGGGGCACGGCGTCGCCATCTTGCGGCCGGGCCTCGTGGGCGCGTTCCGCGTGGGTTCTGGAGTCGTCACCTCTGTAAGCCAGGGCACTTCCCCCACGCGAGCCCAGGGCGCCCGCGCCCAGGAGGCGAGGTCCCGTCCCGCCTCTCGCCGCTGTCCAACCCGCGCCCACTGCAGGCCTGCGGCGGCCGCGTGGGCTTTGGAAGCTCGCGCAGGTGCAGTTCGCTGCCCTCCCCGGCCCAGTCGGTCCTACTGCGACTCTCGTTTCGGGGCCTTGTTATCTAGTCCCGGGACTTCGGGGAGGTAACGGGCACGGGGATTAAGTTCTCGTTAAACATAGGCGAGTGCGCCGGCGCGCGGGCCGCTCCAGAGCCTTGGTGTCTCCCGTGGAAGGACAGGGCTTTGGGACAAGGAGGAGCCCCTTGCACGCCCACGCCCCATGGAAAGCTCGTGGTGGGCGAGGGCGCAGCCGCGGCTTTTTTCTCCAGGTTGAGACAGAATTCATGCGCGGCTCGCGCGGCTACTTGGCGCAGGCACAGCTGCAGAGACCCTAGTATCCCTCAGGAATCTCGCGACTCCTCAGGACCAGAAGGCAGAGACCTCCTGGCACCGTGAGCAGATGAGGGGCTTCCTTAGCCTGGGCTTCACCGCAGACGCTCAGGTCCCCACTCCACTTGTTCCGAGATTTCACACATTCGCCCACAAGGACCGTGTTGAAGCATCAGGAACGGCCGCATAACGTGAGTGGCCTGGCCTAGCTGTAGTGCTCGCACTCAGCCCTGTGCTCTCCACTACTGGAGGCCAAGCCCCTAAAGGCCCTGCACCAGACACTGGGTGGGACGCTGCCCCACGTCCAGCCCGCAGCACTTGTTAGGGCTGTGGACTCGTTAGCGTGGACTCCTCTTTTTATTTATTTATTATTTTTTTGAGACGTAGTCTCTGTGTGTCACCCAGGCTTGAGTACAATGGCGCAATCTCGGCTCACTGCAACCTCCACCTCTCAGGTTCAAGCAATTCTCCTGCCTCAGCCTCCCGACTAGTTAGGACTACAGGCGTGAACCAACATGCCCAGCTAATTTTTGTATTTTTAGTAGAGACAGGGTTTCACCACGTTGGCCAAGCTGGTCTCGAACTCCTGACCTCAGGTGATCCACCCGCCTCAGCCTCCCAAAGTTCTGGGATTACAGGTGTGAGCCACCACGCCTGGCCACCCCACCTCTTTTAATCACTCTTGAGCTCCAAGCAGACAGGGCCTTGTCTGGCCCATACTGCCAGGCTTCTGGCAGGGAACCCAGACTGGCCAAGAGAAGCGGACACCACTCGCACACACGCGCGCAGCTGCTTTGTTCAGACACATAAATGAACACAGGAGGGCATTTTTGGGAGCCACTCTGCCCAGCCCCAAATTCTTTTGAGCTATTTTCAGCTGATGCCTGCTCCCACCACCCACACCCTACACCCTGTCCCAGGCAATCACAGTCCTGCTTTTAGTATCTATAAACTTGCCTCTGATGGACACTTCACATAAATGACGATTATACTGTGTAATGTTTTTGAGGCTGACTCATGTTTTAGAGAGTATTTTATCCTTTTAAGATTCGATTGTGTGGGTATACATTTTGTTTGTAACCATTCCAGTTGGCAAACATTTGGATGGTTTCTTTTTTGTGCATTATGAATAATGCCGCCATAAACATTTAGGAACATTATAAACCATTATAAACATTGCATTAAGCCTTTTCATGAACATGTGCTTTCATTTCTCTTGGGTAGATTCCTGAGTGGAAGTCCCCAAATGTTTCCCAATGTAGGTGTGCCACTTTGCACCCCCTGGCAACACTGGGCTGCTCCAGGTGGCCACAGGCTTGGCAACACCTGCTGTGCTCAATCCCAGCTGTACGAATGTGAAGCAGTGTCGTGTCACACTGTGGGTTGCACCTGCATTTCCCTGATGAGTCTTCCTGGGCAGAAACCTATTTAAATCTTTCCTCATTTTTAATTGGGCTGTCTGAGTTATGAGTACTCACATATCCTATATACAGTCCTTTATCAGATATATGAGATGGGGTGCTGTAGCTCACACCTGTAATCCCAGCACTTTGGGAGACTGAGGCGGGCGGATCACCTGAGGCCAGGAGTTCGAGACCAGCTTGGCCAACATAGTGAAACACAATCGCTACCAAAAATACAAAAATTAGCCGGATGTGGTGGCGCACGCCTGTAGTCCCAGCTATTCGGGAGGCTGAGGCAGGAGAACTGCTTGATCCCAGAAGGCAGAGGCTGCAAGAGCAAAACTCAGTCTCCAAAAAAAAAAAAAAAAAAAAAAGATATGTGATTTGCAGACATTTTATGTGGTTTGTCTTTCATTTTCTTTTTTTTTTTTTTTTTTGAGACGGAGTCTCACTCTGCCGCCCAGGCTGGAGTGCAGTGGCCGGATCTCAGCTCACTGCAAGCTCCGCCTCCCGGGTTCCCGCCATTCTCCTGCCTCAGCCTCCCGAGTAGCTGGGACTACAGGCGCCCGCCACCTCGCCCGGCTAGTTTTTTGTATTTTTTTAGTAGAGACGGGGTTTCACCGTGTTAGCCAGGATGGTCTCGATCTCCCGACCTCGTGATCCGCCCGTCTCGGCCTCCCAAAGTGCTGGGATTACAGGCTTGAGCCACCGCGCCCGGCCTTTTTTTTTTTTTTTTTTTTGAGACGGAGTCTCGCTCTGTCGCCCAGGCTGGAGTGCAGTGGCCAGATCTCAGCTCACTGCAAGCTCCGCCTCCCAGGTTCACGCCATTCTCCTGCCTCAGCCTCCCGAGCAGCTGGGACTACAGGTGCCTGCCACCTCGCCCGGCTAGGTTTTTTTTTTTTTTTTTTTTGTATTTTTTAGTAGAGACGGGGTTTCACCTTGTTAGCCAGGATGGTCTCGATCTCCTGACCTCGTGATCTGCCCACCTCGGCCTCCCAAAGTGCTGGGATTACAGGCTTGAGCCACCGCGCCCGGCCTTTTTTTTTTTTTTTTTGAGACGGAGTCTCGCTCTGTCGCCCAGGCTGGAGTGCAGTGGCCAGATCTCAGCTCACTGCAAGCTCCGCCTCCCAGGTTCACGCCATTCTCCTGCCTCAGCCTCCCGAGCAGCTGGGACTACAGGTGCCCGCCACCTCGCCCGGCTAGGTTTTTTTTTTTTTTTTTTTGTATTTTTTAGTAGAGACGGGGTTTCACCTTGTTAGCCAGGATGGTCTCGATCTCCTGACCTCGTGATCTGCCCACCTCGGCCTCCCAAAGTGCTGGGATTACAGGCTTGAGCCACCGCGCCCGGCCTGTCTTTCATTTTCTTAATGATGTCTTCTAAGGGGCAAAACCTTTTATTCTAGTGAAGTAGTTTTTTTCCACATGGCTCATGCCTTTGCTATCCTGAGAACTCCTGAGCTGAGGAAGGCAGATCACTTGAGCCCTTGGTGTCAAGGCTGCAGTCAGCTATGATTGTACCACTGCACTCCAGCCTGGGTGACAGAGACCCTATCTCAAAAACAAACTCTTAGCCCAACTGGATATTGTAAAGATTTTCCCTCGTATTTTCTTCTGTGATCTTCTGCTATATTTTATGCTTGTTGACACTTAGATCTACAGTCCATATTTTTTAGGTTAACTTTTGCATACGGAGTGAACATCTTTTCTGTGTGTAGGAACATCCACCTGTCCTGGCACCTCTTGTTGAGAAACTGCGATTTCCCCCAGTGCAATGCCTCGCCGTCTTTGTTGAAAATTTATTCACCATAGGCTGGGCACGGTGGCTCACGCCTGTAATCCCAGCACTTTGGGAGGCTGAGGAGGGTGGATTACATGAGGTCAGGAGTTTAAGACCAGCCTGGCCAACATGGTGAAGTGTGGTCTCTACTAAAAAATATAAAACTAGCCAGGCATGGTGGCGCATGCCTGTAATCCTAGCTACTCAGGAGGCTGCGGCAAGAGAATTGCTTGAAACCGGGAGGCAGAAGTTGCAGTGAGCCGAGATTGTGCCATTGCACTCCAGCCTGGGTGACAAGAGCAAAACTCTGTCTCCAAAAAAAAAAAAACCAAAAAAAGGCCGAGCGCGGTGGCTCACACCTGTAATCCCAGCATGTTGGGAGGCTGAGGCAGATGGATCACAAGGTCAGGAGATAGAGACCATCCTGGCTAACATGGTGAAACCCCATCCCTACTAAAAATACAAAAAATTAGCTGGGCATGGTGGCGGGCACCTGTAGTCCCAGCTACTTGGGAGGCTGAGGCAGGATGATGGTGTGAACCAGGGAGGCAGAGCTTGCAGTGAGCTGAGATCGCACCACTGCACTCCAGCCTGGGCGACAGAGCAAGACTCCATCTCAAAAAAAAAAAAAGAGGCTGGGAGAGGTGGCTTAAGCCTGTAATCCCAGCACTTTGGGAGGCCGAGACGGGCGGATCACGAGGTCAGGAGATTGAGACCTTCCTGGCTAATACAGTGAAACCGTCTCTACTAAAAAATACAAAAAAATTAGCCGGGCGAGGTGGCGGGCGCCTATAGTCCCAGCTACTCGGGAGGCTGAGGCAGGAGAATGGCGTGAACCCGGGAGGCGGAGCTTGCAGTAAGCCGAGATCCCGCCACTGCACTCCAGCCTGGGTGACAGAGCGAGACTCCGTCTCAAAAAAAAAAAAAAAGACCCTGTTTCAAAATAAAAAATTGTTGGCCGGGCGCGGTGGCTCACGCCTGTAATCCCAGCACTTTGGGAGGCCGAGGCGGGCGGATCACAAGGTCAGGAGATCGAGACCACGGTGAAACCCCGTCTCTACTAAAAATACAAAAAATTAGCCGGGCGCGGTTGTGGGCGCCTGTAGTCCCAGCTACTCGGGAGGCTGAGGCAGGAGAATGGCGTGAACCCGGGAGGCGGAGCTTGCAGTGAGCTGAGATCCGGCCACTGCACTCCAGCCTGGGCGACAGAGCGAGACTCCGTCTCAAAAAAAAAAAATAAAAAATAAAAAAAAATAAAAAAAAAAAATAAATAAAAAATTGTTTTGACTACTCTAGGTCCTATAAATGTCCACATAACTTTATTAATATACATTTAACTTATATTTTATTAATACAAATTTTAATTTCTATAAAAAGGCCTGGGAAAAGGAATTTGATAGGAATTCTGTTGACTCTATAGAACAATCTGGGGAGAACTACCAACTTAACAATACTGTATCTCCCAAACCATAAAAGTGGAAATTTAGCTCAGTATTTTAGTTTTCAGTGCACAAGTCTGGCACTTTATTGTTAAATTTGTTCCTAAGTATTTTAGTCTCTCTAGTACTGTGTGATTGGAATTTTCTTAATGTCATTTTTGGCTTGTTGGTTGCTAATATATAAAATACAACTGATTTATATGTTGATTTTATATCCTGCAACCCTGAAAACTCACTGGTCTGTAAGATTCTTCAAAATTTTGTACACATAGGGCCAGGCATGGTGGCTCATGCCTGTAATCCCAGCACTTTGGGAGGCCAAGGCGGGCGGATCACCTGAGGTCAGGAGTTCAAGACCAGCCTGGCAAACATGGTAAAAATCCCATCTCTACTAAAAATACAAAATTAGCTGGGCGTGATGGGAGATGCCTATAATCCCAGATACTCGGGAGGCTAAGGCAGAAGAATTGCTTGAACCCAGGAGGCGGATGTTGCAGTGAGTTGAAATGGCACCATTGCACTCCAGCCTCAGCAGCAGAGAGACCCTGTCTCTCAAAAAAAAAACAAAAAAACCCAAAAGACACACACACAGACATATGTCTTTGCCAATGCTATGTCCTAGAATGATGGCATCACATTATTTTAACTGACTTTCTTGCATCACTGGAACTTTTAAAATAATTTTGTTTTTTAAAAACCTTTTTTTTTTTTTTGAGATGGAGTGCAATGGCACGATCTTGGCTCACTGCAAGCTCCACCTCCCGGGTTCAAGCGATTCTCCTGCCTCAGCCTCCTGAGTAGCTTGGGACTACAGGCACGTGCCACCATGCCCAGCTAATTTTTGTATTTTTAGTAGAGACGGGGTTTCACCATTGTGGCCAGGATGGTTTTGATCTCTTGACCTTGTGATCTGCCGGCCTCAGCCTCCCAAAGTGCTGGGATTACAGGCACGAGCCACCACACGCGGCCGAAACTTTTTAAGATAGGATCTATGTTGTTCGAGCTGGATTCGAATTCCTGGGCTCAAGTGATCCTCCTACCTCAGCCTCCCAGGTAGCTGGGACTATAGGCATGTACTACTTTGTCCAGCTTCCAGCTTTTTCCATGTTTGTGAACTGCCTATTCATGTTCTTGGTGGTAATTGTTTCCCAAGGTTCTGTTTGTTTTGAGTTTGTGAGACTGTCTGATTTACAGAAGTTTTTGTTTTTTGGGTCTTGCTCTGTCATCCAGGCAGTACAGCAGCACAATCTTGGCTCCTGGCAGCCTCGACCTCTGGAGCTCACGGGATCCTCCCACCTCATCCTCCCAAGTAGTTGGGACCACAGGTAGCACCACCATGCCCAGTTAATTTTTTTTTTTTTTTATGTTACAGCAATGAGTCTGGGTACTTTTTGTATTTTTTTTGTAGAGATGGGTTTTGCCATGTTGCCCAGGTTGGTGACTTACAGAAGTTAAAAAAGTCCTTACTGTCCTGCAAAGATAGGGACTCTTCTTTTTTACCTAACAATACCATGAACACACCCACCACAACTGCCAATGCTTTCTGACATCTAATAGTCTCTGCTCAATTTTCCCCAAGTTTCTTCTTCTTGCAATCGTGTCCCCACATCAGGGTCTGGACAGAGGCCACGCTGTGCACTGGGAGGCCACTGCCTCCATTTCCTCTTCTGTGCTTCGTGCCACTCAGGTGTTGAGGAGCAGGTGTTTTGCTGACAATGTCCTGTGTTCTGGATTTGCTGGGCTGATCCCTCCGGTGTCCTGTGGACCCTCTCCCATCCTCTGCCCTTCTTAGGCAGGAGGAGCCCAGTGCGAGTTCTAGAGGCAGTGCTGGGGGCCTTCTGCTGCTTCACCTCATTGGACTTGTCTTCTGGTCCTACCTGTAGTGAGGTATGGTTGGTTCTGGGAAGCTGGGCTGGTCCGGTCCACCCATTATCAGTGGCCTCCTCAACTGTCATCGTCAATTTTCACTGTTTCTCACATGCATCATTTTATTGGGCACTGCAAAATGCTGATTTTCTAATTTTGGGATTTTTTTGAGAAAGTCTTGCTCTTTTGCCTGGGCTGGAGTGCAGGGGCACACTCGTGGCTCACTGCAACCTCCGCCTCCTGGGTTCAAGTGATTCTCATGCCTTGGCCTCCCAAAGTGTTGGGGTTACAGGCGTGAGTCACCGTGCCTGGCCTGATTTTCTAATTATTTCTGTATTTCTTAGCTGGAGTTCTTTATTTTTTTAAAAAAGGACCCCCTGTCATCAATTGTTGCCCCAAAATTAAATACTTCATACAGAAAAGACAAATGCCTGATTCTTTCCTTTTATTTCCCGATTTTTATAAGTCAGTGCCCTTACAACTTCCAAAGGTAAACATGAGGTTTCTTTCCTTAAGCAGCATCATCAACTCTTGGATGTTGATATATTCAACACAAGCTAAAAAAAAAAGGAATCTTAAGTCTTAAGATATCATTAAGAGTAACTTGAATTACTTATGAAGGATTTATATACTAAATATATGCTCACATTAATTTTCATATATAGATATTAATTTACAAGTAATTAACATGCTACAACATTTTATAATTCACTTCAATAATGTGTAGAGATAACATAAAAATTAACTCTAGCCTACCTTAGGCTGCATGATCACAGACAAGCTGATGTAATTAAAATGAAAAGATTTATTTCCTGGTACTTTCATGGCTTTATTTTTACATTAAAATCTTTCATGATGTATTATTTATTGCTATCTTTCACCAAATGGTTGGCCAGTCAATCCCAGGGTGACTTCTTAATAATAACAGCTAATACATGTAAACCATAAACATTTATGAAAATTATACACCCTCATATAAATTTCATTATAACATACATAAATTACAAAAGAAAGAAAAAGTCAACGAGGATATGGGGGAAGCCAAAAGGAATACAAACTAACAAATGAACCTAACTATGTACAAATTATGCAAATCACATAATTTGCAGGAGGAGGTGGAAAGAAAAGATCTAGGCAACGTTTGAAACCAGTACTGTAGACGCTACAGGTCAAACACAAAAACAACAGTGCACAATTAAGGAAGGTGCCCTCCATAGTGACTGTGCCTCCTGGGGGCACAGGTTGAGCAGTTCACCTACAGCACTGACATGGCATAAGTGAATGTCGTGTCAATCTGAGAGCCAGGTTTACCCCTGTCACAGGAAGAAACTACACATAAGGAAAGGGGCAGGTGAGACCGGAACAGTAGGAACTGGACAGCTACAGAAACCAACGGGGGTAAATGCATAAGCACGTGTCACAGATCCACTTCCCAGCTCTGTCCCAGGAGGGCCCAGAAGCAACAAGCACAGCCATTGCCCAGGTCTTGGTTGCTAAATCCGTCTCCAGTGAGGGAGGGCTCCCTGGAGAAGTAGCTGGGTCCAGAGCTGGGACAAGGAAAACCGAAGACATCCCAAAATAAGGAAGTGCTTAAATAAGGATGGGGCACAGGAGACAATCTCCAGGAGCTCCCAGTGGCCAAAGCATGACAGTATCAGATTATGACTCACAGACTCAAACAAACATCCCTTGAGTTCATACTGATACACACATCTAAAGAAAGAAATGGTAGGTCTGGCGCAGTGGCTCATGCCTGCAATCCCAGCACTTTGGGAGGCCAAGGTGGGCGGATCACTTGAGCTCGAGAATTTGAGACCAGCCTGAGCAACATAAGGAAACTCGATCTCTACAAGAAATACAAAAACTTAGCTGTGCATGGTGGTGAGCACCTGTGGTTCTAGCTACTCAGGAGGCTGAGATGGAAGGATCACTTGAGTCCGGGAGGTCGAGGCTGCAGTGAGCCATGATACAGCCACTGCACTGCAGCCTGAGCGACAGAGCAAGACCCTGTCTCAGAAAAAAAAAGCTGGAGAAGGGACTGCTCTTTCTTAGAGACGAATTCCAATTAATAAACGTCAAAGGAATGAGGAAAATGCAAAAATCACCTTTGAAAACTAAGTTAATAATTACTGCATTGCAAGACCCACCAGTGGATGCTGAAATCGGTGGGTAGGCCGGGTGCGGTGGCTCACGCCTGTAATCCTAGCACCTTGGGAGGCCGAGGTGGGTGGATTGCCTGAGCTCAGGAGTTCAACACCAGCCTGGGCAACATGGTGAAACCCCGTCTCTACTAAAAATACAAAAAAAATTACCTGGGCATGGTGGCGTGTGCCTGTAATCGCAGCTGCTTGGGAGGCTGAGATGGGAATTGCTTGAAGCTGGGAGGCGGAGGTTGCAGTGAGCTGAGATTGTGCCACTGCACTCCAGCCTGGGTAACAGAGTGAGACTCCATCTCAAAAAAAAAAAAAAAAAATTAGAAATTAGTGGGTAAAACTTGGAAGAGAAACAGACATTCACTTAGTCTGGAAGTATCTCCCCAAGGTATTTATGGATGACAAAGGGAAAACAGTAACTATGTAGTGGAGAAGGCCCGGCAGCCACAACTGCCACCTGAACTAATACGACCAAGAGTTGGACAGACTGACATTGCATATCTCCACTATGCATTGAGAAGAGGACATCCCAGCTGTGGTATTCATGCCAAAAAATAAACCAGCAGGGCATGGTGGCTCAGGCCTGTAATCCCAGCACTTTGGGAGGCCAAGGCAGATGGATCACAAGGTCAGGAGTTCAAGATCAGCCTGGCCAGCATGGTGAAACCTTGTCTCTACTAAAAATACAAAAATTAGCCAGGCGTGGTGTTGGGCGCCTGTAATCCCAGCTACTTGGGAGGCGGAGGCAGGAGAATCGCTTGAACCTGGGAGGCAGAGGTTGCAGTGAGCTGAGATCACACCACTGCACTCCAAATTGGGAGACAGAGTGAGACTCCATCTCAAAAAAAAAAAACCAAAAAAACAAAAACCTTGTCCAGTCATAAGGTCGGAGTCCCCAATGCAAGGGACATTCTACGAAACAGCTGACAGTACCCTTCAAAAGTGTCAAGGTCATAAAAGACAAAAGCTTCTTTTCTATAAATCTGAATATAAAAATGGTAACATTTCAGGAAATTCGTAGTTAAACAGAGAAATAGACTGACATTAATAGGCTGTGTTGGGTGTGGTGGCTGACGCCTGTAATTCCAACACTTTGGGAGGCCAAGGCAGGAGGATCCCTAGAGTGCAAGAAGAGTGCACGAGTTCGAGACCAACCTGGGCAACATGGTGAGACCCCATCTATACAGTTTTAAAAACCAGCCAGGTGCGGTGGTGGTTGCCTGTAGTCCCAGCATAAGGAGGCTGAGGTGGGAGATCCCTTGATCCTGGGAGTTCCAGGATGCAGTTAGCTGTGTTTGTGCCACTGCACTCTAGCCTGGACATCAGAGGGAGACCTTGTCTCAAAACACAATTTTTAAAAATTTAGTTTTTAGTTTTTTTTTTTTTAAAGATACTGAGATGGTACTATGTCCATTTCAGCAAGAATATCATAGCACTTTTCAGACAAGTTTTTTTTTTTTCTTTTTTTTTGAGACAGAGTCTTGCTCTGTCACCCCGGCTGGAGTGCAGTCGTGCGATTTTGGCTTACTGCAAGCTCTGCTCCCGGTTTCATGCCATTCTCCTGCCTCAGCCTCCCAAGTAGCTGGGACTACAGGCGCCCACCACCACGCCTGGCTAATTTTTTTGTATTTTTAGTAGAGATGGTGTTTCACCGTGTTAGCCAGGATGGTCTCGATCTCCTGACTTTGTGATCTGCCTGCCTCAGCCTCCCAGTGTGCTGGAAATACAGGCGTGAGCCACTGTGCCTGGCCTGAGACAAGTTTTTCTATAAAACTTAATGACATAAGGTAATAGGAAGAGACATGATCCTCATCTTTATGTAACTGGAGTTCAGGTATTCATTATGCTCAACAAAATCAACCTTTTATGATGCAACTTTGTTGAATGTGATGAATGCCACTGATAATAGGAAATTTAATTCCATTTAGGATATGTGTGTTTCCAAGTAAAGTCCTTCTAAATCTGCCACGGTGGCGATTTATCCATGGTAACGTCTATTCAGTCCAGACATAAAAAAGATAGAGATTAAAGACATTAAAAAAAAAAAGAATTACAAAGAAGAAACTGCAAAGCAAAATCACAATGAGATATTACTTCACACCCAGTAGGATGACTAAACTATAAAAGATGAGTGTTGGTGAGAATGTGGAGAAATTGGAACCCTCATACATTGCTGGTAGAAATATAAAATGCTGCAGCTGCTTCGAAAAGTCTGGCAGTTCCTCAAAAAATTAAAGTTACCTCATGACCCAGCAATTTTACTCGAGAATTGAAAAGATGTTAATATAAAATGTATATAAAAATGTTCACAGCAGCATCATTCTTATAAAGTCATGGAGTGGAGGCAACCCCAATGTCCATGAACAGATGAATAGACAAAAAAAACCGTGGTATATCTATGCCAGTAGTCGGCCATAAAAAGGAATAGTCTTAGACATAGTACAACACAGATGCACCTTAAAAACGCTGGCTGGGGATGGGCACGGTGGCTTACGCCTGTAATCCTAGCACTTTGGGAGGCCAAGACGGGCACATCAGGAGATAGAGACCATCCTGGCTAACAGGGTGAAATGCCGTCTCTACTAAAAACACATCTGCCACGTGGTGGTGGGTGCCTGTAGTCCCAGCTACTCAGGAGGCTGAGGCAGAATGGTGTGAACCCAGGAGATGGAGCTTGCAGTGAGCTAAGATTACGCCACTACACTCCAGCCTGGGAGACAGCGAGACTGTCTCAAAAAACAAAAAAAACACTGGCTGGAAGCTGGGTGTGGTGGCTCATGCCTGTAATCCCAGCACTTTGGGAGGCCAAGGTAGGCAGATCACCTGAGGTCAGGAGTTCAAGACCAGCCTAGCCAACATGGGAAAACCCCATTTCTACTAAAAATACAGAAAATTAGTGGCTGGGCACAGTGGCTCACCCCTGTAATTCTAGCACTTTGGGAGGCCAAAGTGGGCGGATCACGAGGTCAAGAGATCGAGACCATCCTGGCTAACCTGTTTCTACTAAAAATACAAAAAATTAGCCGGGCATGGTGGCAGGCGCCTATAGTCCCAGCTACTCAGGAGGCTGAGGCAGAAGAATGGCGTGAACCCGGGAGGCGGAGCTTGCAATGAGCTGAGATCATGCCACTGCACTCCAGCCTAGGTAACAGAGCAAGACTCCGTCTCAAAAAAAAAAAAAAGAAAAAAAATTAACTGGGCATGGTGGCGGGTGCCTGTAATCCCAGCTTCTTGGGAAGCTGAGGTAGGAGAATCACTTGAACCCGGGAGGCAGAGGTTGCAGTGAGCCGAGATTGCACCATGGCACTCCAGCCCAGGTGAGAAGAGTGAAACTCCATCTCAAAAAAAAAAAAAAAAGAAAAGAAAAAACAACTTTGCTGGATGTGGCAGCATGTGCCTGTGGTCCCAGTTACTTGGGAGGCTGAGGTGGGAAGATTGCTTGAGCCCAGGATTTGCATTTACAGTAAGCTATGATTGAGCTACCACACTCCAGCCTCGTGACAAAGCGAGACCCTGTCTCTTAAAAAAAGAAACCTGGCCGGGTGTGGTGGCTCATGCCTGTAATCTCAGCACTTTGGGAGGCCCAGGTGGATGGATCATGAGGTCAGGAGATCGAGACCATCCTGGCTAACATGATGAAACCGTCTCTACTAAAAATACAAAAACAAAATTAGCTGGGCGTTGTGGTGGGCGCCTGTAGACCCAGCTACTTGGGAGGCTGAGGCAGGAGAATGTCTTGAGCCCAGGAGGCAGAGCTTGTGGTGAGCCGAGATTGCACCACTGCACTCCAGCCTGGGCGACAGAGCGCCTCCGTCTCAAAAAAAATAAATCTATTATGTTAAGTCAAAGAAGGTAGATACTAATGACACTGATTTTATGAAATGTCCAGAATAGGCAAATCCAGAGACAAAATGAAGGTTAGTGGTCGCTGGGGCTAGGGAGTGACTGCTAGTGGGTAGGTTTTTTTGTTGTTGTTTTTTAAGACGGGGTTTCACTCTTGTTGCCCAGGCTGGACTGCAATGGCACGATCTTGGCTCACTGCAACCTCCACCTCCCAGTTTCAAGCAATTCTCCTGCCTCAGTCTCCCTAGTAGCTAGGATTACAGGCATGTGCCACCACGCCCGGCTAATTTTGCATTTTTAGTAAGAGACAGGGTTTCTCCATGTTGGTCAGGCTGGTCTCAAACTCCTGACCTCAGGTGATCCGCCCGCCTCGGCCTCCCAAAGTGCTGAGATGACAGGCGTGAGCCACCGCGCCTGGCCTAACTAGTGGGTAGGTGTTTTTTCTGAAATTCGATGGTGGTGGATGTGTGACACGGTGAATATAGGGAAAGCCGCTGACCTGTGCAGTGACTTTAAGTGGGTGAACTTCATAATGTTAATTACATCTCAGTAAAGCTCTTACTTCCGACAACCCTGCAGTAAGTAACAGCATTCTCCCCGGAGGGTCCTGGGAAGGCAATTTGGTTCGCACCAATGTGTACCAAATGGAACCACAAAAGGGTAAATACCCTTTTGTGATTACTGAATGCTACTTTTTGAACTAAAAAACTGGTTTTCTGGCCGGGCGCGGTGGCTCAAGCCTGTAATCCCAGCACTTTGGGAGGCCGAGACGGGCGGATCACGAGGTCAGGAGATCGAGACCATCCTGGCTAACACAGTGAAACCCCGTCTCTACTAAAAAATACAAAAAACTAGCCGGGCGAGGTGGTGGGCGCCTGTAGTCCCAGCTACTTGGGAGGCTGAGGCAGGAGAATGGCGTGAACCTGGGAGGCGGAGCTTGCAGTGAGCTGAGATCCGGCCACTGCACTCCAGCCTGGGCGGCAGAGCGAGACTCCGTCTCAAAAAAAAAAAACAAAAAAAAACTGGTTTTCTTTTTTGTACTTTTTATTGGGGGCTGGTGGGACAGGGTCTCACTGTATTGCCCAGGCTGGATTCAAATCTCTGGGCTTAAGCAATCTTCCCAAGTAGCTGGATTACAAGGAAACACCACCATACCCAGGCATAAACAAGTTTTAAGAACAGTTTAGGCTGGGTGTGGTGGCTCACAGTGGTTCACACCTGTAATCCCAGCACTTTGGGAGACTGAGGTGGGCACTTGAGGTCAGGAGTTTGAGACCAGCCTGACCAACATGGTGAAACTCCATCTCTATTAAAAATACAAAAATTAGCTGGGTGTAGTGGAGCACAGGTGGAGTCCCAGCTACTCAGGAGGCTGCAGGCTGAGGCGGAAGAATTGCTTGAATTTTGGAAGTGGAGGTTGCAATGAGCTGAGATCACGCCACTGCACTCTAGCCTGGGTGATAGACTCTGTCTCAAAAAAAAAAAAAAAGAAAGCACTTTGTATTATATATATATGTATATATATGTGTACATATACGTATATGTCTCTGTGTGTGTGTATATATATTTTTTTGAAACGGAGTCTCACTCTGTCGCCAGGCTGGTGTGCAGTGGCACAATCTCAGCTCACTGCAACCTCCAACTCCCGGGTTCAAGCGATTCTCCTGCCTCAGCCTCCCGAGTAGCTAGGATTACAGGCATGCACCACCATGCCCAGCTAATTTTTGTATTTTTAGTAGAGACGGGGGTTTCACCATGTTGGCCAGGATGGTCTCAATCTTCTGACCTTGTGATTTGCCCTCCTCAGCCTCCCAGAGTGCTGGAATTACAGGCGTGAACCACCAAGACCGGCCTATATTTTATATATTTTTAAAACAAAACAGAAGTCAGTCTACTCCACGTCCTCTGCCTTCAGGTGTCATCTACATCGAGGCCCTCCATGCCGGGCCCCAGCCCGTGGCCTCCCCACACTGGCTGGCTCTTCCCCAGGCTAGACCACAACCTCTGGGTGATGTCCTCACAGGGCTCCTTCCTTCATGGCCTAGCAGGGGCCAGGTATTAATGCCGTGTCAACTGCCCACCCTGGCCATGCTGGGGGCCTGGCTTGTTCTTGAGCCTTCCAAGTGTGTTCCCACCATGGGACCTTTACACCTGCCATTCTCTGCCAGTGAAGCTTCCCCCAATACCCATTTATTTATTGAGGGCAGGCCTGACCCTGAAGAACTAAGACTGGCCGGGTCCCGCCCAGCTCCTCCCTGGTCCCTTTGTTTTCTTCCACAGCCTTTTCGCCATCTGACATCTTGTATTTCACTGTCTTCTGTCTTTTCCTCATTAGAATGTGTGTTCTACCAGGACAGAGATTTCGTGTTTCATTCACTGCTGGTTTCCCTGGCACCTGAAATGGTGCCTGGAGTGCAGCAGGCTCCACGTATCTGTGGGGTAAGAAAATGAACTTCCTGTGGGGCACGGTGGCTCACGCCTGTAATCCCAGCACTTTGGGAGGCCGAGGCGGGCGGATCACGAGGTCAGGAGTTCCAGACCAGCCTGGCCAACACAGTGAAACCCTGTCGCTATTAAAAATACAAAAATTAGCTGGGCATGGTGGCAGGCACCTGTAATCCCAGATACTCAGGAGGCTGAGGCAGGGGAATTGCTTGAACCAGGAAGATGAAGGTTTGAGTGCTCCCTCAAAAAAAAAAAAAAAACAAACCTCTAAAATGAAGGACTGTATTACTAGATGGCTGAGAGGATAAATGAAATGTATGTAGAACGTCCAGCAGCGCTGCAGCCTCGGACACTGGCTGACCATTTGTGCAGCCTGAGAGAGGAGTGCTCTTGCAGCCTGTGTTCCCACCATGCCGCACACTCCACTCCCGTTAGGCTAGACCGCAACCTATCACTTGTATGTTTCCTGTATCAGACCATCAGTTCACTGTAGGTAAGAACGAAAAGTTTCTCATTTACATGACAACTCTGTTGCCAGATGCAGACATAACCATCTCATGAGATCTGAAAGGATTTCTGAGAGCAACAATGTAGCCCCTTGACCCACAGGAGGCTGAACATGATTCAATTAGCTTCCTAAACTGCTGGTTAGATCTCTGTGCACACCAGCCAAAAGCCAGAGCACCTGTGGGAGCTGCACGCTGACACCTGAGACCCTCTCCAAGGACCCCAGGCTGAAGACAGAGCTGGGCAGGCCATGAGCCACCCTGGAAGAGCTCCAAGTCCCACAGGAATGCTGCCTCTCCTGCCTGGGGCTGGCCAGTTCCTACTCTCAACCCATGCCGGCCAGGGAAAGGGACCAGGAAGAACAGGGCTTCCCTTTTCTCCCCACATTTGAACACCCTGAGTGTAATCTGGCTTTGCCACCCTTCAGTCATATGTCCCATCTGGGTCAATCCCTGTGCTTTCTTTTTTTTCCAAGACGGCGTTGCACTCTTTTTCACCCAGGCTGGAGTGAAATGGCGCGATCTCGGCTCACTGCAACCTCCACCTCCCCGGTTCAAGCGGTTCTCCTGCCTCAGCCTCCGGAGTAGCTGGGATTACAGGCACATGGCACCACGGAACCTACAGGACTGCCAGAGGCAGAGATGGTTCCCCGCGAGTGCCCATGGGGCAAAGGCTGTCAGTTCAGTTTGTTGGCTATAGCTTGCTGCCTGAGCAAAACATCACTCAGTCACCAGGTGGGGGGGCAGCAGGGCGCTGGGCAGTGTGGAGTGTCTGCCCTGCAAGGCCCTGTGCCCGGAGGACTGGCAGCACCCTTCAGGAGAGGACCCAGCTGGCCAAGACCTCAGGTCTACTTGCTGTCTGTGCAGTCAGTGGAAAAGCCCGCTCCTGTCTCATAAGCCCCCCAATGGGACAATAAATTAAATAGTTCTCTAGCCTTGGAAGTAAAGTAAGGTTTTGTGTTTTATGAATAAGGAAATGAAGGCTGGGTACGATGAGGCTCAGCCCAGCTACCTGACCTGCTGCCCACCAAAAGCCCCAGTGGCTTCCAGACCCAGCCTCTACCCTAGTTATAAATGGCCAGCCCTGCCCCCACCCCAGGAACAGAATCAGGTCATTCTCCTTTGACCACTCGGCAGCACCTGCCTCAAAGACCCACCACTGGACCCCCAGCAAATGCCAGCTATTGTTTCTATGACATCATTTTCTCTACTTCCATAACCTCCAACCCTCCCAAGACCATGCCACATGTGGACACTACCTCAACGTGTCCACGTGCTATCAGCTGACAAACTGGAGAGGTCTGGCTCTAGGCGGTGCTCTCCTGCGGGCCAGCTGGTGCCTCTGCCCAGCCTGTCCGATGCGGAGCACTCCAGATGCTGACACCCCTCAGCAACGACACCTACCCACCCAGTCCCCCAAGGCCTCATAATACTTCATTCCCATGCCCCTCACTCCTGAGAATGCCAGTAAGCCCCAAATGCCAGTAAGTCATTCCTCCCTCCAAATACCTGTTACATCACTACTGCACAACCAAAGCAGCGCTGCCTGTCAGTCCTGGCATTTGTCACACCCTGCAGAGGCTGATCATACCAGTCCACCAGGTGCCCTCTCCACTTCCTAAGCAGCAGGGAGCCAGTCCTAGCACGGCCCCCGAGAGCAGCCCCCCTGCCTGGCATGAGCCTGCTCAGGTCTTGCTCCAACACTGAGGCCAGGCCAAGGGCACCTGCTTGGGGATAACCTGATTCCAACTCACTGAACTGATCACATTTTCCTGTCACATTCACAGCAACTAAAGCTAGGTACTTAGTAATCCTTTCTCCTGCTAGACTGGGCTTCTGGAAGGGCCAAGATTAGTCATCCTGCTCATCTGGGTTTCTACACTGTGGCCCTGGCTGGCATGGGGCAAGCTGCTTAGATGGCAGCTGCTGACCTGTAGTGACATCTGTGACCAACAGTGAAAGGGCCACCCTTAGTCACACTCCCCTGCCCATGACTCAGCCAGGTCCATCCCAGCATGGAAGCAAGCTTAGCCTGGGATGTGTGCCCGCAGGAGCCGCTGGTGCAGGGAAAGGTTTCTGCAGACACGGCGTATATTCCTGTCTGTCTCTCCACTACCACTACCCACTGCCCTGGTCTTCTGTACATCCCAGCAGTGGGACAGTGGCATCAGGCAAAACTCGGGAGCTTCCTTGTCCCCCTTCCCATCTCATTCTCAAAGTGCTGTCACCAATCCAGCATCGGGGGCATAAGGCTCTCTCTCCACTGCCCAGCTTGGAGTGCAGCGGCATGATAATGGCTCACAGCAGCCTCGACCTCCAGGGCTCAAGCGATCCTCCCACCTCAGCCTTTAGACTAGCTGAGACTACAGGAGCATGCCACCACACCCAGCTAATTTTTGTATTTTTAGTAGAGACGGGGTGTTGCCATGTTGCCTAGGCTGGTCTCCAACTTCTGGGCTCAAGAGATCCTCCTGCCCTGACCTCCCAAAGTGCTGGGATTACAGGTATCAGGCGTTGCCCCACTCTTTTTTGAGACGGAGTTTTACTCTTGTTGCCCAGACTGGAGTGCAATGGCACAATCTCAGCTCACTGCAACCTCCACCTCCCCGGTTCAGGCGATTCTCTTGCCTCAGCCTCCCGAGTAGCTGGGATTACAGGCATGCGCCACCACACCCAGCTAATTTTGTATTTTTAGTAGTGACGCGATTTCGCCATGTTGGTCAGGCTGCTCTTGAACTCCTGACCTCAGGTGATCCGCCTGCCTCAGCCTCCCAAAGTGCTGGGGATTACAGGTGTAAGCCACCACGCCCAGCCGCCCCACTCTTAAATGGACAGATTGTCACAGCTTCCACCAGTCACTTCATCAAATACACAACTAAGAGAGAATCCTCATACCTTGCTCTGTGGCAACATTAAAAAAAAATATAGAAAAACAAAGGAATTACACTACAAAGTCAAAACTGCTGAATCCACGTTTCTCTGAAAACCAAAGTACCAGAAAGGAAGGAATAGCCCAGAGATGCTCTGGCTGTGGGAAGTCTGTGGACAGCACACAGGGCAGCCCGCCCCACCCCAACCTCCCCTCACCTGGAGGCACAGGCACAAGGGTCAACAGGTGGCTCCGGGCAAAGGTGTCCTCCCACCTGGTGAGTTAGAGAGGAAGGCGTTAGGTGTGAGGCAAGAAAGAGAATGAGAAAGGAAGCAGGCAGCTTCGGCCCTCCAGGAGTGGGGACCCCCCACCACCCCCACAACCCATGCCAGCGTCAGGCGTCCAACACCAGATGGGGCTGCACCCTCCATCCCCAACTCAGGTTCCCCCCCACCAGCTGGACAGACACCAAAGTCCTAGCCCAGGCTTGGACTCCAACAGTGGGACGAATCAAACAGTTCCAGTTCTACACACATTTCTATTTTATTATGGAAAAGGTGGAAACGCCACCTTCTCCACAACAGCAACCGGTAAAATTTATCCCAAAAATAACTCGGTACAAAACAGGTCTGTTTCAGAATTTAAAAAAAAAAAAAAAGGAAAAAAAAAAAAAAAACCTTTACATGAGTTTTTAAATCCTATTTTAAAACATAAAAGAAACAAATCCATCATTGGCCGCACAGCCCCAGCCACCGCCCACCCCCGACCAGGGAGCAAGAGGAAACGCCTGGGTCCTGTTCCACACGCGGATTTGCCGGTCTGTTTAACTGGTGTCCATCTGAAACACAGAGGAAAAAGAGGCTCGCATTCACAGAAGGCCTGCTCCCCACTGTGGCTTCGACCGGGCCCCCAGCTGGCTCCCCCGGGACTCACTCTCGCATTATAGGCGTCCAGCTGGGCATCCAGCTCCTCTGCCGAAAGCTGCTGCTTTGAATTTCTGCCGGCACCTCTGCCTCTTCCACGGGCGCCTCCACGGGTGCCCCTCCGAGTGCCTCCACCGCCACCAAAACCTCCAGCGCCACGGTTTCTAGTCATGCCACCTCTGTTTACGCTAGCAAGGAAAACGAAACCGTTCGCATAGCTGGAAGAACCCCAAGGGCAATACAGCTACACCCTAGGCCAACACCCTTCCCCAGAGGCCCCGGAAGTCACCTCTGTGCAGGTCTCCGCTGTGTATCAATCTGTGATGTGACAAGCTGAATGTTCATGGGGCGGCCTGCGGCAAAGAATACAAGAGGGCACGTTCTAATGAGAGGCTCTGAAACCAACCCAGCTGGCACCACACCCTGGTCTCCATGCAAACACTGGAAAGGGCCTCTGTGTGTCTCAAATGCCCCCGACAAGGGAAATGGCCTGGAGATACTGGTGGGAGAACAAAATGGCAAGGAAGCAACCCCACCAACACCTCCTCATCCTTCTCAGTCCAGACTGGGTGGGCTGCTTGCTGAGGTGTCAGGGTGCTCGTGGGTGGAGAGGTGTGGGTGACCTGACGAAGAAGAACCGGTACCTTTGTCTTTACGACTACAGCCCCGCACTCAGAGGTGTACTATGGCGGTTCTGAGAAGGCTTCACAGAAGTGAATCTTCCGGAAGGAGCTGAAGGAGGGGAGGGATGTAGCTTGCTGGATGGGGGTTCACAAGAGGTTGGTCCAGATGTGTGGGGCAGCATGAGAGGTGGCAGATGGAAGAGAGAGACAAAGGGGCAAATGCAAAGTGTCCTCAGCCACAGGGGTACCCCATTTTCCTACCTGGACAGGTGCCAGCCCCAAACTCCACAAGCCCCACAGTCAGCGTGGGTCTACCCCCAGACTCACCATCCAGAGGGACGCCGTTGTACTGCTTCATGGCCTTCAGGGCATCTGCCTTCCGCTCAAAGTGCACGTCTGCTGTTCCTAAGCTGCGGCCAGAGCGATCATAGTGCACAGCCGCCTTCTTCAGCGTTCCAAATTCAGCAAAGAGTTCCTGGGAGTTGCAAAGAACAGTTGTCAGAAAAGCAACAAAACTGGGTTCCTTCTGGTGGCCCAGGGACAGGCCCTGGAAGCGTGAGTTGCTTTGGGGGTGGTTCCCTGGGAGGCAGGACAGTGGTAACGGGAAATGAGGGAAGGGTGGGGCAGAAGGGACAGCAACTTCCAAGAGCACCTGGGTCTGAGGGCTCCTGCCATTGTGGGGACCTGACACGTGTACCATGATGCAGATAGAGGAAGTCGCAAAGCCCACTAGCAAAGGGCACAAAATTAAGCCACTATCCTCCTCAACGAAGGAAAATTTACAACACACCCAAGGGCTGTTCCAAGAAACGGTAAAGGCCAAGATCAAGAGCAAGAGCAAGGGAAGCAGTCCGATATCAGACCAGCTTGAAGGGCCTGTAGATTCGGGAGCCCTGACCCCAGCCCCTCCCCCAGAGGCAGATTCTGGCTCACCTTTCCCTCTCCTCCTACTCAAGCCTGCCGCAAAGTCTGAAGTCAAGCGCTGCCATGGAAACTGCCCTGACCTCAGGCAGGCTGGGAGTTGGAGAGGGAACCCAGAGTGTGGGGATACTCCGGCCGCAGGCACACAGCGGGAACTGGAGTTCACCAAAAGCGGTTTCCAGTGGATGCTAGAAACCACCTTAAAAAAAGTGTTGAGACACTGTGAGTGCTCACTGGCCCTACTCTGTCCTCCCAAGGCAAATGGCTGGGCTGTGGGCAACTGAACCCTGCCCAGCCATCTCCAAAACTGACTCCCAAAAAATCATTTCTTAACCAGAAAACAAGTTTAAATGCCATTGGGATTCAATTTTTCTTTTTTAAAAAAAGAAAAGCTTCAACCAAAGATGGGCTTGAGAATCATGTCACTGAAGGGACACGGGGGTGGGGAGTGATAAAACCGCAGCGTACAACGTCTTTATAAGACAATACTCAAGGCAGACAGAGCCAGAAAATCACACAGGCTTCCTGTGCTTCATAAGGTACATAAAAAAGATTATTTTTCTCACATTAACCCACTAAAAGGGGCACAACATTTAAAGAGCAACTGGGCTGGGTTAAACAGCCAACAACCACTCACATTTGATCAGTTTTGGTCCCTGTTAGAAACTGGAAGCCCTGGCTGGGGATGTTCACTCACAGAACCCATCTTCACACTATCAGCAGCAGTTCCTCAGGCTCGGCTAGGCTCGCACCTGCCTGCGGACTGAGCCCGGCTTTACTAGAGCTAGGTCTGTCCTGCAGCCCTTGAGAGCTGGGAGCGCTCCCTTCGCTAAGGCGGGAAGGGGACTCAGGGCCCCCTCCCCCAAATCACGATCGGTCCTGTGCAGGGCGAACGGCTCACCGAGAAGCCCTCGTCTCTTACCTGAATATCGGCGTCTGAAACTCCAAAATCCAGATTGGACACCAGCAGTTTCCCACCCGTCTCCACGCCGGCACCACCCCCGAAGCCACTGTCGAAAAGATCGTGCTGCCACTTGTCGGGAAGTTGTTTTGGCTGAAGAAAAAAAACCGCAACAACAGCAGATCCGTGAGTCTCAGTCCAGGCCTTTCCTGGCCCTCACGGCTACTCCGGACCCTTCCTCTTCCCGGCCTGAGAGGATCCGGCCGAGACGGGGCCGCCGGCGCTCCCTCCGGCGCAGCAGCTGCCCCAGCCCGAGGCGGCACGGTCCCACCGCGGCCGCACAACTTCAGTTCCCTTCGACTAACTTCCCGCCGCCGGTGCCGCGCCCAGCGTCCCCTCCTCTCCTGCCGCCACGAGGCCCCGGCGGCCGGAACAAACAAAGAGCCGGGAAGGGTCTCAGCCTCCGAGACCGGGCCCCGAAAGAACGACCTCGCTCCCGCCCACCACCCCCTCCGCGCCCACACGCACCCTCCGGACCTCCGGGCGGCCGCTCCACCGGCCCTATCTGTCCGCCGGCCCGGGTCTCCACCGCGAGACGCCCCGGCCCCGGCTGGTCCCCTCCCGCTCTCCGGCGCGGCCGGCCTCCGCACTCACCCTGCTGTAGGGCGCCGGTCGGTTCCTGCCGCCTCCGCCGGCCGCGCCGCGGGCGATGGCCGGCCGGTTCCGGATGGGCCCGCCGCCTCGACTCACTCGCGCGGCGGCCTGCGCCCCACCGCCGCGACCGCCCTGGGAGCCGGCCCGGCCGCGGCCCCGGCCCCCGCCGCGGCCGCCTCGTTGGCTCCGGTTCAGTTTAATGATGTCGTCCAGAGACATGTCCATTTTGTCGGCCATGGCGGGCGCGGAATCGGGCATCGGCTCGAGCCCGCGCGTCAGCACGCCGGCGCGTCACTTCCGGCGCCTCGTGAGGCCTTCCGGTGCCACGGCCTCGGAGCGACTGCTGATTGGCCGCCGGCGGACGGCTGCGCGCGCGGGACGGGGTGAGGCGGGAAGGCGCGTGCGCACTGGCTCGCGGGACTCGGCGGGCGCTGCTGAGGGAGCCGGGCCGCGACTGAGGTCGTTTTTATACCTTCCCGCGCGGACGCCGGCGCTGCCAACGGAAGGGCGGGCAGGGCGGCGCGTGATTAGGTTGGCGAAGGTGCGAGGGCGCAGGGGGTGGGGCGGCAGCCGTTGGGGGCGGAGCCTGCGCGCCCCTCCCTCCCCGCACGC
Source organism: Macaca fascicularis (assembly GCF_037993035.2). NCBI lineage: Eukaryota > Metazoa > Chordata > Mammalia > Primates > Cercopithecidae > Macaca > Macaca fascicularis. Next base: position 88,271,971 of record NC_088390.1, read on the forward strand.
CCCACCCGATCGCCCTGGGCTGGGGGCGCTGGGGGCCCTGCGGGCGCGGCGGGTGCCCGGCAGCCGCTGGGAGTCCTTGTTTCCGCTCCCGCCCGGGACTGTGCGCTCGGCTCGCGGCGGGGTCCAGCGGAGGACTCGGCGGGCGACAGCCGCCGCAGAAGAGCTGCGGGTTGGTTGTTTGGTCCCCACCTGCAGACCCCCGAGTCTGCACTCTCACAATTTGCTAGTCATATCCTTTACAAGTTTTCGTGCGCGGTCACGCCTGCAATCCCAGCGCTTTGCGAGGCCGAGGCAAGAGGTTCGCTTCAGCCCAGCAGTTTGAGACCAGCTGGGGCAACACAGTGAGACCCCATCTCTTAAAAAAAAAATTAGTTGAGGCCGAGACGGGCGGATCACGAGGTCAGGAGATCGAGACCATCCTGGCTAACACGGTGAAACCCCGTCTCTACTAAAAAATACAAAAAAACCCTAGCCGGGCGAGGTGGCGGGCGCCTGTAGTCCCAGCTACTCGGGAGGCTGAGGCAGGAGAATGGCGTAAGCCCGGGAGGCGGAGCTTGCAGTGAGCTGAGATCCGGCCACTGCACTCCAGCCTGGGCCACAGAGCGAGACTCCGTCTCAAAAAAAAAAAAAAAAAAAAAAAATTAGTTGGGTTTGGTGGTGCACTTTTGTACTACCAGCTACTTGGGAGGCCGAGGTGGGAGGATCGCTTGAGCCCAGGAGGTCGAGGCTGCAGTGAGCCATGATGGCACCACTGCACTCCAGCCTGGGTGACAGAGCCAGACCCTGTCTCCAAAAGAAATTATATGACATATTTGCAACTTATTAATGAAAACCAATGTGCTATTTCATGGAATTTTTTTTTTTTTTTTTTTTTTTTTTGGAGACAGTCTTCTTTCACCCAGGCTAGAGTGCAGTGGGGCAGTCTTGGCTCACTGCAACCACTGCCTCCTGGGTTCAAGCGATTCTCCTGCCTCAGCCTCCCAAGTAGCTGAGACTACAGGCATGTGCCACTACACCCAGCTAATTGTTGTATTTTTAGTAGAGAAATTAGTTGTATTTTTAGTAGAGACAGGGTTTCGCCATGTTGGTCAGGGTGGTCTTAAACTCCTGACTTCAGGTGATCCGCCCGCCTTGGCCTCCCAAAGTGCTGGGATTACAGGCGTGAGCCACCTACACCCAGCCCACTTCATGAATTTTAAGTTGTTTTGAGATATTTGCTTTTGTTTTTGTTTTTTGAGTCAGGGCCAGCCCATTTCATGGATTTAAGTTGTTTTGAGATACTTGCTTTTGTTTTTGTTTTTTGAGCCAGGGTCTCCCCTTGTCACCCAGACTGGAGTGCAGTGGTGTGATCTTGGCTCACTGCAGCCTTGAACTCCTGGGCTCCAGCTATCCTCTCGCCTCAGCCTCTCAGGCAGCTGGTGCATGCCACCACAGCAGGCTTTTTTTCTTTTTTTTTTTTTGAGACAGTCCCACTGTGTCGCCCAGGCTGGAGTGCAGTGCTGTGATCTTGGCTCACTGCAACCTCTGCCTCCTGGGTCCAAGCGATTTTTGTGCCTCAGCCTCCCGAATAGCTGGGTGCTGGGATTATAGGTGTGCGCCACCACGCCTGGCTAATTTTGTGTGTGTACGTGTGATGGAGCCTCACTCTGTTGCCCACGCTGGAATGCAATGGCATGATCTCGGCTCACTGTAACCTCTGCTTCCCAGGTTCAAGTGATTCTCCTGCCTCACCCTCCCGAGTAGCTGGGATAACAGGTGCCCACCACCACACCCGGCTAATTTTTTGTATTCTTAGTAGAGACAGGGTTTCAGTATGTTGGCCAGGCTGGTCTTGAACTCCTGACCTCAAGTGATCCACCTTCCTCGGCCTCCCAAAGTGCTGGGATTACAGGCATGAGCCGCCACCTGCAGCTAATATTTTTGTATTTTTGTAGAGACGGGGTTTTGTCATGTTGGCCAGACCCACTTGAGATCTTTGAAGATATCCTCAACATGAGGTAAAATGAAACTCCTGACAGTGTGACCTCTCTGTCCGTGAGGAGCTGAGTTCCCTCCCTGGGAGAGAAAAGTGTGCCCTTTCTCTAGACGGCTAAAGAAACCTCACAGATAGTTCTTTCTTTTCCTTTTCTTCTTTTTTTTTTGGTAGAGACAGTCTCACTATGTTACACAGGCTGGTCTCAAACTCCTGGGCTCAGGCGATCCTCCCAAGTTGGCCTCCCAGAGTGCTGGGATTACACTCGTGAGCCACAGTGGATTGCTGCCAGGGCTCGCTGTTCTGCAGTAGCTCCCCTGTAGCCCTGACCCTCTGTACCCAGAGCCCTTTACCTGTTATTTGTTTTAATAGAAATGGGGCTCACAGCAGGGCACGGTGGTTCACGCCTGTAATCCCAGTACTTTGGGAGGCTGAGGCGGCAGATCGCTTGAGGCCAGGAGTTTAAGACCAGCCTGGCCTACGTGGTGAAACCTCGACTACTAAAAGTACAAAAATTAGTCTGGTGTGGAGTCGCGTGCCTATAGTCTCAGCTACTCAGGAGGCAGAGGCACAAGAAATGAGGTGAGATCATGCCACTGCGCTCCAGCCTGGGTGACAGAGTGAGACTCCGTCTCAAAAAACAAAAAATTAATAAAAATAAAAGTAAAATAAAATAGAAACAGGGCTCACGATGTTTCCCAGGCTGGGTTCCACGATGTTTCCCAGGCTAGGTTTGGACTCCTGGGCTGGAGTGATCCTCCTGCCTTGGCTCCCTGAGTAGCTGGGACTAAACTGTGCCAGGCTTATACCTATTTTGGCGCCTAAATGTTCTAGCTCTGCAGACTCAATTTAGCCAGTCGTCCTGTTCCCCTCCACCACAGGCTCTGTTGCCATGAAGGTGAAGATTAAGTGCTGGAATGGCGTGGCCACTTGGCTCTGGGTGGCCAACGATGAGAACTGTGGCATCTGCAGGATGGCATTTAACGGCTGCTGCCCCGACTGTGAGTGTCCCCTCCGTGCTGTCTGAGCTGCCCCGGCTGTGAGTGTCCCCTCCGTGCTGTCTGAGCTGCCCCGGCTGTGAGTGTCCCCTCCGTGCTGTCTGAGCTGCCCCGGCTGTGAGTGTCCCCTCCGTGCTGTCTGAGCTGCCCCGGCTGTGAGTGTCCCCTCTGTGCTGTCTGAGCTGCCCCAACTGTGAGTGTCCCCTCTGTGCTGTCTGAGCTGCCCCGACTGTGAGTGTCCCCTCTGTGCTGCCTGCTGCACTAGCCTCGGTGGCTCCTGTTTTTTTTTTTTTTTTTTTTTTGAGACAGAGTCTCGCTATGTCGCCCAGGGTGGAGTGCAGTGGCCGGATCTCAGCTCACTGCAAGCTCCGCCTCCCAGGTTTTTACGCCATTCTCCTGCCTCAGCCTCCCGAGCAGCCGGGACTACAGGCGCCCACCACCTCGCCCGGCTAGTTTTTTGTATTTTTTAGTAGAGACGGGGTTTCACCGTGTTAGCCAGGATGGTCTCGAACTCCTGACCTCGTGATCCGCCCGTCTCGGCCTCCCAAAGTGCTGGGATTACAGGCTTGAGCCACCGCGCCCGGCCCGTGGCTCCTGTTAAACCTGCATGACATCCCCACAGTTCCTTTTCTTTTTTTTTTTTTTTTTTTTGAGACAGAGTTTCGCTCTTGTTGCCCAGGCTGGAGTGCAGTGGCGCAATCTCGGCTTACCGCAACCTCTGCGTCCTGGGCTCAAGCGATTCTTCTGCCCCAGCCTCCTGAGTACCTGGGATCACAGGCGTGCGCCACTACACTCGGTTAATTCTGTATTTTTCAGTAAAGACGGAGTTTCTCATGTTAGGCTGGTCTCAAACTGTCAACCTCAGGTGATTCACCTGCTTCAGCCTCCCAAAGTGATGGGATTACAGGCATGAGCCACTGCACCCCCCCAACATTTTCATTGTCATTTCATGAAGAAAAGTTGATAGAAAAAAAGCCAGGTGGTTGGGACTCATGTTTGTATAAAGATCCTGCACAGACTTGATAGCATGAAACTCAGCTGTGAAATACGTGGGATTAAAAAGGGATTAGAGGCCAGGCGGGCGGCCTACACCTGTCATTCCAGCATTGTGGGAGGCCAAGGTGGGCGGATCACAAGGTCAAGAGATCGAGGCCGGCACGGTGGCTCACGCCTGTCATCCCAGCACTGTGGGAGGCCGAAGCAGGCAGATCACAGGGTCAAGAGCTCGAGGCAGGGTGTGGTGGCCTACACCTGTCATCCCAGCACTGTGGGAGGCTGAGGGAGGCAGATCTCAAGGTCAGGAGACCATCCTGGCCAACATGGTGAAATGCCATCTCTACTAAAAATACAAAAATTAGCTGGGCGTGTGGTGCGTGCCTGTAATCCCAGCTACTGGGGAGGATGAGGCCGGAGAATCGCTTCAGTCTGGGAGACGGAGGTTGCCATGAGCCAAGAGCAAGACTCCGTCTCAAAAAAAAAAAAAAAAAAAGATTAGTTTAAACTTTTTATTTGAAAATTCTCAAAATTGAATGGTATAAGCTAGGTGCAGTGGCTCACGCCTATAATCCCAACACTTTGGGAGGCCAAGGCAGGCGGATTGCTTCAGGCCAGGAGTTTGAGACCAGCCTGGCCAACATGGCAAAACCCTGTCTCTACTAAAAATAAAAAAAAATATTAGCCAGGCATGGTGGCAGGCGCCTGTAATCCCAGCACTTTGGGAGGCCAAGGTGGACGAATCACCTGAGGTCAGGAATTTGAGACCAGCCTGGCCAACATGATAAAACCTCGTCTCTACTAAAAATACAAAAAAGTAGCCGAGCATGGTGGCGCATGCCTGTAATCCCAGCTCCTCAGGAGGCTGAGGCAAGAGAATCGCTTGAACTTGGGAGGTGGAGGTTGTGGTGAGCCAAGATCGCACCATTGCACTCCAGCCTGGGCAACAAGAGTGAAACTCCATCTCAAAAAAAAAAAAAAAAAAAGTTTGATTACATTTGGGTTGAAAGCAGAGTTTTGTATCAGCAAAATGGTTTTTCATGAGACCAAAATGAACGTAAAGCAGAAGCAAGGGTCAAGGTTTTGCCCAGGGAGGACAAGAAGAACTCCCCAGAGGACAGTGGGCAATGGAGAGGACAGCGGGGAATGGGGAGGACCGAGAAGCTCCCTACTATCCCAAGTAACCAGGCGTATTTTTGTGGGGCCAGGTGTATGCCCATATTGATTGACAGGGTCTCACTATGTTGCCCAAGCTGGACTTGAACTTCAGCAATCTCACTGCCTCAGCCTTGCAAGTAGCATACCACCACACTCATCTGGCTTTGCTTTTTTTTTTCTTCTTTTTTTGAGATAGAGTCTTGCCCTATTGCCCAGGCTGGAGTACAGTGGCACCATCTCAGCTCACCGCAACACCCACCCTTCTGAGTTCAAGGGATTCTCCAGCCTCAGCCTCCCAAGTAGCTGGAATTACAGGCGCACACCACCACAGCCAGCTAATTTGTTATATTTTTAGCAGAGATAAGGTTTTACCACGTTGGCCAGGCTGGTCTCAAACTCCTGACCTCAGGTGATCCGTCCACCTCGGCCTCCCAAAGTACTGGGATTACAGGTGTGAGCCACTGCGCCCACCCCTGTCTTTGCTTCTTTAGGTGAAGTTGAAATGACTGAATCTTAGTACAATTTTTTTTTTTTTTTGAGACAAGGTCTTGCTCTGTCACCCAGGCAGCAGTGCAGTGGCAAAATCATAGCTCACTGTAGCCTTCAATTCCTGGGCTCAAGTGATTCTCCCACCTCAGCCTCTCAAGTAGCTGGGACTGTAGGCAGGCTCCACAATGCCTGGCTAATTTGTTTTTTAAGTTTTTGTAGAGACAGGGTTTTGCTGTGTTGCCAAGGCTAGTCTTGAACTCCTGGGCTCAAGGGATCTGCCTGCCTTGGCCTAGCAAAGTGCCGGGATTACAGACGTGAGCCACCATGCCTGAACAAAACTACATAAATTTTTAATTTTTTTTTTTTTTTTTTTTTTTTTTTTGTGGAAATGGAGTCTCACTGTATTTCCCAGGCTGGTCTCAAACTCTTGACTCTGTCCTGCCACAGCCTCCCAGAGTGCTGGGATTATAGGCGTGGTGCCTGGCCAGTACAAATACTTGTTATTCTAGGCTTAACTTTTACACTGGCTCTAGCTAAACAGAAATCTTATTATTCAGGAATTAATCCTCATTTAATCAAATGGGTAGGGTGTAATATTAGGAAATTATTGATTGACTCTGCCTGATTGGATTTGTACTTAATAGCTAATTAGGTTAATAACTAGGCATTCACAAGGCATGGTTTTGTTTGATCCCTTTTAAATTGCTCTTAAGGATGTAACAAAGACAGCACGGGGTGCTCTGAGGGCAGTCACTCAACTTCTGGAGCAGCAGGTTAACTTCTGAAATTCCTCCAAACCATGTGTCCACGCCTAGTCTGGCTGCATCTGTGGGCCAGATGTGGGTGGTGAATCCTGTGGATTAGAGGCGGCACTAGGCAGCCCCCGACTGACTGCAGTGGAGGGTCCACAGGCAGCCTGCAGAGCCCGGCCTGCACCATGCCAGCTGGACCTGTGATGGGACATCCAGAGGGGTGCTACCCTGAACTCTCAGCATCTCTCCACTGGCACAGTGCCTCAGACTTTGTTAAAATGGGGCCTGTTGGCTGCACACTAAGGAGTTGAGAGTCTGATTTTTGGACCTGCTGATGGTTAAGTTATAGTGAGTCAGTGTTAACGTGCAAAGCGTTTGACAAGTCTAATGTGCTTCTGGGCTAAGCAGCACCAGGTTTCTTTTGCTAAAATTGAACTCCTTTGAAAAATTCAGAGTGGCTAAGTTCAACAAAGACCGTGGGAGCCCGAGGCTGGTAAACAGTGAGTCTATCCCGCATCCCAGAGGACTCTTGTGGCAATGCAGTTTTGCGGAGAGGAGTTTTAATTTAAAGAAATGCAATCAGGAGATCAGCAGGTCCTTGAATGAGTCAGCCTCAGTGCATCTGCGGACTCATCAGACACCCCAGGCTGGCTTCGGGTGGGGAACGCACTAGAACGAAGCGGCACCTTTGTCTAACGGGGCCTCTCCTGCGCACTCAGACCCTCTCCTCAGGGGGCTCGCAGGCTTCGCTCTCATTTGAAAGGGGTGATTTCAAGCAGAGTTGTGCTGAGGCTAGAAAGCCCCCATGGGCAGGTCCTCCCAGGGCTGGGAGTGGGCATGCTGTGGGGCCGGTGCCGCCAGGACAGGAGGGCGGCCACGAGCTCCAGCTCCACAATGCCAGACCGACCCTGCCACGGGGCTGGGGCTGGGGCTGGGACTTGCTGTGCTTTGCTGGCAGCAGCTGTTTCATGGGGTTTTCCAGGCTCTTGGAGATCAGGGACACTTGTTTCTCTTGATCATGGCTTATATGAGTATCCCTCTCTGTCAGGCCCTCTCCATGGAGAAAGCATTTCTAGGTGTTTGGGCTGGTGCCCGCAGCCTGTGCCTGTCCTGGGAGGCAGGGCCCATCAACATGGCGTCCCCAGTGCCCGGGCGGCACCCCGGATTCCTGAAGTCTAGGGAAGGGTCTTCTAGGTCCCCAAGCCCCACCCCTCATGCCCTTGATCAAGAGACCAGTTCACTACTCAGATGTGTGTCTCCTTGGTGCCTTGACCATTCATGTGACCTTTTTGGCATCACAGATCAAGTGTCTGCAGGTGGGCTCAGGGCCTGTAGGTCAGACGATGCCCTTTTTCCCCAGCCTCAAGCACGGGACAGTGGTCTAGACCAGAGTGCCTCCTCCCGGATGCCGCCTCCTCAGCAGGGTCCCTGGGCTCCCCGCTGAGCATGATGAGCCTGAGCCTGGGCGTGGTTGCCTGGGGTGGAGGCCTCATGTCTGGCATAGTTGCTGGTCTTCGCCTGGGGGCAGGCTGGTCAGGAGACCGATTGGGTAACTCTCCTGATTTCGGCTTCTGTGAAACATGAGAGGCTGCAGGGCTGGAGCCACTGCCCAGGGTCCCAACCTGCACCCCTGCCTGGCTTGTCACATGCTCTGTGTCCAGCCTGGTCATGCCTGTCCTTTTCCCCGCCTCCCCTCTGTAGGCAAGGTGCCTGGCGACGACTGCCCGCTGGTGTGGGGCCAGTGCTCCCACTGCTTCCACATGCACTGCATCCTCAAGTGGCTGCACGCGCAGCAGGTGCAGCAGCACTGCCCCATGTGTCGCCAGGAATGGAAGTTCAAGGAGTGAGGCCCGGCCTGGCCCTCGCTGGAGGGGGTGTCCCGCGGCCCCTTCCTCATGCTGGCGCTGATGGCTGCGGTAGCTGCTGCTGGGGACAGCGCCCCTGGGCTGTAACAAGGTGGAAACAAGGGCTGGAGCTGCGTTTGTTTTCCCATCACTATGTTGACACTTTTATCCAATAAGTAAAAACTCATTAAACTACTCAAATCTTGCTGGAGGCCGCTGGGTGCCTGTGTTCTCAGCATATTGATGCGGTCTCGGTGTGTTTTGATATGAAAACTCTCATGAATAAACATCTCCGTGAAACGCTGTCAAGGCACTCATCAAACCCTGAGTCACAGCTGGGAGGAGAAGGCGCGGGATCAGACGGTAGGGCCTGAGGCATGCTCTTGCCTGCTGGATGGCCGGGCGGCCCTGGACCCTCCCTCGGGCTGGCTCTGAGGGACTCTGGCTGTGCACAGCTGGCAGCTGCTGCTTGTGGTACCCCCAGACTGAAGGCCACCATCTCTAAGCAGGCGTCCGTGTTCTCACTGGGACTGTCTGCAGCTCCTCGGTGGAGCTGGGCCTCCCACAGTGTAGGGATCGGTGTCCTGACACTGGGAAGTGTGTCCACACATGTCTGAGGCTTCCCTGCCTAGGAAAGGGTGGCCCTGGGAGGCTCCTGTGCTCCCCACAATTGTGGGAAGGGGCCACTGGGGGAGCGGCAGCCCTGGGGTCTCAGGCTGCTTCTGGACAGAGCGCAGGCTGTATCTCTAGTAACCTGGGGAGCCCTTGGCATTCATGGGGCCAATGCCCTGTGCCCAGTGTGAGCCTTTTGACACTTCCTTCCTCACAGCACCCTGGGGAGTAGACCAGGCCTCCCCTGAAATCTGTGTCAGATTCCCTGGAGAGACAGGACTCTCTATATGAAGAGTATATATGAAGAGTTTATTGGGAGCATTGACTCACTATCACAAGATGAAGTCGCACAATAAGCCATCTGCAAGATGAGGAGCAAGGAAGCCAGTCTGAGTCCCAAAACAGAAGTAGAGAAGCCCACGGCTGTGGCCAAAGGGCAGAGAGCCCCCGGCAAGCCACTGGTGTGGGTCCAAGAGTCCGAAAGCTGAAGAACTTGGAGTCTGATGTTCGAGGGCAGGAAGCATCCAGCACGGGAGAGAGATGGAGGCCGCACTCAGCCAGTCTGGTCTCTCCACGTTCCTCTGCCTGCTTGTCCTCTGGCTGTGCTGACAGCTGATTAGGTGGTGCCCACCTGGATTGAGGGTGGGTCTGCCTCTCCCAGCCACTGACTCAAATGGGAATCTCCTCTGGCAACACCCTCACGGACACACCAGGGACAATACTTTGCATCCTTCGATCCCATCAAAATAACCCTCAGTATTCACCATCACACCTGGGAAGCACGGAACCCAGAAACAAGTACCAGGGCCCCAGTGCCAGTGCCTGTCCTGGCGAGATATCCAAAAGAAGACGTGACCAGGACCTTGGGGGAGCATGAAATGGTGAGGGCACAGTGAGCCTGAAGGCGGATGTCACCTGCCAAGAGAGCGGCTGGCAGTCCTGCCTGGTGCCCTTCCAGGGACAGAGCTGGCAGAGAGGGGCCTCCAGGAATCGTGGAGCCCCAGTGCCTTGGTGTGGCTTTCCTGAGGTCAGTGCCTGACCTTGCCCCGCTCCCAGAGCACCCCGTCAGTAGCAGCCCTGCTGGTGGAACCTTCCCCGAAGGGCATGAAAGAAATGAGGGCCCCACAAGCCACAAGGACTCTGATGCCTGGAGCCAAGAATACCCCTCAGGGTGGGAAAAACCGCCCCCTGGGCACTGTGCAGTGTGGCTGGCTCTCCCGCCTCAGGAGTACTGGGGACTTCCTGGGGGATGACTCCTAGCGCTGAGCGCCCGTGGGCCCTCCCCTGCTCCCACTGAGGCCCACGCAGGCCGGGCCTGAAGGACGCGAGCGGCGTGGGTGGGGAGCTTGAGGGGGCGTCGGGCTCCGACCAAGCGGCAGATCCCCGCGCGCCTCGGGCGCTCACCCGTGCGGCTGGTTCCTCTGGGCTGCGCAGGTGCGACGGGTCCTCCGCGCGCGCCGGCTGCACCCCCAGCCCGCCCGCCGCCCCTCCCGGCCCCCCGCAGCCTCGGCCCGCCCCCGCCGCAGATATAAGGCGGCCCAGGCGGTGGCTGCTCCGAGCCCCGACGCCGCCGCCCGCCCGCCCGCGTCCCCATGGCCCGGCCCGCGACACTGGCAGCCGCCGCCCTGGCGCTGTGCCTGCTGCTGGCGCCGCCCGGCCTCGCGTGGTACAAGCCGGCGGCGGGGCGCAGCTCCTACTCCGTGGGCCGCGCCGCGGGGCTGCTGTCCGGCTTCCGCAGGTCCCCGTACGCGCGGCGCTCCCAGCCCCACAGAGGGGCGGAACCCCCGGGCCGGGCCGGCGCCTCCCCGGAGCTGCAGCTGCACCCCAGACTGCGGAGCCTCGTGAGTCCAGCGGGCGGGCCGGGGGCTGACGGGGGTGCGGCGGCAGGACGCGGGTGGGGGCGCGGCGGCCTCTCAGCCTCTGCCCGCCCGCCCCAGGCCGTGTGCGTCCAGGACGTCGCTCCGAACCTGCAGAGGTGCGAGCGGCTGCCCGACGGCCGCGGGACCTTCCAGTGCAAGGCGGACGTGTTCCTGTCCCTGCGCTCAGCCGACTGCCGCGCCCCCTGAGCCCGGAACCCGGACCTCTCCGGGCACTGCTGGGGCCCCCCGCCGGCTGGGGACGGCGCCCCTGCTCTCCCCTACTCCGCCCACCCCGCAGTTCATGGTAAACAAATAAATAATGAGGCGGCCTCGGAGTGAGGGATACTGGAGGACTGGCAGCCAGGCCACGAGGGGATCGGGACCTGGAAGTCCCCAAGCCTGGGTATGAGAGGGCAGCCGAGTGTGCGGCGGCAGGGCAAGGTTGGCCTGGGCCGCCCAGAGGTCTTCAGACCCAGGGGCCAAGCTGGCCACAATCCAGCCCCGCGGTGAAGCCGCGCCTAACCTTGGTGCTCCCTGGAAGAAACTGCAGAGGCACTTGCTGGCCTGGTCCCCAGTGTCTTCCCTAGCCCTTTGCTCCCCCACTCGAGAGGCAAATCTGTGAGGGCATGGGCTGGAGCCCCTGGCTGCTTTCCTCTTGCCCCCATCCCTTCTGGCTAGGCCAAGTCCGAGGGTGCAGGGGCAAGGAGGAGAGTTGGGGGCCTGAGCCCTGGCCCCAGAGACCCAGAGCTGAGGGTGGGAGACAGGTGGGTTCTCCCTCCGCAGTTGGGTGTGACTCCAGCACTGGCTTGGGCCCTGGCCTCCAATGCTTCTAAGGGAACAGGGCCAGGCCCACTTCCGGGCCCAGGCAGCAACAGGTGGGACCTTTCCACCCTCCCCAAGCCTGCGGCCCAAGCAGCCCCTGTCCCGCACCAATCTGTCTATGGGGAAGTGGCTGGTGCCTCTGCTCAGGGGACCCTGCAGCCCAGGGGTCTGAGTGGGAGCATCGGCACCACCCCACTTCTGAAAGCAGGGGCCTGACAGCATGAGGATGGCCTGTGCCCCTCACACCTTGGCCCCTGGCTCGGAGAGCCGGGTGAGAGGCTGCCTTCCTGGGCTGTGGAGAGCCTCATGTGCACCTCGCCTCCGGCTCCTGTGCTGGGTCATGAGGTCGACCTCACAACAGCAGAGGACAGGCCCTTGGAGGCCCCACGTGGGTCAGGTGCTGTGCGGCAGAGCCCATTCTGGAGGGGAGTGTGGGGCTGAAAAAAGTCCTGATCATAAGCCTCATTTTGAGTGCGGCGAGACCAGGCAATCTATGGGCTCCCCAAACACATCCCGGAGGCTGCAGTAAGAGCCTCTTCAGCCTCTGGGCTGCTCCAGGCAGGCCCTGACAGGCGTGCAGGAGACAGAGATCCCATGGCCCCTGGAGGGGCCGAGGGGCAAGGAGCCTCAGCCCCAGCTCTGCTTCCTATTCTAGCATCGCCTGCTATAGGGGGTGGCCCCTGACTTTGGAGGGCTGGAGGCCGGGGTTTCACTCACTGCCAGGCTGCCCACTGCACACCCGGCTGCTGGGTGCATGGTCGGGGCAGGGCCAAGAGGCTCTGCTTGCTGGGTGTTTCCCTGGTCCTTCCCAGCAGGGCTGGGAGCCCCACGCAGCAGTGCCACCAGGCTTTATTCAGTTGTACCAAAGAGATTTACATCAGCCACGTACAAACAGAACAGAGTCCATAAGGAGAGCGGCGAAGCTGCCGGGAATGAAGGCAAGCGTGTTTTCCTGGAGCCGGCGCCGGGTGGCAGGACACCGTGTTGGGGGATGCCAAGTGGGAGGTGCTGTGGTCTGCACCCAGAGAACTAAAGGGGTGACCGCAGTCGCTGCTCCCTAAAGCCCTCCGCTCTGCACCTCCCGCCACAGCTGGGTGGGCAGTCAGTGTGGCCTCTGTCCAGGTGGTGGGGACATCCGGGGACCAGGTGGGGGCGCACGCAGGAGTGCTGCATTTCGGGCTGCAGGTGCCGTCTGCCCGTCTCACTGCCGGCCTCTCCACTGTGCTGGACGCCCTCTCTGAGCAGCTTCGCTGGAAAGGGTGGAGAGTCTGCTGCAAACCAGGCACCTCGAAGGCAGGCAGGAGGCAGAGTCGTCACCAGCCCTTCCAGAGCCAGGCCAGTTAGAGAGGGCGGCCCTGCAGAGTCCTATGTCCAAATGCAGAAGGTGCAGAAGCAGAGCAGGGGGAGGGCCGGCTGGGGCCTCCGCCAGGTCAGAAGTCGCCATCGCGCTCCCCCAGGGGCTGCGCCGCCTGCCGCCTGGCGGCCTCCAGGAAGGCCAGCTCCTTGGCTTCTTTCTTCTGATTTCGTGCCTCATACTCCAACCTGGGGGGAGGGCAGGGTAAGTCTAGCGGAGAGCGCCTACGAGGCGGCTCCGAGGTGCCCCCACCCAGCTGCACCTGTTGGTGATGATCCGCTGCACGATGAGGTCCGTGGTGAGGTTGCTGCCACTGTCAATCTGACGGAAGATGCCCCTTCTCTTGGGTTCCTGGGGGTCCGGAGAGGAGGAGCGGGATGAAGGTCCCTGCTGACCTCCCCAAGACCCATCTGGTGCCCTGCCCCAGAGGGAGACCAGTGCCCAGGGTCCTGTGGGAGTGGTGTAGTCAGAGCAGCTGCAGCCACCATGCCCGTTTCCCAGGTAGGCACAGTGAGACATTAAATGGCTGGGAGGTGACAATGGCAACCCCTGTGCCCAGCAAGGGCTAGCATGACCCACCTGGTATGGGTCGGAGCCGTCCCTGTCCGGGATAATTTCCGTCTTGCCGTGACACACCAGGTCCACCTGGAGAAGGAGTGGGGGTCAGGAGCCCTCCCCGGGGAGGCAGCTGCCATAGCCACCCACAGCCCAGCACAGGCCCTGGGGGTTGGGAGAACTGACCCTGCCCCTTCCTCAGCCCAGGCACCTCCTAGGCCCTGTGTAGGAGGAGCCCATAGCCCGCCCGTGTTCCCAGCCCGTGTGGGAACGAGGTGAGCCCATGCAGAGCCTCACCTTGAAGTGACTCAGGAGCTCTGCTGTGACTGCGTACGGGGCCCCAATCACCACTTCGGACACGTACTGTGGGGACAGTAGCAGAAAGACTTGCTCGGTCCCTGCTACTGGTAAGCCAGGGCCACAGGGTGGTGGGAGATGGCCCAGACATGGGGCGGGGCTTCCAGTGAGTAGCAGGGATAGGCTGGGCAGGCTGAGGACCCCTGGGGCTCCTCCAGGAGGCAAGAAGGAACAGCACCTGGAGACCCGACCTCCCCCCCTCCTGCCTCAACAAACAAGTCTGGGCATGTGCCACAGAGCTCGGGGTGCTGGGTGCGGCTCTGCCAGGACCCAAGCCCCCTGCCCCGGCTCAGGGAGGCTCTTGGTGGGGGGATGTTGTGGGAATGTCCCCGTCCCTGGGCTGGCTCCTGGCCCCACTCACCCGGCAGGCCAGCACGCTCAGGGTGCGCTCATGCAGATTCATGATGGGGTAGTTCTTCCCCTTGTAGCGATTGACCTCCTGTGGCCAGAGTGAGGCTGGCTCAGCCCCGAAACCCTAGGGGGACAGGGTGTGCCCCTCCCAGCTGACCCTCAGGGGAAGAAGTCGGGCAGGGTGCCCGCCCTTGTGGGGATGCCCCAGACAGGATAGCTCTGGACCCCAGAAGCCCACGATCACCCCCGCCGCAGGGTCTCCTCTGACTTCACCTGGGGCCTCCTCCTAGAGACCACCTGCACCCAACACCAACCCTTAGGGCCCCTCGAGGGCCCATCAGCTGCTCAGGGGCCCAGGGAGCAAGAGGGCAGTGACCTGGTCAAAGTGTAAGCCCGCGATGATATAGGGCCTGTCTGCCAGCCTGTGCACCTTCTCCAGGAAGTCCACATGCCCGATGTCTGCGCCCAGGTTAAGAAGCAGTCGGGAGGGAGATGACAGGGAGCAGCTCCCTGACAGCTCATGCCCAAGGGCCTCCCCACCATCCTCCCTGCCGACAGCTGCTCCCCTGCAAACCAGCCCGGTTTGGGGCCCCAGGAGTCAAAGTGAGGCCCCCAGGTCCCACCCCATGTGGCACACGTAGGGAGCAGCAGAGGCTCAGAGGATACGGAACAGGTCGAAGGCGCCAGCCACATAGATGACCGTCTCCCCTGGCTGGGGCTCCTTCCCAGAAGCAAACTGGATGATCTTCTGAGATGTCTGCAGGAACTGGGATACCCCGGTCCAGGGGTTCCGCCCACCAGGGCACTGCAAGCCAAGAGAGGGAGCAGGTTGGCTGGGGAGGCCTCCCAGGTCCTGCCCTCGCCGGGTCACCAAACCCTCAGCTGTCGCCTGCCAGCAATCCCATTTCCAGCCAGTCACCTCGGGCGGGGGACACACTGCCAGGCCAGGTGTCAGGCAGGACTGTGGTGCCACCCCACAACCACAGCAGGCACCACAGCTGACACCACTTCAGCCCAGCCAGTGACCACCAGGAGGAGGCAAGGAGCCCGGCGGCTACTGCACACAGCCCTTGGGAGGGACCCGGCACCCTGAGACCACTGTCTGGTCACCTGGGAGGATCCTTCTGAGGAAAGTATGTCCCCAGCGGGTATCGGGTGAGGGGGCTACAAAGGGAGAGAAGGCCAGGCCACTTGGTTAGAGAACACCTGTCCACAAGCAAGTCCTTGCTCCTCCTCCAAGCAGTGGCTGCCGTGACCGGCCAGCCGGTACCACCGCTGCCTGCCCTCCCTCCCAGTGTCCACCAGTCGGCCGAACCTGGCAGTCAGTGCCTGGTCAGTGCCAGGGAGGGAGGAGGGTGAGGCTCTGGGCTGGCCTCTCCCCAAGGGATGGCCAGGACAGGTGGCCGGGGGAGCCCCCTGCAGCTGCGCGCTCAGCTTCCCCTCCACGGCCGCACTCACCTTGCCAAAGCTGTCCGCGTACTCCCGGTACTCAGAAGACATCTCCTGCACAGAAGGGCAGAGCGGCGCTGAGGGGCCTGCCCTCTAGGCGTGGCCACCCCAGGACCGGGTGGGGATGGGGAGCAGTGGGCAGGAGGGCCCTGAGGGGGCAGGGAGGTGCCCCTCCTTTCCCCTGGCGACCCTGACCCAGGGGCCTTGGGGATTCCGCCCCTGACTCACCTGGCTGCTGTGGTGGGCTTTGGTCACCAGCAGCATGCGGCCCACGAGGTCTGTGGTGGACACCCCTTGTGTGCGCTTGCACTCTCTGGGGGACAGAGCGGGAGTGGGGTCTCAGCCTGGGACACTTGGAAGGCTGTCTCCTGCTACCACCACTAGGGACACCAGCGGCCCTGCTGCGGCAGAACCCACGGCTGCCCCAAAGACGAGGGTCCCCTCCCTGCGCAAGGCTATAACAAAACCTGGGTTGGGAACGTGGGGAAGGCTTCCACGCTTTTACTGACTAAAGGGAGTGACAGGAGCACGGAAAAGGACCCTTGCTGGGGCTCAGGTGTGCAATGCCGGGGAGAGGGCGGGCACTTGGGCAGTAGCTCTGCTCCCCGCCTCCCTCACGCCCACGTCCTGAACGCTGAGCATCTGCAGCCGAGTGAATTCTCGTCTGGTAATTCAGATACAGTGCCAGCTCCGCAGCAGTGCCAGCCACGTCCCCTGAGTTCAACAGCTGCCACCTCACAAAGCTGTTCCTTTGGAGCCCTGAGGCCACGGGTCTGCAGCACCAAATGGTGAGGGCCTCCAGGCCACCCCACAATGGCACCTCCATCCCTCA
Organism: Macaca fascicularis; assembly: GCF_037993035.2. NCBI lineage: Eukaryota > Metazoa > Chordata > Mammalia > Primates > Cercopithecidae > Macaca > Macaca fascicularis. Next base: position 88,288,368 of record NC_088390.1, read on the forward strand.
AGTTCCCGGTCCTTGGAGTGAGGAACATGGCTCAGGGCCCAGACGCTCCCCTCACGGGCTCCCAGGAAATAGCAAAGCACGAACCAGGAGGGGGCCCTGTGTCCAGCTCCCTGGATGGCCAGGTCCACGGTGGAGACTCACCTGTACCTCCCGGCCTGCTTTACCTCCTCATAGGTGTCCCGGCCGTCTACAGTCAGGGTGATGTCATCTAAGCAGTGACACACAAGGACAAGGAACCTTAACCCAAAGCCATCAGACCCTTCAGAGCCCAGGACCCTCTCAGCCCCTGGCCTGCCCTAGTGCCCGCGTGCCCATTTCTAGGTAGGGGCCCAGAAATATCTCAGATCCTCGAAGGGCATGGAGGCCCCCTGTTCCCAGATGTCCCACCAGCAGATCTGATCCTGAGCCACCTGATGCCCCCAGGCCCCAGGCCCACCACTCACTGCCGTGAACACAGAAGTCACAGTTGTATTTGTCCAGGGTCTCTAGCGTAGTGACGTAAGGGGCTGCGGGCACCACCTCGTCCACCCATTTGATGGCCTGCACCATCTTGTATCTCTCCTCCTGAGTGAACACTGGGGGCCCCTTGTGCTTGGCGATCTCCTCTAGGAAAAGGACAACAAGGAGACTGGGGACCCAGCCCACCTGGCTGCTCACGTACGAGGCCCCTTCCCAGCACCCAGCTGTAGCCACACAAGAGGGCCGGTGGGGACAGGCTGTCTCTCTTGCCTGGCCCTTAGCCCACTAGTGCTGGTCAACTGGGTGGCTGTCTCCCCTGTGAGGGTCTCAGGCAAAGGCAGAGGTTCCTTCTGAAGAGCAGGTGCTCAGCCCCTGAAGGCTTGGGAGCCACGCTGGCAGTGGTGGGGAGCAGGTGCCCCTTCTCTTTAGCTGGGACAGGAAGTGCAAGATGGGAAAGGCATTAGGCCATCCTCAGCTGGGGCTGAGCTGGGTGAGCCTACAGTGCTCTCCCCTACAGCTGAGCCCTGGCAAGGCGGCCCAGGCCTGCAGGCTTTCAGTCAATGGGCGCAACCCACAGGAGGGCTGGGGGGCCGTGGGTGGGCGAGGCCACCTGTGCGTACCATCAGTGTGCACGCCTACGATGAGGTAGTCGCCCATGGCCCGTGCCTGGCGCAGCTGGTTAGAGTGGCCGTAATGCACCATGTCATAGCTGTGGAGACAAAGAGAGTGGGTGGTGCCTGTGCCAAGGGTGGGGGCCAGGTGGCCCTGTGGCTTAGGGGCCGAGTTTTGCTCCTCTGAGGACTCCTTAGGAAGCACTTTGAGAAGCTGCTGCTGGGAGCCCTGGGACTAGGATTCAGAAGATGTAGGTGCTCAGCTCTCCACCCCACTGGCTCCTGGGCCTGACAGTGGGACCCCTGTGCCAGATCTAGAAAGGGTGGCGGGGGCAGAGACGTCAAGGCCTGGCTGGGTCTAGAGGACTGGTGGGTGCAGGACAGACTGGAGCCCACGGTGAGCTGCAGGGCCACGTGTCCTATTCCCTCACCGAATATCAACTGCCCTGGGCAGTCACTTTAAAATAGGCCAATGTTAACTCTTGGGGTAGGGTTGGATCCTAGACTACGATAAGCAAACAGTCCCTGGGGCTAACCCAAAACAAATCCAACCACAAAATAAAACCCTGGGAATCGCCCTGAAAATCCTGTTTCCTCCTCCCCGACGGCCTCTGAAGCTCCCCAGGCTTAACACTAAGGGTGTACAGCCACTGCCTTGCCACCTGGTTCTAGAGTTTTCATTCATAAATCTGGGTCTGCTAACATGTGAACTCTCAAGCCCAAAGCTACACAGCCCTGCCACCAACTGGGCCCCGCTGCCCTGGCTTCTTCGCCACTTCCTTACAGCAGCTGCCCATCCCCTCAAGAGTGGACAAAGCTGTCCCTGCCTCTCCAGGAGAGGTGTGACCCTGGCAGCCCACACAGTGCAGAGCTGCTCCACTGCACACCACTGCTTCCTCCCAGCACCCCTGCCACAGTGCACGGAGTCCCAGCAGACATGCAGGGTGAAGTCTGGCGGGCCCATGTACCCACTGGACAGGCTGGAGGGGAGGAGGGGTCAGAGGCTAGGCCAGGGGACCACAGCCTGGAATGGGGCTGGGGCCTGGTCAGGGCAAGGTCAAAGTCCACTGACACAAAGCCACATTCCCTCTCCCAGAGGTGACTCAGACACAGGGAACAAGGCCCTGCCTGCTCTCCTGGGAAGGGCTAATCAGAGGCGCTTGCTTCGGGGATTCCATGCGGCAGGCACGTGAAAGGGTCAGAGGTAGCAAATTATCAGTAACGGTCATCTTTCTTTCACTTGTTGACAACCCCAAACTTTTCTTAAAACAATGCCCTCTGTGTGACTGGCCAGGGAACACCGATTGCATTCTAGCCCCGGGGAGGAGGACCCGGGAGCCCGCGGGCTTCACTGCGGGTCCCGGACAGGCAGGTCACACCCGATGTCCAGCTACAGGGACGCTCGCCCGGAGGCCAGGGGAACCCCTGGACCGGAGCCGGCCAAGCTGGTTGCTGGTGGTTACGAAGAAGCAGGGAGGCCGTGGCTCCAGATCTCAGCGCGGTGGCTGCACCGGAGGTCGGCGTGACCGGGCGGGGCCTCCGCCAGGGGTAGACGGGGGCGCCCACGGCAGGGCGCGGAGCCTCCGCAGCCCGACCCTCCCGGCGGGCGCGCCCCGCAGCCTTCCAGCCCCGGCCCACGCCGTACGAGGACGCCACCCAGAACGCGGGCCCGGTCCCCGGGCAACGGCTGGCGCGGCGCCCCGGAAGGAAGCCGGCCCCGGCGTCCCCGCGGCCCGCCCCGGTCCCGCGCTCACCAGCCGTCGCACCACACCCTCACGGCGCGCCTGCCCCCCGGGCCCGGCTGCTCTGCGCCGCCTGCAGCCCCGCGCCCGTTCCGGATCATGGCCCCGCAGCGGCGGCGCTGACAGCCTGGCAGCTCCCGGCGACTCCAGCGCCGCCACCCGCCCCGCCAGGCGCACGCTCAGCCGCCGTCACGCGGGCCTCACCCGCTGCACACGGCCAATAGCGTGCGCCATTCGGCCCGAGCCCCGCCCCCACCGCCCCCGCCCCGCCGCGCGCCCTCCGGCCGGCGCCCCACCCCCGAGCGCCGCGCCCCACCGCACCTCCGCGCGCGGCCAATGGCGTGAGCCCCTGACAGAGTCCCACCCCCTCCAAACGCACAGCCAATGGCGTGTGCCGCGCGGCCCGAGACCCGCCTCCGGCCCACACCTGGCCTCTCCGCACCGTCCACACCTGGTGCTGGGATGGCCGGGCAGTGCCGCGAGGGGGCGTCCCACCGCCGCCACCTCCGGGAACCTCCACGGGGCGCTGTCCCAACCAGGGGAGTTTTTTTCTGATTATTTTTTGGCACAATAATCTACAGTTGTCCCTTCTCCAACCAAGCGGGTTTTAAGCCAAGACCGCGCTGCCAGGCAGCAGACCTGAGCCCGGGGAGCCCGCGCCGACCACTTGGGGACACTGGAAACCAGTGCAGAAACGTTTAATAGAAATAAAAAGGTCTGCATAGAGCCGAGGCTCGGAGCCACCCCTCTGCCGCACGTCCAGTACAGAGAGGGTTCTATAAAGTTTTCACACTTTTTCGTTAAGTAGTAGAAATAGGGTGAGGCCCTGAGACTGGCCTGGCGAGTGAGGAAAGGCCGCTGGGCGCTTCCACTCTGCCGGCCGGGGCTGAAATAACCCGAGTTCCGTTCTCACAGAAAGGTGCAGCTGCCACCCCTTGACATAGAGGCCGGATGGGCAGGTGTCCTCCATGGCCAAGTCGTATCAGGGGACAACCGCAGCAGTGCAAGGGGCTTCCACAAGGACAAATGGCTAAAAATGTCACGGTGAAAACGTCATCCCCAAAGAGTTCTCACTAGACCCGTGGGGACAAGCCAGCCTTCACCGTGACGCTGGCCATCTGCAAAGTGCCAACTGTTCTTCATCGAGCGCCAGGTTACGTCACTTTCTTCTTTTTTGTGCGTTTTGTGCAGCCCCTGCCAAACCAGCCCCCTAGGATGGGGGCCGAGCTAAGCGGTGCACCCCGGTCCCCAGGCGGGGCTTCCTCTCTGCTTCTGCACAGCGACTTCCGACTGTGGCTGCCTTCTTCGCCAGCACGCAGGGGAGTCGCCAGTGAGAAAATGGGATCCTGCCACCTGCCAAAAAGGGAAAGCGGCATCAGGCGGGCCTGGGAGCCTCTCACAGCCACACCCGCCCCAGTTCGGGAAAGCTGCCTGCGGTCCCTGCCTTCCCATCCCGTTCCCTCCCCTGTGTCCACTGCGGCTGGGCTCTGGTTGGTAGCAGCTTCATTGTTATCAAGCTGCAGAACGGATGCGGGAGAGGTCACCTCTTAGGTGGTGACTCAAAGGTCAGCACCCACACTAGCTTGGTCTCCTCAGAACTCCGTGTCCTCGTCCACCACTGAGCAGCGTGCACACACAGGACAGGGCAGCAGTGGCCCCAGGGCTGCCTCCGTCTCCAGGGATGAGTCACTAGCAACTCTGGGCCCCACCTTCCATTTGTACCGCCAGGGGCAGGTGGACCAGACCCTCTCCCCCTTCCCAGCTGACTAGGGAGGCGTGGCCTACAGACGACACCGTGAAGAAAGCATGTGTCTGACTGAGATGCAGAACCACAGATCATAACTTAAGATACAGATACGCACTGATAAGGAAAATGAGCTAAATTAATGTAAAAAAAAAAAATACAGTACACGATAGCTCACATCACAGAACACCACACACATAACATACAAGAAGTGCCAGGCCCAGAAGGTGAAGGGATCCTTAATTTCTTGAACCCTTTGATTAAAAGAAGTTATTGATTTCCCCTATAAGACCCTGAAAATTCACAGAGAAAGAGAGTGTAAACTTTTTACTCAATACATACACCAAGTCTAAATTATCACAAATTCTGTATTAAGGCACAGTCTGTTTAAGCTTTCCCAAAGTACGCCAACTCCCAAAACCAAGCACACAGATTCTGTCTGACCAGAGCTGCCAAGTGCTCGTCCCCTCGAGATGCTTCCCACCAGGCATCTTGAAGAGCTCCACGGGGAGGCCTGGAGCAGGAGCACGTGGGCAGAATCCCTCTCCCCGCGGGGACTGTGTGTGCCACATCAGCCAGGGCAGGAGTGGCACACGCAGGGTCTCCGCGAACCACTGAGGTCAGGCCCTCTGGAGACCACCACGCTTCAGTCATGCCTCAGACACCGCTGCAAACACCTCAGAGCTTCCTCCACGCTCAGCTCACGAGAGAAGACAGACACGGCCCAGCACACAGAGGTGCAGGGAAGCGGGCTGCTGCAATGGTCTACTCACCTGCTATAGGCGGGGATCTCCAAGCCCAGCTCGGCCATGAGGAGCCGCATGACATCATCACACTTCCCGTGTAGCTTCAGGGCAGCCCAGTCATCCTTTGGGGTCCACTGAGGACAGGGAAAGCCAAGTGAGAGTAAGAGCAGCCCGACCATTCCTGGTGGCCTGTCAGCCTCGGCCCGTGGGCTCGGTCAGTGCTCCCTGAGCACCCACGGGGGCCCTATCAGACTGCCCTGGTGCATGGGTGTGGGGTGTCTCCAGCTCTGCATTCTAAGACCCAGGTCTAAGGATGTGACTCTCAGAACCCAAGTTACCTGCAAGTTCACAATGTAGAGTTTCGGCCGCCGGCTAGGGGGCTTGGTCATGCACCAGAGGCGTGGGTACTTCTTTAGAACCTGCGGAAACAGACAGACAGACACAGCACACACACAGGGGACAAGTCTGTAAAGTGCTGGGCAACAGAGCTGGACACCCTCGGGCAGGCGGGGGCTCGGCTCATTCCTGGTATCATCAGCACGTACCTTCAGGCTGGACCCTAGACACAGGATGGTGTCTGCTCTGCTGGCAGCCTCAGTCGCTGCTTCCCAGTTCAGAGGCTGCCCCAACGTCCCCCTCTCTCCAAAGTGCACAATGGTGTCCCGGAGCTGGGTCCCACACTTGTGGCAGGTCCGGCCTGTCTGGTGTCTGTGGAGGGCGGTGCGTTCCGTCACATCGAACACTCGCACGTACTCCCTGTTGGGAATGCAGGAGGTGCAGACCTGGAGGCAAGAGGGCACAGTGAGTGGGACCCGCCTGCCCATGGAGACCCCGGGTCACCGCAGGACTGCTCACTTCAATGTACATGTTCCCGTGGAGCTCTGAGATGGCCGTGCGCGGCAGCCCACTTCTCAGGTGGAGCCCGTCACAGTTCTGAGACACCACATGCTGCACCTGGAAGGCAGACGGGTGGCGACGGCGAGGTCAGTACTCAGCCACAGCGAGGCTGTTATGAGCCCAGCCAGTGGCTCCCAAGACCAGGGGTAGCTCCAACCCCGCAGAGAGCCTTAGAAAGTAAAACACACAACAGGTCCAACCACCAGGACTCAAGAGGGCCTGTGGTGGGGAGGGGCTATGTCCCTCCTCCAGCCCTGATGCACCTGGAGTGGCTGGGAGGGCAAGACGCTGCACCGTCAAGGCAAGGATGGGAAGTGGCTCAGGGCTTTGGCAAGGGCCACTCCACCCCGGATCCATGCTCTCTTGGGTCATGACATTTCAGGTGCCTCGGGACCTAGGCAGGTCAACCCCTACACCCCTTGGTTGAGGGTGTTCAGCAGAAGGTCCCCAGAGATGTCCTATAAGCCTCCCCTGTAACTAGGATGGCTTCTGAGGTCCACAGAAAAATGCAATGGAATCACAAAGGGGAAAGACCACCAGCAGCTCTGGGGCTGAGGCTGGCTGTGGATGGGATGGTTCCAGAGGGGGTGCTCCCCTTTTGTCCTGGAGAGGAAGCATGGGAGGATCAAATCTGGGGCCTAACCCACTTGGTGGGTGCTCATGATGGGAGTCAACTGGCAGACGGAGGGAGAATGCAGTTGCCCACTGCGCACCAAGGTGCTCTGCCTGGTCCCAGGCAAGTGTACCAGCCACCCAGGGTTCTTACCAGCTTCTGCTCATGCAAACGGGTGATGCTCATGTGGGTGAGGGTTGGCTCGGCCTCACTCAGGTCAGCGGCACTGCCAGGCAGAAAGGAAGGCAAGGTGAGGACAGCCGGAGCTCAGGCCCATGCTGCCTCTGCTCAGCCTATATGGGAGGCCGCGCCTGTCCCACTTACCTCACGCTTCTCCCTTTCTGAAGCAGTGTCCACACTCCATTAGGGCCCCTGTAGTCTGGGATAGATGCTGCCTGCATGTCGAGAAAAAAAGTAAGCCAAGTAAAAAGGCACCACCGTAGGCACTGGCAGAATTCCCAGAAATGGGAAGCCATTGTCACTCCTGCCACATTCCAGGCCGGCCTGCATGTTGGCATCTGTTCATTCCACAGGCTGACCTGCCTGAGCCCATATGAAGTGCACCCCAATTCGGCTCCTCCCTTCTACCTGGACTTCTGTTTCCCGCCTGGCCTGGCTCATCCTTCCAGGCTGCACGCAGCCCTGCCTGTCCCCGGAAGCCTCTCTGGCACCGAGCACAAAGCTGGGCTCTGTGGCACATGTGTCCTCCACACCGCAGGGGAAGACTAGTCATGTTCCTAAGTGCCCCCAGGGCCGAGCCCACGGCTCACACATTTAGCAAAAGGTGAATCCCTGCTGGGCGCGGTGGCTCAAGCCTGTAATCCCAGCACTTTGGGAGGCGGAGACGGGCAGATCACGAGGTCAGGAGATCGAGACCATCCTGGCTAACACAGTGAAACCCCGTCTCTACTAAAAAATACAAAAAAAATAGCCGGGAGAGGTGGCGGGCGCCTGTAGTCCCAGCTACTCGGGAGGCTGAGGCAGGAGAATGGCGCAAACCCGGAAGGCGGAGTTTGCAGTGAGCTGAGATCCAGCCACTGCACTCCAGCCTGGGCAACAGCACGAGACTCCGTCTCAAAAAAAAAAAAAAGGTGAATCCCTAGGTGGGGGCAGGCAACTGTCTATTCTCACGTCCCAGTGCTGACTGTTCCCGCTCCACCTTAACAAAGGCAGAATAGGCGGGGCGCGGTGGCTTATGCCTGTAATCCCAGCACTGTGGGAGGCCCAGGTGGGTGGATCACAAGGTCAGGAGATCGAGACCATCCTGGCTAACATGGTGAAACCCCGTCTGTACTAAAAACACAAAAAATTAGCCAGGCGTGGTGGCGGGCACCTGTATTCCCAGCTACTTGGGAGGCTGAGGCAGGAGAATGGCGTGAACCCGGGAGGCAGAGCTTGCAGTGAGCCGAGATCGCGCCACTGCATTCCAGCCTGGGCGACAGAGCCAGACTCCGTCTCAAAACAAACAAACAAGCAAACAAACAAAAAAAGGCAGAACAACTTCTCCAGATGAGATAAGCATCTAACTTTCCAGGATTTCAATCCTGTGAAACAAACTGAGGCCAGAGAGGGCACAGAAGATATCAAGGTGCCTTCTGTTCCCTTTTGGGGACTCCTGACTCCTGCTTAAACTCAGAAAAATGCACCATCCCCCGGCAGTGGTTTGGACAGTCACATTCAAGATAGAAACCTCAGTTACACTCAGATGAAATCCACAAGCTGCATGTGCTTCTAGTTGCCATTGCAAGCTCCATAAGAGATCACATGACTGTTACATAATTACATGACTGGACTTTTTTTTTTTTCTGAGACAGAGTTTCGCTCTGTCGCCCAGGCTGGAGTACAGTGGCACGATCTAGGCTCACTGCAACCTCCGCCTTCCAGTTTCAAGTGATTCTCCTGCCTCAGCCTCCTGAGTAGCTGGGATTGCAGGTGCCTGCCACCACACCCGGCTAATTTTTGTATTTTCAGTAGAGACAGGGTTTCACCATGTTGGCCAGGCTGTTCTTGAACTACTGACCTCATGATCTGCCCACCTCAGCCTCCCAAAGTGCTGGGATTACAGGCAAGAGCCACCGCGCCCAGCGTGACTGGACTTTTACATGTGACTTGTGGAGGGAGGAGACCAAACGCCAGGGCTCCAGGTATTTGAGTCAGCAGTGCACTCCCTTTATGCATTCTTCCTGCTAAGCCTCTGCTCTTCTTTGCTTGGAGTGCCTCATTCCCACCTTCTCCTGTAAATCTCACCCATCCTTCAAGGCCCAATCAAGGCTACCTCCCACAAAAAGCCAACCCAGGTAGGTTTCCCAACTCCAAGAGCACATAGTGTGTGCCTGGGTTTGTTCTAGTGATTCAGCACAGCCAGCTTTACATTATGCTTATTTGTTCACATACCTGATTGTCACCTAAAGGCTTCCTGAGAACAGAAATCACCTGGCCTTCAGATCTGCTACGCCTACGCATGCCCAGCACTCCACACTCACCCATCGGACTAGATGGACGACGTGCCAGCTACACTTTCAAAGCTAGTGATGTCCCACAGCCCAGGATAACTTGTCAGTGAAACTTCTCAAAACACAATGCAATTCTCTTCTTCACCTGGTGTATTCCGGCTCTTACTGTGTCACTTTCTACTTATCTTCCCTCAACATGGAGAGAACACAGTGGAGAATCACGACAGCTTTGGGCTTAGCTCTGTCCACATAACCTGGGGGTGACTGCGAGCAGTCAGCTACTACAGCCCATTCGTATCTCTGCTCCTTGCCTGTTTTTAACTGGCTGTACCACAAACTAAGCGTTTAAAAAGCGTTTACCTTAGGTAAGTTTTGGTCATTTCGTGTTTCTCTAAGAAAGGGAAAAAACCTTAAAGCTGCTTTAAAGGCGAGTTTTTCGCGATTACAGGAGCGCGTACTCCGTCCTGGGGTCCGCCCCCGCCTCCCTCCCTACCGTGCTGATTCCCGCGCCTGTGTAGACGACCAAGTATTTGGCGTTCCGGACGGCGCTGGCCAGCTCCCGGACCTTCCCTCGCAGCTCCTCCGGGTCGTCGCACACCTGCCAAGACGCCAGGGTGGTCACCGCCCCGGGCCGCCCCACCCGGGACCGCCCGTCGCCCCGGCTGCTCCCGAAACCGGGGGCGCCCGCGGCCGCCGCCCGCGGAACTCGCCTCCTCCTGCCGCCGCTTCAGGCCCTCGCGCCGCCGGCTCCGGCCCTGCAGCTCCGTTACCAGGTCCGCGCTCTCGGCCAGCAGCCGGCCCTCCTCGGCGCTGCGCTCCGCCGCCGCCTTTCTCAGGATGCGCGACACCTGCGGGCAGGCGGGCGGTGAGCGGCGGCGCGGGCCGGGCATAGCCGGACCGGGGAGCGACGGCGGCGTACCTGGCGGAGGCGCTCCCTCTGCTGCTCCTCCCGCAACCTTCGGACCCGCTCCGCAGCTTTGCGTTCCGAGCGGCTCAGACCCCCGGCTGCCATCGCTCCCCTGGAGACCCGCTCTTCCGCTTCCGCCTCACACGGCAGGCCGCGCTCAGGGCGCATGCGCAAGACGGGTCCCGCCCCCACCCACCTCTTCCGGCTCCGCCCGCCGCGTCGCCCCAAAGAAGCACCTGCCAGTCTCTTTAAAAGGTTTATTGATCATATACAAAATAAAGAAAACCTTATATATCACAAACATACACTATGTACAGCAATAAATACCCGGGGGGCCAGGCCCAGTGCTGCCCCTCCTGGACAATAATTTAGCAATAAATACTGCGCAGGGCAGGGGTGGGGCACCAAGGCCACTGCCCTGCCCGAGGTCAGGCCCCTGCCAGCCCTACACGAAGTGTGAGCGCTCGGGCCTCACCCCGCATCCAAACCCCAGCCCCTCCTCACTTAGATCTTTAATAACCTCCATCCCACCCCAGCACATCCCGGGGTCTTCTCCCACACACACACAACCTCCCCTGGCTAGACCTAGGCAGGGCTGGCAGGGGGACTGATCAACTCTGCTTGGATCCACCTCTCAGTGCCAGGAGAGCAACAGGGCTGGACACGCGGGCAGCCCTTGTCCTGTTGCCAGGAGAAGGCTTTCTGTGCCCACTCCCGTTTGGTTAAAGGCTTCAGGGACTAGCAGATTGAGGGGGTGGGAGGAAGGGCAGGGATGGGACACAAGGTTGCTGGAGGGGTCAAAGCCCAACTGGGGTCACCAAGAACAGGGAGGTCTCACAGTTTATCAGGGACACACTCTAGCTCAGACTCAAGGGACACCCATGGTATCAAAGCTGCTGCTCCAGGGGCAGGGTGGAAATGTGTGGGACTGGCCCAGCAGGTACGGCACACACCCAGGACACAGGCCAGAGGCAGGACAGGCATCAGTCTCAGACATGCCCTGCCTCTGTGTGGCACTGATTATGTACTTCACTCTCCCGACCTGCTCCAAGGCCAGACAGCCAACAGGAAGGCAAAAATACACCAAAAAGAATTATTCAGTGGCTTCTGGGGGGAAAAATCGTTAATGTGTTGGTTCCTTTCACCAAACCACAGCCTAAAAAAGTAACTCACAAGATCCCAGAGCGGAAACGGTGCAGCAGGCCGCAGCTCAGACTTTCCAGATGTGGATGGGAGCTTTGGCCAAGTGGCCACTCCAGAGGGAGGCAGCAGGGACAACATGGGACCTGACCATCGTCCCAAAGCAGGCTGCAGCCGCTCAGAGCCGTGGGCCGGGCCCTGACCACCGGTCAGAAGTGTGCATGCTTATCTGAAACGTGCACCAAGAGCTGAAGCCCCAGCAACACCAGCGCCACCCAGAGCAGCAGCCAGGGGCCTCACTCTCCAGGTGAGAGGTGACTTGTCCCTGCTGGGTAGTCCTCTGAAATCTGAGTGTCCATGTTAGGATAAAGGAGGAGTTGGGGCAAAGTCAAGGTGGAAGGGAAGACATATATCACGGTTTACTTGGCGGACAAGTTTGAGAGACCTGGCCTTGGCCAAAGCCCTCGATTCGCTGTGTCAGAAAAACTGAGGTGAGAAGAGACCACCACCCTCTCAGTAGGAAAGCGGGATTAACAGAGATCAGAAGGACAGCACATTCACATCTGCACATGAACACAGCATCTACGTCAGGAAATCCAGGGGAAGGGGAAGAGGGGCAGAGTGGCTCCACAGGGCTGGCCTGACAGGGGACAGGAACACTCCCCTAGACCCAGGGAAGTCGCTCCAAATCCAAAGCTCTTGAAAGGAGGTATGGCCTCGAAACTCCAGAAGCCTCTTCTGCCAACGCACCGAGGACCTGCACCTCCCACTCAGCACCTGCACCTCCCATTCAGCACCTGCACCTCCCACTCAGCACCTGCACCTCCCATTCAGCACCTGCACCTCCCATTCACACGCGCCGACCCTTACACCCTCCTCTTCCGCACTCCCTTTGCCTCCAGGTCTGCAGCCTGGCAGAGGTGCTCAAAATGGAGGGCCACCCGCAGCCAGGACAAAAGTGGGGGCCGCACAAGGACAGGGAGCGCCTGTTTATCCCTGCTCCAAGGCAGAGCATGACGTTTTCTTTATGGATACTTATGATTCCAACTAACGCCTGGATTCTACTTAGACAAGATCAGACTGAGGGGAGGGGGATGAAGTCACTAAATGACATGAATCAACAGCCAGAATTTCCATTTTCAGGCTGACCCAGGTAGCAACAGGACTTGTCTCTGAATGCTCAAAGCAAAGAAAAGCTCATGAAGATGACAAGGGTTGATGGTACATCCCTGTTCCCATCTCATGGGCACACCAGGCCAAACTCTTAGATCAAAATCCCACCACCCACAGGGTTAAGCCCCGTCAGGCCAGTTTTTCATCTTACCAGCCCCCATTTGTGTGCTTTACAGCAGTCTGGGCCCCACAGAGAAGAAACCAGCAGCCCTGGTGAAAGGCCAAGGCTCACATGGCCAGACACGGGGCTGCAGCCTCTTGGAGGTGGGTGGGGGCACCCCTTCCCCGTCATATGCCTATAAGGAGCCTCCTGAGCCCAGCCAGGAAGGGCAGCAGCCTCTGGTGAGGAACTGGGAGCAGGAGGCAGGTTGGGCCCCCAGAGGGAGGCACCTCCAGCAGAAGCCAAGCAGCTGATCCCTGGAAGACAGATCCCAAAGGGAGGCAGAAGGCAGGCCCAAAGCCAAGAGCTGCCAGCGTGGACCAGCGGAGAAGAGGGACAAGACCGGCCCTGGAGACTGTAGCCCTTGTCTGCACTGGTGGACGCTCCCAAGACTCTGAGTGAGGCAGGGACAAGGAAGAAAGGGTTGCCCGGTGGGCCCCCAACCACTCTGCCTGGAAGCACCACCCGCAGCATGGAAAGACCTCAGGGATCAAGTAGGCGGCGAAACCTGCAGCCCACGGTGCGGGCCCCAGGGGTTCCCCGGCTGAGGCCCCACATGAAGCCTATCGGAACAAAACTGAGGCCTGAGGAAGACAGCCAGGGAACGCTTGGCCACAGCCCTGTGGCCACCCACAGTGACTCCTTGGTCCCTGCACCACCACCACCCAAGGCCAGAGGTGGTGGGTGTAGAGCAGTGTGGGGGGGCCCCAAGGGGCCCCCAGTTTCAGCTACCCGGCCACCAGATCAGCCCAAGCCCTAGACACAGATGTAGCCAAGGCTCAGTCGGGGGGGAGTGTGACAGAACCCCACGTCTCACCTCCTAGGGACCAGGAGCAGGTGGAGGGCACAGACTCGTTGAGCTCTGACGCAGCAGGTGCCACCTGGCACCCCAGCCCAGGTCCGGCAAGCCAGCAGAAGCAAAAGCACAACGAAACCCAAAAAACGAACACAGGAAAACTGACACAAGAAGTGACACCCACAGGTCGAAGGTCACCAGAAGCACCAGCACTTTACCGCTGCACAAAACCTCACCAGGCACGGACGACACCACGGCACCGGCAAGAGACGGAAGCAGGAAGGGCAGAGGAGTAAGTCACTTTCGGTACAATTGCAAAAGATATCAAAGAGGACGGCCTTCTGGTCGGCTCACGGCTTGGCTTTTTTTTTTTTGTCTTTTTTTAAACTAAGTTTTATAAATAATGTCTGATAACTCTGTGTATATAAAAACTAAACTCCAACAGCCACAAAGAGTTGTCCGTAAGTTTACAAGAAAGGGATTTTTTTTTTCTTTTTTTTTTAACTAGCAAAGTTTCTATTATACTTTCTTCCCTTTTCCATTTATATGGTCAAATGGTCTTCTTGCTTGTTTTTTTTTTTTCTAAAAGACAGTTTTATAAATACTCTGCAGCTCTTTTTTTCTTTAACTTTTAAACATATAATTAATTTAATAACTTTGTAAAAGGAACTTCTCTCTTTTAAATAAAGGGCTATATAACCACACAAATAGGTCATGTAAACAGTGACACGGGACCCATCGCAGGGCACACTGGACTCACCCTCACGTAAGTGCACAGCCAGCGATTTGGTCTTGTTCAGTGCAACGGGTCAGGCCTGAGCGCACAGCCCTTGGCCCCAACTGCACGCCCCCAGCACCACTGTGCCCAGGCTGGTGGTCCACCCATCAGGGCCTTCAAGGCAGCCCTACTCTCAGAGCAGAGCCCATCTCTTTGTGCTGGGCTAAGCTGAGCTGCCCTCCTGGGGCTAAAGAGAGTGAATCCTTCCCAGCCCACAAGCCTGTGGCCACTCGGGAGTGGAGGGCACACTGGAACCCTCACTGCTCGGGGACACGTGAGGCCCAGCGTGCCTTCTCCTTCTCTCTCCCGCAACTCTCTCAAGTCCATTCCCACAGCACCAACTCTGGACTCCAAGACTGCATGGCCCTGGTACAAAAGGGGTTGGCGCGACCCCACGTCACCGCCGAACTGACCAATCCCAACATACAAAACACACGACGACAATGACGAGATCAAAGGGGCTCAGCCCGGCGCCCCTGGGGTACAGGTTGTGCTTTGCAGGGAAGAGAGAAGGGCGGGGAAGAGAGGGAGGAAAGAGAAGAGAAGGAAACAGAGGGACAGGGCAGCCGAATTCGCCATGTGCCTAGTGGCCCCGCAAAGACCCGCCTGGGTAGACGCGCGTCCCTACGATCGGGCATCCGTCTTGGACTTTACTATTGTGATGACGCTGGTGGCGGCCACCTTGCCTGGGACGAGGGGCCCCAGGCCGGCGGCAAGGGGGCCCCGGGCGGGCGCCACGGGGCTGCGGGCCACCGTCCGGGCGAAGGTTTGCAGCGCCTCGTACTTGGAGCGCAGTGCGTCGAGCTCCAGCTTCATGCTGGCGTTCTCTGAGGCCAGCTTCTCCACCTCCTGCTGCAGCTCCGCCTTCTGCTTCTCCAGCTCCTCCTTCTGCGTCACCCGCTTCACGCGGCAGCTGGCAGCGTAGCCACGGTTCTTGAGCGTGCGCCGGCGCTGCTTCAGCTGGACGATCTCCTCCTTGGACAGGCCACGCAGGTGCTGGTTCAGCTCCCGCACCGACATGGTCACCAGCTCCTCATCCGTCAGGCTGGTGCCATTCTCACCCGGCTCCCGCTTCACCTGGGGCACAGGGCACAGGGTCACAGGCCAAGCGGGCATGCCCACTGTGCCCCCCAACCCCGGGCCTGAAGGCTCCTGTCCCTGCCCACTCACCTTCAAGGCCTTGTTTCCTTTATTGGGGGTCGTCATAACCCGGGGGCACAGCGAGCAGGCGCTCTCTGCAAGACATGGAGCAGAGGTCAGTACCCTGGAGACCACCCTCGCCCCCCACCCCAGTTCACAGAGCCCTTGCCGCACAGCCCACCCCAGCCTGCTGCCCAGGTGCCCAGCCCCCAGCCCAGGTGCCCAGCCCCCAATACCTGATCGGAGGCAGCCCTTGGCCTCTCCCAGGCTAGGCTGAGCTGCTTCCTGTCCACCCTACCCTCAGAGAACCAGGTGGGAGGTCAGGAAGGTCTGATGGGAGAAGCGGAACTGAAGGCTGTTAGGGAGGCAGGCGCAAGACAAGGGGCGGGGGAGAGATTAGAAGGAATAAGACGCGGGAGAGGCAGGCCTAGAAGGAAGCCGGGAGCTTTAAAAATAACCCCAGCACTGCCCCAGAGCACGGCTGTTCCTGGCGAGTCACGCTGACTCAGCACATTGCCTCCCGCTCCCCCGCCGCGCCCGCACTCCCTGGGCCCGCCAGCCAACAGCGCCCCAGGAGAGCCGCAGCCGAGCTGCTGGGGGCCAGAAAGGCCAGCCTGACCAATAGCAGGTGAGGGCCAGCCAGTGACCCTGTGCGTGCATCTTCCAGGGTCCTACCTCCTACAACCACCTCCCCTGAGCTGGCCTGGGACAAAGCCCCCTGCTCCCTGGGTGCACAGGGGCCCCACTGGGGACCTACCCAGAGAGGAGGCTGTAGGGAACCCTGAGTCTCCCAGTCTCCTAACTTTGAGAAGCTGAGGGTGGGCCGTCCATCTAGCTTTGGTCTGTTGGCAGGACTGACCAGGGAGTTCCCCCACCTTCCAGGTGGCAGGCCATCAGCTGGGAGGAGCCTGGCCCGAGGCCCCTCCGGCCCTCCCAGTCTGCCTCCTCCACTGATGGAGTAACCATCCTGTGGCTTTGGGTTGCAGGAAGCAGCCCCTGCCCCACCCCATCCAGGGTATTTCACAAGGGCTCCCACAGTGAGCCACCCCGGGGCCTGCCCAACTGAAGGCTGGTGGAGTCGGCCCCTCCGAGTGGCAGCCTGCTCTCTGGTCCCTGCCCCGGGTCAATTCCCACAGGGTCAGGGAGCAAAAACAAAAGTGCTGGGGAGGCTGGACTAAACAATCAACTCTCACCCACTCGGGTCCCTCTAGCACTCCGCTCTCACTTTCTTGCTACGGATATTTCTGTGCACCTCATCCCAGAAACCCATCTGGGATTCCCAGCTCAGTCCAGCTCCCACCAGACCCTTGGGCATGGACCCCACCCCATGCTCCATCCCCCACTTTCCAGGTTTGATGCAGACAGATGGGAGTCTCCTCCAGAGCAGCCAGGAGCATTTCAGGAGATTATGGGCTGGGGGGCTTCTTACTCTCACCAGGGTCAAGACTCCACTTCACCCAGCCTTGGACCAGGACGTGAGGCTGCAAGCCCAGAGCAGGGAGGGGAGGCCAGAGACCCCTCTCCACAGTCAAGCCAGCTCAGAAGCAAGGTCCCAAGACTCCAGCCACTGGATTCTTCCAAATAAAGGATGGGGAAGACCTGAGCTGGAGGTCAGAAGGCCCACAGGAGCTCTTTCCTACACATCTGGCAGGACACTGCCTCAGGAGACAGGCCCCCAGCCTTGAGTCAGGGTGCAGAGACACTGCCGTGGCCCCAGCTTCTCCCACCCCCATCGCCCCCACGCCTGCTGCTAAGCACAATGACAGCGGTGACTTCCTGAAGAGATCACACGGAAAAGTGCCTCCTCGACAGATTCTGCCCTCCGCAGAAGGCCTGAACTCAGCACAAGCGCAACCCATCGCCTCCTAATCAAAGGTGTGCCTGGGGCGGGGGAGGGGCAGGCCTGAGCACAGCCAGTGCTTCCAGGCTCCTGGCCCGGCCTCTGGCAAACCCGGATACACGGACACACGCAGAGCAGAGACAGCCTCAGGAGCTGGGCTCAGAGGGACGATGCAGGGATCCCAGGAGCTGGACTGAGGAGAAGCTGCCCCAACCCCAGTCCTCCTCCAGCCCTCAAGGCTGGCCAGAGCTGGGTCCTGTCACGCACCCTCTGCTCCCACAAAGGCTAAGCCCACCTCACACAGGAGGCACAGATGGTCAAGGCCCCGCAACCTGCCAGGGTACCTGGTCCACCCATTCACACTGAGAGCCAGGAAAGCGAGAGAGATTTGGGAGCTCCGTCTCCTTTGGCTAAAGTAGAAATTCCCGTGCCTGAACAAAGACAGCCCGATCGGCTGCAGAGCCCAGTGGCCGAAACTCCCTGGCAGTCATAGTCTCTGCTCCATAAGCTCTCAGTTCATGAACGTCACTCTTTGAACAGAACCTAAAACTTAGTTTCCACTGATGCATAAGTGACTGAGAAGATGCACATAAACGCCCCTCCAGGACCCCGAAATTTTCCCAGGGCATCAAACTCTAGGTCAAAGGTCAGCGGAAGCATTGAAACATCTGGAATCTATAAGCCCCAGGGCTCACTGAGAGTGGAACTGTGTGTGTGTGTGCATGTGTGTGTGTGCACACGGGGATGCGGAGGGAGGATCACTAAGGGTAAACCACAAAGTGGCCTAACCCAGCCATAAACTCCTGGGCAAAGGAAGTCTACCTTCGTGAATCTCCACACACCCAAGGAAAGGTGGCTCTGGCCACATCGCCCCCAGGCTGCCACTTTCTAAGCGTCCTGCGCCAGGCCAGACACCCAGCAGGGCCACTCCCTTTGCTAACTTCACACAACACTGAGACCCCACTTCAGGTAGGGGCAACTCTGGGGTGACTGGGAGCTGCATTCTGCCACCCTGTGCCATCCACACCAGCCCATCTGCCGCACCCCAAGGCTAGGCACCCTGAAGCTCCCACCACCTACAGTCTCAACCCAGACTCCAGCGCCAGCTGGGGAGAGAGGCAGGGCTGCTTCCTCCCCCTTGCCGTTTCCTGGTAGAGCTGCCCCTGCTTCCTCCCCACCCAACCCACTGTCACCCAGGGCTTGGTACACACACCCCTCTTTCTCCCAGGGCCTGGATCTCTAGCCAGGGGCTGTCCAACCAGGCCAGTCCCAGGAAAAGCTGACTTCCCCTTTGGCTAGCTCGGCCCACCGAAGCTCCTCCCCTCCCTCACTCAGGGAACTATTTCCCAGTTTGGGAAACTGCTCCAGACGTGGGACCAGGACCAGCTGCCGGAAAAGAGCCGCCCGGGAAGGGGTGGACCGCCCGGGGCTTCACCTTTGACCCCGGGAGAACACCTGCAGCGAGCCACCCCCACTTCCTCTTCAAGCACCCCTGCCTTCAACTGGATCGCTCGGCGCTCACTTAAACAGGCACCCCAAGGCGCCGGGCCTGGCCCCCTCCCACATCCCCAAGGCTCCCTCCCACCTCCCGCTGGCGGCCTTTTAATCCCCGAGGCCCCTCGCTCCAATCCCCTCCGATATCAGCTTAAGCACCGAGTGACCTCATGCTGATGACTCAGCAAGTCTCCCTCCGGGCTCTGGCACGCGACTGACGGAACCCGAGCCCGAGCCAGGGGCAAGGTCTTCCCCGCAGCCCCCCCACCGCCGCCCCTCCTCCCGGGCTCGTCGCGGACCCCCGCGCCCGGGGAGCGCTGACGCGGCCACCTGATGAATCAGCAGCTGCGGGCCGGGCCGCCGGGCCCTGGCGCGGACCCCCGGGCGCCTCACTCGACCCCACCCTTTCCTCCCGCCGTCCGGTGCCCCTCCCTCCAGGACGCCCGGGTCTCCGAGTCCGCTCCGCACTCGCCCAGCTCCGCGGGTCCGCCGCCGCCCGCGGCCCACCCCCAGCACCCAGGCGGCAGGGGCAGGAGCTGGCTCCTGACCGCTGGGGAAATCGAGGCACGGGCCGCCAGCAGGGTGCGCGGCAGACCCGAAACCAGCGGCCCCCGCCACCGGGCCTCCAGCCGCCCACCTAGCTCCGGGAGGAGCCCAACCCGCGCGCCCTCTCGGCCCCCGCCGCCCCCGCCGCGCCGCCCCCGCCGCCGCCGCCGCACTCACCACACTGCGGGCCCGGCGGGCCGAGGCTGGGACGGGGCGGGGCCGCGCGCGCTCCGAGGCCGCGCGGGGCAGGGACCGGCGCGAGGGGTCCGGGCCCGGGGCTCGGGGGACTCGCCGCCTGCGCGGGCCGGGCCGAGCGCGCTGGGAAGGCCGGGCCGGACCAGGCTCGGGATCCACCGCCGCCGCCGCCGCTCCACAGACGTCACATGATGTTTGGTCACGTGGGCTCCATTCATGAAGCGGCGACGCGGCCGGCCGGCGCTTAAAGGGGAAGGCGCGGCGGCGGGAGGGCAAACTGCGCATGCGCAACCCGCGCGCCGTTGTCCCTGGCAACACTGGCTGCGCTAGCCCCGGTCGGCGTCTCACGGGCCGGGCCTGGGCGTTCGGCCAGAGCGCCAGGTCCCCACCCCCAGCCCCCGGCGTCCTGCAGCCCGAGCGCGCCTCGTCTGGCTCCTGCGCCCGCCCTCCAGGGCCCCTGCCCAAGCTCGCAGACGCCGGCGGCGTTCTCCAGCTCGAGTGCCCGGGCTAGGGCAGGTTCTGCGTGCGCCCCCTCGAGTGGTGGCGGCGCTGGCCTGGGCCCTGCCACGCGGAGGCGCTCTTGCGTCAGGACGGCGCCGCCGGGGTCCCGCGATTCCAAGTCGGGGGTCCCAGAGAAGCGCGGGGCGGGAACGGCCTGGCAGCTCCCAGCAGCGAGGGGCGATCCCCCCCACCCCGCAGCAGACCCGGAGCTGCCCGGACCCCTCCTGCGCCACGTGTGCCCAGAGCTCCGCCCGGGGAAGACTTCGCTGCTTGTTGGAGATGCCCAACGGCAGGGGTCGAGGACTCAGGAGGAAGGGAAACGGGGGATCCCGTGTCTGGACTTTCTTCTCCACCCTCTTCCCTTCGCAGCTGTAAAGCCGGGGAGGGGAAGGGTGGCCGCCCCGCCAGCAGGTGAGCGGGGAGGAAGGGGCGGGGACAGGCTGTGGGGTCCTCCTGGGCTCCGTCCGTGAATGATGCAGGTGGACAGAGGCCGGCCCCGGAGTCCCGAAGCCGTGCGGTGTAAGGCTCAGAAGCGTCCCTCCGCCCGTCCCTGCCAGACCCCGGAAAGTCCTCCCAGCCCCACAGCACCTTGTCGCCATGTGCGCTGTGGGGCTGCATGTGGTTCTTATGGTGGTGTCCTTGGTCGTCGGGGTCGTGCACCCCCTGCTCTGGGCACAGCCCGAGTCTCACAGGCTCTAGGGGCATGATACGGTCCTGGCGTGGCTTCCGAGGCCTCAACCGTAGTGTACAAAACAGCACACGGGGCCCTGAGGCCGGGAGTGCAGCCCCGCTTCCTGCCTCTCCTCCCTGCTCCCGTCCTCATCCTACCGCACCACACTGGGCTGGCTGGGCAGGGCGCCCTGAGCTGCTAGGCATCCTGCTTCGTGGGAGTGTGCAGTCGTGCATTGCTAGGCTGTGAGGGCCGGGTCCACACAGCGGGGACCTGGCGGGCCCCCCAGTCTCCTCAGGACCCGCCCTCGGTGCCACACAGCGGGAGCTGGAGCCACGGTGCCGTCAGGAGCCAGGGGTGACTGGCCTGGGGCTGGCAGCCCCCAACCCGCTGCAGACACTCACCAGGTTGTCCCCACTCACTCCCGCACCCCGACTCCTCCTCACAGGGTCGAGCCCGCTCTCATTTGCACCCTCCGTGCCGACTTGGAACGGATTTATGAATCGTCCTCACTGTGGTGCTGTCTTCTACTCCTGGGACAGAGCCTCGCTCCCCCCCCTCGCCCCCGCACTGTCATAGAGATGGGTGGGATGGGCTGAGGAGGACACTCGAGGACTGCCCAGGCTCCTTTGCTGCCCGTCACCCCAGAATCTTCTTGGGGTAGGTGGGGTCCCAGGTCATCTGCAGAGTAGCAGACAGTGGCTTGTAGAAAGGGTATTGAGGGAAGGGAGGTGCCTCGTGGAAACAGTCCAAGCCAAACCCCCAGGACCTGTCTCCTCGTCATCCTAGAGAGCCCAAGGTGTTCCATGGTCAGTGAGGGCCAGCACTGGCTCTGCATGAAGATGTCACCTCCCCAGTGGCTCGTGGCCAGCTCCCCACAGACAGCCTGGGGCACTGGTCCCTGGAAACGGTGGTGCAGCCATGCTTGGGCCAAAGCCCATGAGGCCACCAGAACCACAAAAGGCTACTCTACTGAGAGGGATACTGTGAGAGAGGCCCACAGGTTTCCAAGCATCCCTCTCACTCCACGCAGTCATCTCCATGACCAGCTTTAAGTGCCACCTTGAGGCCTGACTCCCTGATTGGACTTTGCTGCACCTCCAGGAGCTCACTTCCCATCACAGCCGGATGCCTCCCTCCCACAGGCATCTCCCCAGCATCCTCCTGCCCCAGGCTACACCTTCTGTGGGACTGACCTTAAGACCCCGTTGGTTCCTCCTGAGAGCAGCAGGTCTCAACCAGATGCTGCCGGGAGGCAGGTGCTAGCGTCCACACCCAGACATGGGTCCAGTCCAGCCCTGCTCTTCCTGGTCTCCAGGCAGGGCCCTCCCAGGGTGGACATTTCCCATCTCTGCCTGGCCAGGGGCTGTTCTGGAGCCTGAGCCTGTCCTGCACAAGTACCATGGACAGGGGTCAGCCAGGCACTGAAGAGGAGTGGCAGAATGGGCAGGGCAAGGGCCCCAGCTGGCAAGCTGGAGTCAGGGCAATTCCAACCAAGAAACGGTGGCAAGCCAGCTGCGGTGTCTCACGCCTGTAATCCCAGCACTTTGGGAGGCAGTGGGGGAATCGCTTGAGCCCAGGAGTTTGAGACCAGCATTGGCAACATAGAGATACCCTATCACTACAAAAAAAAAAAAGGGTATGGTGGTGCACACCTGTTGTCCCAGCTACTCAGGAGGCTGAGGTGGGAGGATTGCTTGTGCCCAGTGGTTGCAGGCTGCAGTAAGCTGTGATCATACGACCACTCCAGCCTGGGCGACAGAGAACCTATCTCTAAAAAAAAAAAGTAAAATAAAATGAACAATAAACTGGGGCAGAAGCTGAGCCAAGCAGAGGCGGGCAGCTCTTCCTCCAGGGCCCACCCGGCTTGCTAGGGACTCACTCCAAACTGCTTCATTTTTGGAAGGGGCTTTACAGGACTGAGAGGCACCATCCAGCCAGCCCACAGGGCCCCATGTAGGGTTCCTTTGCCTGGCAGTATTTCGATGCTTCCTAGCAGGATTCTTGGGTCCTTGGCCCCCAGAGCCATCTCCCTCCTCGACCTGCTGCAGACCCACATAAAACGTGATGCTGCTTGGCTTGGGTCTGTCCCCACACTCTGGCTTCCTGGGTGTCCGCCTCCCCACAGCCTGCCTCATGTACCTCCCCAGACTTCTCATGCGTGTCAGGAGCCTCCTGTGGACTCTGGCTCTACCTGCCTCTGCTTAATCAGGAACCCACAGCGGGAAGGCTCCTAGGGCCCACCTGCTGAAACAAACACCCCCCGCCCCAGCCACCTCCTCACCTCCCCACCTCCCTGTGCTTCCTCTGGGGCCCAAGACCTGTCTGCCTCACTTGAAACCCATGTTGCCTGCTGGCTTTGTGTCCCCAGACCAGAAGCACTTTTGGCAGCCCCACATCCCTCATCTTGCTCTGCGTCAGCACCTAAGAGTGGCGCTGGCAGGGAAATTGGCTTTGAGGGGAACGGTCAGGGGGCAGCTTTAGTCCTGGGACAGGCGTGTGGCCTGTGGGACAGTCTCTTCTGGGGGCACCTCTGCCCAGGTAGGAGGGATGCCAGGGTCTCCCAGCACTGCCGGGCACTTTGCTGGGGCAGGGGGTGATTCTGTTGCTCACAGCCCTGACACAAGGGCATTCCCCGCCCGCCCTGATGCCCACGTCCACCCACACAGGAGGGGACCTTCAGGGGAGCCTGCAGGGACTCCCGGCCCAGCACTGGCCATCTGTGTCCCCTGCTTAGCTCCTGCGCTGCCAGATCCCAGCCAGACAGCAGGGACTCACCCCACCTGCCATCCCCTTTGTGCCTGGGTGTGATGGGTGCTCAGTTTGTGGGGAGCGGCCAGGACTCTCGCCAGGTGGAGAGTGGCAGTGGAGGATGTACCCATGCCATCTGCCCTGCCGCAGCGTTTCCTTCCTGTTCCCCTGCATGTCTTCCCTCCCTCGGAGGGAAGTGCTGGATTCTGTCCCCCAAGCGCCCCTCCACATGCCTCGTACATACCAAGCATCATTCTGCTGTGGGCCTGTGGGGGTTCTGGAAATGAGTTCCCGTGATGAAGTTCCAGAAAGCTGCTCAGCTCTCCTAACCCCTGCACAGCCTGACACCCTGCTGCCACCCAGCCCGCCTCCCCTCACACAGTGTGCACTGCCTCAGGGGGGAAGGGGGCCTCATCTTGCTGTCTCCATACTCAGTAACTATGTGTTGGTTGAAGGAATCAGAGCATCCCTGGCCCTTGTAACCCAACCCTCAGCAGCTCCTCCAATCCTGTGGACCTCCTGGGATCCTGGGATGGCTGACTGTATGTGTCCACTTGACTGGGCCACAGGGTGCCTGAGCGTTTGGTCAAACATTATTCTGTTTCTGGCGGGGGAGGGGGGGGTTGCATGAGACTAATACGTGACTCTGCAGACCTTTGCATTAGATTACATTGACATTTTAATCAGTAAGGCAGATGCCCTCCAAGATGTGGGCAGGCCTTGTCTAATCAGTTGAAGGCCCCACTATTCCATCCACAGTAACCACCCTCCCTGACAGGCAGGGCCTCCCTCCTCATCTGGCAGACAGAAGTCAGGGCACTAGGGGCTGGAAACCAATTTATAAAACTGGAAGGGCCAAGACAGAAGTGATAGCACCCTGCCAGGGAGGTCAGGAGCAGGAGGCGGTGGCCACAGGAAGTTCACCGGCAACCCAAGGAGCCCTTTCCCCAAATGTCCGTGGGATCTGGGTGCTTGGCAGCCAAGAGGGGCTGTGGCCCTTCACGCTGGACTCGGGGTGCCTGGACCCTCTGGCCCTTCTCACACGGGAAGGAGAGGTTTCTCCCTGAATGGAGGGCAGGGAGGGGCCAGGAGGGGGTGTGGGATCCCACCTCTGCTGAGCCTTCACAGAGGGGGCCCTTGACCTTTGCACTCAGGAAGGAGCCCATGCCAGATGACACTGGAGTTAAGAGTGGGTGAAGACCCTCCGGGCTCCTGAGCGCTAGAGGAAGGTGGTCCTGACATGGTTTGGGAGCAGAGGAGAAAGGAGGTTGAGGTTGGGGAATCCACCCGTTCTGGGCTGGGAAACACTTGCAGACCACAGAGATTTCCAGTGGGAAGTGACGTGGCCCCTCCCTGGCTATGCCCCTGGCTGGCCCCTGCGCTGATCAGAGCCAGACAGTGGGCCACTATCGGGGACCCCCTAGTCCCCCTAGTGATGAGAGAAGACAAGGTGGTGGCAGGGTGGTGGTCAGGCAGGACGTGTCAATCCTTGCCCACTGGCGCCAGGCTGCGAGGGAGCAGCTTGGTGTGGCCAGAAGGCGACAGAGAGGTCCCTGCAGGGGATTCCAGCTTCACCTTGTCCAGGATGGTCTTCTTGATGGCGGCTGGTGACACCTGCTCCTGGTCAGCCATGGACTGCAGCTCCCTGGAGAGGCAGGGAGAGGTTGGGTTTGGAGCACAAGCGTGCACCCAGGAAGAGGGAGCGAAGCCCACAGCTCCCAATGCATCAGCCCTGGGCAATGCTGTCACCCTCATCTCAGCACCTTTATTCCCTTCTGCCAGTGACACACCCCACACAGCTGCTGGGCTCCCCTCACCTTATCCCCCTCTGCCAGCAACACACCCCACACAGCTGCTGGGCTCCCCTCACCTTATTCCCCTCTGCCAGTGACACACCCCACACAGCTGCTGGGCTCCCCTCACCTTATTCCCCTCTGCCAGTGACACACCCCACACAGCTGCTGGGCTCCCCTCACCTTATTCCCCTCTGCCAGTGACACACCCCACACAGCTGCTGGGCTCCCCTCACCTTATTCCCCTCTGCCAGTGACACACCCCACACAGCTGCTGGGCTCCCCTCACCTTATTCCCCTTTGCCAGTGACACACCCCACACAGCTGCTGGGCTCCCTCTCACCTCACTGGAATCAGCTCAGCATCACCAAATCTCCCCGCAGCACCCCCCAGACCTGAGTTCTCATGGCCCCACCACAGGACGTGGGTTTATGCCCGTCTCTCCTGCAGGCTGGAGGTGAGGCCAGGCCCCTCATGTTCCCCTCACTGCTACAGGGTGGCACACGCAGAGTCTGAGAGCGTCTGGACTGCAGAGTGGGCAGTGTGGCGAGAAACACGTCCTCACCCACCCTGCAGACCTGAACTGGGGACAGCAGCTCTCAGCCTGGCTCTGCCTTTGACCAGCTGTGGGATCCCAGGCATACAGTAAACTCTCTCGCCTGCTCTTTCCTTTTTTCACCTTCCATGGAATTTTCCTTGTGCCTGGATGCTGCTGTGTGTCCTGCTAGTCTAACTTAATCCCCCAGCGAGGGCAGGGGGAAGGTGGAACCAGGCACACAGGTTTCCTAACGTGCCTGGCCACCCCGCCACCCCACTGGTGTGGCCCCTGGCTCAAATGACGCTCCTGGCTGTGACGATGGTGGACCTATGTGGGGAGCACAGGGCAGAGCATCCGGGTCCCTCTGTGGATGTCCCCTCCTCGCAGGAAACGGAAGGTGGGGAGGAGCACTGCACACGGTAACCCAGGGAACCTCAGGGCCCCGTGTCCTGCCCAACGCCAGGCCAGAGTTCAATACATATCTGCTGAGTGCATGAATGAGCCGATGTATGCGAGATGGAGGCCTCTGCCACGCAAGGACTGGAGACCAGGGAAGTGGGCAGGGTGGGGGCCCACCGTGTGCGGATGCAGGAGGCCTCCACAGCGTTGATGAGCAGAGAGCGGAAGCCCCCACTCTCCAGCACGTGCAAGGCATGGATGGTGGCCCCACCGGGAGAGCTGACGTTGTCCTTGAGCTGGCCTGGGTGCTGTTCGGAGTGCAGCAGCATCTTGGCAGCCCCCTGCAGCCAGAAGAAAGGCTGACGGCTGTGAGCACCCACCTGCCTCTGCAGGGCACCGCCCCAGCCACTGCAACACCCACTGACTCCCCACTTGGCTCCTCCCAGTGAGGCCCCAGGGCCCTGCAAGGAGTGGCCCCACCAGAGGGT
This sequence comes from Macaca fascicularis, assembly GCF_037993035.2. Lineage (NCBI taxonomy): Eukaryota > Metazoa > Chordata > Mammalia > Primates > Cercopithecidae > Macaca > Macaca fascicularis. The sequence continues at coordinate 88,314,942 of NC_088390.1, forward strand.
CAGGAAACACACTGACCAGGAGGGCCTGGGCCCCGAGGCGGACTGCCAGGCGCCTTGGAAGTCCCATCTTCACGCCCCCATCAGCCAGGGCATCCAGGGCTGTGAATGCCTGTGGGGAGAAGGCACCCTGAGCCTCTCTCCTGGGCTTCTCCTTCCCTTCTGGGCAAGCTCCAGTTCCCACAGCCTTGGAGCCCTCCACCGTGGCCCTCCCAGGGGGGCAGGGACAGATGTGCCCTGTGGTCCTGGGAAGTGTCCGCCGCTGCCATCTGCCCCCGCGGTCCTCACGTAGGCGGGGCCGCTGCCACTGAGCCCCGTGACGGCATCGATCAGGTCCTCTTCCACCTCTGTGCAGAAGCCCACGCTGCCCAGCAGCTGCTCCAGGAGCCTCCCGTCCTCCACCTGGGCGTGTGTGCCCGTGGCGTACACGGTGGCCCCCTCCCGCACCACGACGGGGATGTTGGTCATGCAGCGGATGACCCTGGGGGTTGGTCGAAACGCTGACAGCTTCTGGAAGAGAAACCAGTGTGTCTGTCTGGCCTTGGATGCAGTGCCTAGATGCACCCACACCCCCCCGAGCAGTGCCCGAGCTGTCCCAGTGGGCCGGGACACTGCAACCCTTTTGCAGATGAAAACAGAAGTACTAGCCGGGCGCAGTGGCTCAAGCCTGTAATCCCAGCACTTTGGGAGGCCGAGACGGGCGGATCACGAGGTCAGGAGATCGAGACCATCCTGGCTAACACGGTGAAACCCCGTCTCTACTAAAAATACAAAAAAAAACTAGCCGGGCGAGGTGGCGGGCGCCTGTAGTCCCAGCTACTCGGGAGGCTGAGGCAGGAGAATGGTGTAAACCCGGGAGGCGGAGCTTGCAGTGAGCTGAGATCCGGCCACTGCACTCCAGCTTGGGGGACAGAGCGAGACTCCGTCTCAAAAAAAAAAAAAAAAAAAAAAAAGAAAACAGAAGTACTGAGGGCCAGGGCTGTAGACAGCCTCTCTCCACACCCCACTAGGCCTGCAGTGCTACCTTCTCTATGGAGCCGATGGTGACGCCGGCCGCACAGGACACCACGATGTGCCTGTCCTCGATGTGGGTGCCTATCTCATCCAGGATGAAGGGGATGATGTGTGGCTTCACAGCCAGGAAGAGCACATCACTGTGCTGTACCGCCTCCTTGTTGTGGGGTGTCAGCTTCACCCCCATCTTCTGCAGGGGGCAACGGGTGGGCTTAGCCTGTTCCTGTGGCTGTCTGCACCCCCACCAAGCCAAGAGCCCCACAGGTAGAACGGCACAGAGAATGATGGAGTTGGGGGTGGGCAGGGCTGGGGGCTCAGGGCTCTGACCACCGCCTTGATGACCCTTCCCACCCAGAAATGGAGGAACTCTGTGTGGAATGTGTCCCTGTTGCAGACAGAAAAGGAGCCTCCATTCACACCACCGCCCTGCCACCAGCCTCGGACTGCCGTCCCCCAGACCCCCGCTCTCCACGTGTGAGTGGTGGTCTCAAGCAGCCCCCAGGTGTGTTCTTTGGCTGCCCGGCTGTGGCCCCACCTGCCAGGCCCCCAGAGGACCCCTCGGAACTTTAACTCTGTGCAGGGAGCTCCATTCCAGAGCAACACCCTCCTGTTACCTGTACACACTCTCACCACCCAGGTCCCAAGAGAAATTGGTGGGGCAAGGAGGCAGGGTCCATGAGACTCCAGCCCAGGGCCCCTGCCCTCACTGGGTGGGAGCACTCCTGCATCTCCACGCCCAGCCCCACAGGGACTGTCTCCTTTTCCCCTTTCACCTGCACCTACCCTGAGGGCAGAAACCGTGGCCAGGTCCATGTCTGGGGAGCTAGCCATTATCTTGTGGGCAGCCAAGATGCCTGAGAGGGGAAACAGTTCCTCTTCATGGCCAGTTCTGGCTTCCCTCCCTCCCCATTCCCAGGAAGAAGAGTAAGACAGCACAGGTAAAGCCCGAAACACACAGAAGCTGCCAGTTCCCCCAGGACTCAGGTCTTGTGACCCAGCCCCCACCTTCAGCCCCCAGCCCTGCAGAAGTGGAAAGGGGCCAGTCTCTCACACGGGGCCTCACCGTCCCCCACCTGGGGACCTACCTGCTGCTGTGAAGCCCTTGACCAGGGCAAAAGCCAGCTGGCCAGCGCCGATGAAGCCCACGCTCATGCTGTCGGGAGACCCCCGGCCCAAAGCCCCCACAGATGGCACCGGCTCTGCGGGATGAGACTGGCAGGATCAAAGCAAGTTAGGAGGGCAGTGCCAGCCTGACTGCTCCTCCCGCAGCCGGGTGCCCACCCGGCTTTCCACTTTGCTGTCCGATGGCCCTGGCCCGCTAACTGCTCCGGATCCCCTAGCCAGAGCGGCGACGGGTCCCGCACCCACCGCAGGGGTAGAGGCTCCGCAGAGGAAATGACTGGGAAGGGGGAAAAGTACGGGCAGGACCCGGCGCCCCGGGGGTCCCCCGTCTGGGCTCCCGCCCCGCCCGGAGCTAGGCTACCGTCGCGCCCCACCCGGCAGGCGCCGCCCACCATTCCCGGAGCCCGACCCCAACCCAGCTACCGTGCGCAGCCCGTCCCCACCCCTCCGCGCCCGCCACGCGGCACCCGCACCCCAGCCCCGCCCCCCTCGCGCCAGCAAATCCGGGCGCGGCCGCCAGGCGCTGGCCAATCAGAGCGCGCGGCGGCGCCAAAGCGGTTGCATCATCCGCGCGCCCCCCCCCGCGCCGTCCGCCGGGCCCCGCCGCTCGCGTGCCCGGGGATCCCCCGACCCCCGGACACACCCCCTCTCAGGCTCGCCGTCCCCTGACCCGCGCTCCTCCGGGTCGCGCTTCCTGGGACCTACCGTGGGGTCCGAGGAAGCGGGCGGAGGGGGCGGTCCGAGGGGGCCCTGCACGCAGGGCTTTGTCTTGGGCCACCCGGACACGGACGCGTCAAGCTGGCGGCCCTGGGCGCGTGGCCGGTGCTCTCTGGGAATCAGTCCCTTCTCCTGTCATCGAGTTTGGAGAAGCCCGGCTGCACCGCGTTTTCTTTCGTGTGTGTGTGTGTGTGTGTGTGTGTGTGTGTGTGTGTGTGCGCGCGCGCGCGGGGGGGGGGGTTGAAAACAATTTGCTAAGTGGAAACATTTTAAATATAACACTATTTCCGCTGGGCGCGTTGGCTCACTCCTGTAATCCCAGCACTTTGGGAGGCCGAGGTGGGCGGATCACCTGAGGTCAGGAGTTCGAGACCAGCCTGGCCAACATGGTGAAACCCCACCATGGTGAAACCCCATCTCTACTAAAAATACAAAAAATTAGCCGGGCGTGGTGGCGTGCGCCTGTAATCCCAGCTACTTGAGAAGCTGAGGCAGGAGAATCGCTTGAACCCGGGAGATGGAGGTTGCAGTGAGCCAGGATTGGGCCTCTGCACTCCAGCCTGGGCAACAAGAGTAAGACACCACCTAAAAAAAAAAAGGAAGAAACGAAGAAAGGAAAAGAAAAGAAAGGCATGACACTGCAGCCACAGGTGTTCTTCTGACTGGGCACACAGTGGTGCTCCGCTAGCAAACACAGGAAGCCCACCCCATCGTGCCCCAGCTCCCATGCGACCCGGAGCATCCTCCAATACCCAAACATCATGCCTGCCCTGGGTTTTAGGGAGAGTGAAGCTCCAGTCACTTCCCCCTGAGAGCATGCTCAGAGTTCATCTGATTCGGGCTCTGGATAGTCAGGGTCCCTGTCGGTGGTGAGATTAAGGGCGAAGTCAGAAGGGATCACTGGCAGCCCATTCCCCTGCCAAGGGGTGAGAGGAGCTACCTTATTTTTTCTGTGCTATATCTTAGATGATGACAGGCTATTCTAGCACATCATTTCAGAAGGCCTGGGACGCTCCTGCCACAGCGGCAGCGCCACGTGTTCTGGCTATCTGTCTACCTGTTCCCCCCACTGTCGACATGTAATGACCACCACCAACACTGGGAGGCTGCTCTGTGGTGGCCATGGGAGGCACTTGTCCAGATGGACAGCTCAAACCTGGGGCACGAAGGCTAGCATCGCCACGGTGCTTTGAGAGCCAAGCTCCCCAGGCCATTTCAAAATCAGTTTTCCCCAAGTGATAACAGCAAGTAACACTTTTACCTAAAAACCCAAAAACCCAAAATGGACAGCCCTCTGGGCCAGGGATACACCATCAACAGCATTGATTCTGAAGGAAGCCTCCCAGCCAGACCTCCCAGCCCTGGGTCTCCTCCCCTTCCTTTCTCTCCCTCAGGACCTTTGAGAAGGTGGCAGAAGGCCACCGGACAGGGAGGAAATTGGGAAGTTGGTGACAATTAACTCGTTTCAGAATTCTGGCCAGCAAAAAAAAAAAAGGAGAGGAGGCTGGGTCCCCTGCAAGACTGGTGCCCAGGTCTCCCCTGAGTCAGGAGGCAGGTGATCCCTGTACCCCTCCCCGCCACTCTCAGCCAGCAGCAGGCCCCACAGCTGACTGCCCTTGTCTGAGATCTGCCATTGACCCACCCCCTCTGAGTAAAGGACGTCGGCCAGACCCTGTTTGTTGGCTAACGTGAGCAAGACCCCTCCTCAGGGGCCAGCGAGGCCCTTTCCTTATATTCTTCATGGCAGCAACACAGGCCTGGTTGTGGGGACCGCCATCCAAAAGGAACAACAATGCGTCTGTCCATTGCTGTGTCCGGGGCCTCTCGAGACCCCCAGATGGGCATGGGGGAGGAGGTGAGCGCTGCAGGCCTCTGGGAGGGATGGGCATGAGCCACAGGCCTGTCAGAGCCAGGCTGACCTGTCACCCCTCTGAGGCAGAGGACACTGCCTGCCCCTTCCCCAGGAGGCTGCTCAGACCCTCAGGAGCCCAGCCTGCCCTGACCACAATCCTGGGCCACTTCTTCCTCAGCCTTCCCCCACAGCATGCTAGGAGGGGCCGCCAGGAGGGGCAGGTGCCCACAGTCCCCTCAGAAGAGACTGCTGGTCCAGAGGCAGGGTGCATCTAACTGTCAGCATTTATTTCCTGCTCAAGGACGTCAGTGGGACCCAGTCAATGGGCTGAGGGGCTGTTGTGCCCCTGCCCACCCGGCCTGGACTCAGGGGCGGCCAGTGGGTCAGCTCCTGGCTGGTCCAGGCTGGGCTTCTGTGCAGGAGAAGCTGGCTGGAGCGTGGAGGATGATAGCCTCGGCGTCAGGAGTGTTTGGGCAACTGGACCCTTGAGCAGAGGCAAGCAGTGCCCAGACTCTGTGTCCAGCGGCTGTCCTCAGCTGGGCTCCCTCCCAGTGCCACAGAGGCCCACAGTGCACAGATGCCCACCCGGCCACTGCTGATGCTGCTTTGTCACAGCTGATGGAGGGTGTCCAGGTGGGGCTCTGTGGCTATGGCAGAACCAGGTCCTCTCCGTCCACTGTGCACTTGGCGCCGCTGGGCTCTGTAGGCTCTTCCAGGCCACCTGCACCACTTCCAGCCGGCAGACACCCCGGAGGCAGCCTGCTTCCAAAGGCTGTGGCTACTAGCCCGGAGGCTTCCCAGACATGGGTGGGAGAGGCTCGTCCAGATTTCTGGCTCCTCTGTGAGCCGGCACAGCTCCCCCAGGCAGGCCCCTCTTCGCAGGGTTCTGGGAGCTGCCTCTCTGAGCCAGGAGTGGTTCCGGCTCCACACGCCCCTCCCTCCCCTTGATTGGCCCAGCTGCTCTGCTGGGTGTCTTTCCTCTGAAAGTCATTCATTTTTCAGCTTGCCTTACCCAGCTTGAGTGTGGTCTCCAGACACTCACGGAGGTACTGGGTGCCTCGCAAATCCTTCTGGCCTCAGCGTCCCCAGCTGCAAAATGGGTCACAACAGCAGCGGCTTTAAAGTTTTCCCTTATGTTACAGTGACCAGCACTGAGCCCCAGGAGCGCCGGGAAATGCTGAGAGAGAGAGAGCTGGGGATTAGCCTAGGTGAGGCTCTCCCCTGCGTCTGCTCAGGGCCTCAGCCCTGCTGTCCTGCCCCTGTCCCTCCGTTCCTCCGTGAGCCCAGCCTGGAAGTCGGGGCACGACCTCTCCCGTTGTACTTCATCTGCCCTGAGCCCGCGACTTCCCTCCTACTCGCTACTTGACACCTCGGTTCACCTGAGTTTCCCTTGCAGGGCCTGGAGCTGCTGGCCAGAGAGCAGAGGTGGGCGGGCTGCCGATGTGGGCTACAGGCTGGGCACGAAGCGAATCCTCTGGGAGTAGGCGAGGTCAGCGACGTACAGGAGCAGGTTGACATAGGTGAAGATGGCCACCACCAGCTGGCTGTCCCAGGGACAGCTGCCTCGAACACAGTCAGGGGGCCGTTTGGGCTCGCCATACTTGGGATCGAAACAGAAGACTGGCCAGATCACGGCGGCACTGAGGTACAGGAGCACAGCCAGGAACGTGTACACCACCACCAGCCGGTCAAAGGGGCAGCCCAGGCCCCCTGTGTGGCCCATCACACTCAGGGCCACCACGGCCACTGTGGCAAGGAAGCACAGGCTATAGACGGCCACGCACCACTGGGTGGCCACATAGCGTCCGTAGCGGCTGTCGTGGGCCAGCGCCCCAAAGATGATGCAGGCCACGAAGGCCTGGACAATCTTGAGGAGCCCTGACACTGTGGCCATGTAGCTGGTCACCTGGCCGGGCCGGGCCCGTGTCAGGGCCACCTCCACGGCGTAGGCCAGAAAGAGGAGCCCGGCGAAGACACTGGCTGCCAGGCGGAAGTCCCTGGCAGCACAGCCGGCAGGCTCGGGGGGACACTCCCGCCGGGCGAAGTACAGCGGGTACAGGACCGCAGCCGTGGCACACAGCAGGGTGGCCAGCATGGCGAAGGCGGCGGTGAAGTTGCCCCAGGAGAGCCGCAGGCAGCCGTGGAGCCGTGTGAACTCACAGGCCACCACCAGTGCGGAGACAGCAAAGCAGAAGCCCCAGGCGGCCATGCAGAAGGTGCCCTGGACACCCGTGAAGCCGCCCCGGTGGGCCACCAGGCTGAAGGTGGTGCAGCCAAAGGCCAGCTGCAGCACGCGGGCTGTGCCCACAGGGGACGTCACGGCGCCCAGGTGCAGGTATGCACTCCCAGGGGGCTCCATGGCGCTGCCCATCTGGCCAGCCACGTTTCCGGCTCACACAGTGCTCCAAGGCCCTGGGGTCCCTGCTGGATCAAGACCCCTCAGTTCCCTGCGGTAGTGGCAGGTGCCCGCAGCCTGCAGAGGCGGTGACGATGGTGACATTGCAGCAGGGCAGCCTCTCTGCTGCCTATGTGAGGCGGCCCCCCCCAGCACTATAAATAGACAGCCGTGATCAGAGCCCTAGAATAGCAGCCCACATGCCTGTCCCCATCTTAGAGAGACATCTGACCCCTGGTCCGCTGTGGAGCCCCTGCCGGGACCATTAACCCATTGGCTGCTGGCACCACCCCCACCTCCGCCTCCCGCCGCCTCCCGCGCACCTGCATCTGTCAGTCTGGTGAGTTGGTTTCACAGCTCTTGGGGGAGGGGGAGGGAGAAGGAGGGGAGCAGAGAGCGTGAGGGTCCCCACGGGGTAACCCCAGCTCCAGCAGCCTCCAGGGCCAGCTGTGTGGGGGAGGGGTGTAGGAGGCGGGAGGCGGCAGCCAGGGCTTGCGGCGGGTAGGGGGGTTTCCCCAACACTTACCCCACCTCTTCCGGATGGCCGTGTGGTTCAGAGCCTGCGTGGGCTTCAGGATCCTGCTGTCATAGCCTGAGGTTCACAGGGCTCTACTGTGGCCATGGGGGGAGCAGAGCGTGGAGACCGTGGCTCTACTCCCCAAGCCCCCCTCCCCACCCTCATTCTGTCTTGTCCCTAACCTGCCTGGGGCAGAGACGTTTGACTGTTAGTTACTGTCTGCAGGGGCCGTTCCGGGGCTCTTCACTTGTTCTTCACATTAAACACCTAGAAAAACACTCAACTCTTCCCTTTTTTTTTTGAGACTTGCTGTGTCGCCCAGGCTGGAGTGCAATGGTGCGATCTTGGCTCCCGCGTTCAAGCAATTATCCTGCCTCAGCCTCCCGAGTAGCTGGGATTACAGGCGTGAGCCACTGCGCCCGGCTAATTTTTTTTTGTATTTTTAACAGAGACGGGGTTTCACCATGTTAGCCAGGCTGGTCTTGATCTCTTGACCTTGTGATCCGCCTGCCTCGGCCTCCCAAAGTGCTGGGATTACAGATGTGAGCCACTAGGCCCAGCCCCTCTTGTTTTTTCAAGACAGGGTCTAGCTCTGTCACCCAGGTTGGAATGAAGTGGTGAGATCATAGCTCACTGTAGCCTCCACATCCCAGGCTTAAGTGATCCTCCTGCTTCAACCTTTTTATTTATTTATTTACTTATTTATTTATTTAACCATTTGCAGTCACTCCCAAATCTTCCATTTTTAAACTAAAATATGAAATGTTTTTGAAAAGAAAAAAAAGATTTCTTTTTTTTTTTGAGACGGAGTCTCGCTCTGTCACCTAGGCTGGAGTGCAGTGGCCGGATCTCAGCTCACTGCAAGCTCCTCCTCTCGGGTTCACGCCATTCTCCTGCCTCAGCCTCCCGAGTAGCTGGGACTACAGGCGCCCGCCACCTCGCCCGGCTAGTTTTTTTTTGTATTTCTTAATAGAGACAGGGTTTCACCGTGTTAGCCAGGATGGTCTCGATCTCCTGACCTCGTGATCCACCCGTCTCGGCCTCCCAAAGTGCTGAGATTACAGGCTTGAGCCACCGCGCCTGGCCAAAATTATTTCTTACTAAATTTTAAAGTTTTTTCTTTTCTTTTCTTTTTTTTTTTTTTTGAGACGGAGTCTTGCTCTGTGCCCCAGGCTGGAGTGCAGTGGCGTGATCTTGGCTCACTGCAAGCTCCGCCCCCCGGGTTCATGCCATTCTCCTGCCTCAGCCTACTGAATAGCTGGGAATACAGGTGCCCGCCATCACGCCCGGCTAGTTTTTTGTATCTTTTAGTAGAGATGGGGTTTCACGGTGTTAGCCAGGATGGTCTCGATCTCCTGACCTCGTGATCCGCCTGCCTTGGCCTCCCAAAGTGCTGGGATTACAGGCTTGAGCCACCGCGCCCGGCCAATTTTTTCTTTTTTTGAGATGGAGTTTTGCTCTTCCCAGGCTGGAGTGCAATGGCGAAATCTTGGCTCACTGCAACCTCTGCCTTCCGGGTTCGAGCGATTCTCCTGCCTCAGCCACCCTAGCAGCTAGGATTACAGGCGCCTGCCACCATGCCCAGCTAAGTTTTTGTATTTTTAGTAGAAACGGGGTTTCACTATGTTGGCCAGGCTGGTTTAGAACTCCTGACCTCAGGCAATCCACCCGCCTCAGCCTCCCAAAGTGCTAGAATTACAGGCGTGAGCCACTGTGTCCAGCTTTGTTACTACAAAGAGAAACAAAAATTGCCTGTAATTGCATCACCTGGATTCAACCACTTTGAACATTTTCTGGTATATCCTTGTAGGTATTTCCTGAATGTTTTACTTAGAAAAACTGAAATCCGCAGAAGGGCTATAAAATAGCATGACAAACACTCATATACCCTTCATCTCGTCATGTCTGAGCTCTCTCCCACCAGACACTTAATTAATTCTTCGATTATGACGATGTGACCTTAGATTTCACAGACCTGGTCTTCCTTTTTCTTTTTTCTTTTTCTTTTTTTTTTTTTTTTTGAGACGGAGTCTCGCTCTGTCGCCCAGACTGGAGTGCAGTGGCCGGATCTCAGCTCACTGCAAGCTCCACCTCCCGGGTTTACGCCATTCTCCTGCCTCAGCCTCCCGAGTAGCTGGGACTACAGGCGCCCGCCACCTCGCCTGGCTAAGTTTTCGTATTTTTTAGTAGAGATGGGGTTTCACCGTGTCAGCCAGGATGGTCTCGATCTCCTGACCTCGTGATCCGCCCGTCTCGGCCTCCCAAAGTGCTGGGATTACAGGCTTGAGCCACCGCGCCCGGCCTCTTTTTTTTTTTTTTTTTTTTTTTGAGACGAAGTCTCACACTGTCACCCAGACTGGAGTGCAGTGGTGCAATCTCAGTTTACTACAACCTCCACCTCCCAGGGTAAAGCAGTTCTCCTGCCTCAGCCTCCCGAGTAGCTGGGACTACAGGCATGCACCACGATGCCCAGCTAATTTTGTAGTTTTAGTAGAGATGGTGTTTCTCCATGTTGGTCAGACTGGTCTCGAACTCCCGACCCCAGGTGATCCAACTGCCTGGCCTCCCAGAGCGTTGGGATTACAGGCGTGAGCCACTATGCCCAGCCTTAGAACATTTTTCGATTAGCAGAAAAATTGACCAGGTAGTGCAGCCTCCCACACAGCCCTTACCTAGCCTTCCTATGGTTAACCTCCTAGTGAGCTATGGGGGGCGGGCTTTGTTACAGCTAATGAATCACAGCCGATACTGACACATTGTTGTTGACTAAGGCTTGCACTTGATTCCTATTGCCTCAGTTTCACTTGCTGTCCTTTTCCTGTCCCAGGAGCCCATCCCGGACCCCATAGCACACTCAGTCCTCAGGTCTCAGGCTCCTCTCGGCTTCCCTCGTGTTCGATGACCGTGGCAGTTGTGAGGAGCGCTGGCAGGTGTTTTGGAGTGTGTCCCTCTGTTGGGATTGGTCTGATATCTTTCTCTTGGTTAGACAGGGGATATGGGTTTTGGGAGGAAGACCGCAGGGTTGAAGTCCCGTCCTCATCCCGGCCTGTCAAGGACGTATGCTCTCCACCTGCCAGGTCATGGGTGGGGCTGGCCTGGGTCACCTGGCTGACTCAGAGCCTGTCAGGTTTCTCCACCGTGAAGTCCCCCTGTTCACATGGTGCCGTTTGTGGAGAAGTCACGATTTGCAGCCCCCAAGGAAGAAGTGGGGGGTTAGGTTCCCCCTCCCTAGGGGCAGAGTGTCTGCAAAAATTACGTAGAATTTTTCTGCAAAGGAGACTTGTCTCCTCCCCCGTTTATTTGTTTGTTCAATGATGTGTCTATAGCAGCGTGAATTTACAGATGTTTATACTTTGTTGGTGGTGGTAGTTTTTTTTTTTTTTTGAGATGGAGTCTAGCTCTGTTACCCAGGCTGGGGTGCAGTGGCATGATCTCGACTCACTGCAACATCCACCTCCCATGTTCAAGCAATTCTCCTGCTTCAGCCTCCCGAGTAGCTGGGACAACAGGTGCATGCCACCATGCCCAGGTAATTTTTGTATTTTCAGTAGAGACGGGATTTCACTATGTTGACCAGATGGTCTTGATCTCTTGACCTTGTGATCCACCTGCCTTGGCCTCCCAAAGTGCTGGGATTACAGGCATGAGCCATCACGCCCGGCCTGTTGTTGTATTTTTGAGACGGAGTCTCGCTCTGTCACCCAGACTGGAGTGCAGTGGCACGATCTTGGCACACTGCAACCTCCGTCTCCTGGGTTCAAGTGATTCTCCAGCCTCAGCCTCCTGAGTAGCTGGGCTTACAGGCGCTGGTCACCACACTAAGCTAATATTTGTATTTTTAGTAGAGATGGTGGTTCACCACGTTGACCAGCCTGGTCTTGAACTCCTGACCTCAAGTGATCCACCCGCCTCAGCTTCCTGAAGTGCTGGTATTACAGGCGTGAGCCACCGTGCCTGACTGGGTGTTTATAGTTTGGATTAGAATCCAGAGCTACGGGGGCTCTTGTGGTCTGCTGGGCTCCCCCGACATGCTTCCATCAGTGTGTGTGAGTGTGTGTGTGTGTGTGTGTGTGTGTGTGTGTGTGTGTAAGCACTTCCTTACTTTTTGGCACTACAAGATATTCCAGGTTCAACCTGTGTATTTCCTGTGATACTGTGATATAATAAAAAATGAGGCCGGGCACGGTGGCTCACGCCTGTAATCCCAGCACGTTGAGAGGTTGAGGCAGGCAGATCACCTGAGGTCAGGAGTTTGAGAACAGCCAGGCCAACACGGTGAAACCCTGTTTGTACTAAAAATACAAAAATTGGCCATGCGCGGTGGCAGGCGCCTGTAGTCCCAGCTACTCGAAAGGCTGAGGCAGGAGAATGGCGTGAACCTGGGAGGCAGAGGTTGCAGTGAGCCGAGAACGCGTCACTGCACTATAGCCTGGGCGACAGAGCAAGACTCCGTCTCAAAAAAAAAAAAAAAAAAAGGCCGGGCGTGGTGGCTCACGCCTGTAATCCCAGCACTTTGGGAGGCCAAGGCGGGCGGATCACGAGGTCAGGAGATCAAGACCATCCTGGCTAACATGGTGAAACCCCGTCTCTACTAAAAAATACAAAAAAAAAAAACTAGCCGGGCGAGGTGGCGGACGCCTGTAGTCCCAGCTACTCGGTAGGCTGAGGCAGGAGAATGGCATGAACCTGGGAGGCGGAGCTTGCAGTGAGCAGAGATCGCGCTGCTGCACTCCAGCCTGGGTGACAGAGTGAGACTCCGTCTCAGAAAAAAAAAAAAAAAAATTGGCTGGGTGTCTTGTTACATGCCCGTAATCTCAGCTCCTGGGGAGGCTGAGGTAGGAGAATCAGTTGACCGCAGGAGACCGAGGTTGCCATGAGCTGAGATCGCACCACTGCACTTCAGCCTGGGTGACAGAGTGAGAGAGACTCTGTCTCAAAAAAAAAAAAAATTAGTTGGGAGTGGTGGTGCACACCTGTAATCCCAGCTACTTGGGAGGTTGAGGTGGGAGGATTGCTTGAACCCAGGAGGTTGAGGGTGCAGTGAACTGTGATTATGCCATCACACTGCAGCCTGGGCAACACAGTGAGACCCCATCTCTGAAAGTAAATCAATAAATAATAAAATGAGGAAAGTACTTCCCTGCGTTCTGTGTCACTCCAGCAAAGTCACCAAACTGGAGGAGGGGCCATGGGAACCTCAGTTGGCCCAAAGGTGGGTGACACCTGCTACATTTGGCCGTCTGTCCTCAGGTTCCACATCCAAGTATTTAAGAAATCTCAAACTGAAAATACAAAATATACTGCCCCAGCATGGTGGGTCACGCCTGTAATCCCAGCACGTTGAGAGGTTGAGGCAGGCAGATCACCTGAGGTCAGGAGTTTGAGACCAGCCAGGCCAACATGGTGAAACCCCGTTTGTACTAAAAATACAAAAATTGGCCATGCGTGGTGGCAGGTGCCTGTAGTCCCAGCTACTCGGAAGGCTGAGGCAGGAGAATGGCGGGAACCCGGGAGGCAGAGGTTGCTGTGAGCTGAGATCGTGCCACTGCACTCCAGCCTGGGTGGCAGAGCGAGACTCCATTACAAAGAAAAAGAAAAGAAAATACAAAAAACAAAAATAAAATAGTAAATAAGGCTGGGTGCGGTGGCTCATGCCTGTACACCCAGCACTGTGGGAGGCTGAGGTGGGTGGATCACCTGAAGTCAGGAGTTTGAGACCAGCCTGACCAACCAACATGGTGAAATCCCGTCTCTACTAAAAATACAAAAATTAGCCAGGCGTGGTGGTATGTGCCTGTAATCCCAGCTACTCCAGAGGCTGAGGCAGGAGACTCACTTGAACCTGAGAGGTGGAGATTGCAGTGAGCCGAGATCATGCCACTGTACTTTAGCCTGGGTGACAGAGGGAGACTCCATCTCAAAAATAATAATAATAATAATACAAATAATACAAATTTAAAAAACATTATGATGTAACAACTGTTTACATAGAATTTACATAGCAGGTGTTATAAGTAATCTAGAGGTGATTTGAGTCCACAGGAGGCGGTGCAGAGGTTATATGCAAAGAACATGCCATTTTGTATCAGGGACTCCAGGCTTGTGGATTTTGGTGTTTTGGAGGTCCTGGATCCCATCCCCCAAGGATACAAAGGGACAGCTGTACTTGGGACTGGCATCAGAAATGGAGGACACGCTTGTGGGACTGAGACCTTAGCCTGCAGGATCGGATACCGTCTGCAGGGAGAAAGTGTCACAATGGAACAGGGCTGGAGGACACCCAGCGCGTGTGGGCTGGAGACTCACTTGGCGTTTGGGGAAAATCCCCACACACATTTTGGTGACCAGAGTTGAAGTGTTCTGTGTTGGATGTTGACTGTTGAGTATGTGAGAGCAGGGAAAACACTGTTTTTTTTTTCCTGTCTCAGACACCAGCCCAGCCCTGGAGTCAGCCATGTTTCTCCCAGGAACCTGGTTCCTTATGTTGGGGGAATGGCGTCAGAGACCAAGATATGGGGCCAGGCACATTTTTTGCTACTGCGGTATACATTCACAAATATTTTTATTTTTACTTATTTATTTATTGAAGATGGGGTCTTGCTCCGTTGCCCAACCTGGAGTGCAGTGTCATGATCTCAGCTCCCTGCAACCTCCGCCTCCTGGGTTCAGGAGATTCTCCTGCCTCAGCCTCCTGGGTAGCTGGAATTATAGGCACGGAGCACCACACCTGGCTAATTTTTCTATTTTTAGTAGAGATGGGGTTTCACCATGTTGGTCAGGCTGATCTTGAACTCCTGACCTCAGGTGATCCGTCCACCTCGGCCTCCCAAAGTGCCTTACCGGAGCGAGCCACCGCGCCCGGCGGGCTTTTTTTTTTTTTTTAAGTACAGAGTTTAAATTTGCAATGGATGTTGTCACACAGTGGAAGTTCCCTGCTTCCGGTCCCTGTGTAGCAAAGGCTACGCCTCAGCCATCGCTGCTAGAAGAGACACGGCTCAGTGTTGGGTGAATGTCCTGAGTGTTTTCATTCCGGAGAATGAAAGGTATCAACCGTCCTGGGAAAGGTGAGAAGTCAGCGTGGACAGCCCGGGGTGAGAAGTCAGCGTAGACAGCCTGGGGTCACCGTCACCACGGAGCTACAGGCCAGCGTCCTCTTCGTGTCCTAGGGCTCGTTTTGTCCCTGGTCCTGCAGGAAAGTGTGGCACCAATTGACCGATTGACCGTTAGGTGAGCTGGGCCTCTCTCTCTTTCGGCACAAACGTGGGAAGAAAGGGTTTATTCACTGGTGAAATCCCTTTGGGCCCAACCCACAAGTGTCCTGTTCAGTGAGCCTGGTCCCTCGACATACCACCATCCGCCCTCAGGTCCCTTTCAGCCACCTCAGAGGAGCGAACGTCACGGCTGCTGGACCGCGGTGCTCAAGCCAGAGTTGGCCAGGAGCCAGCACCTCGCATGTGGTTCCCCAGCTCCGACAGCACCGCAGGCCCCGCCCTCCCAGCAAAGGCCATAGCCCTCCCCAGACAGGGCGACAGCCAGGCCTCTTTCGGGTCTCCCAGCCCCCTCTCCCTCCAGAGCTCTGTCCTTGTGGGGAGTCCTGTCCGAGGCCCTGCCTGGAGGTTTGGCTCTGGAGGCCCCGAGGAGGAGACCACCAGACTCCCCAGACCCCTTCTCTCACCTCCAGCCCTTGGTCTCCACGTCTCTGACCTTGTTGTCTCCCGTGGCTGCTGGGACTGCATGGATTCCCACCAGAGACTACATAGGAGCCCAGAGGGGGATGGTGGACAGGCCACTTGGCTCTGCCTGGGGTGGCAGACACCTGCCCATGGGCACCAGTCCTTCCCGGGTATTCTCAGGCCCAGGGGGATCGTGGACAGGCCACTTGGCTCTGCCTGGGGTGGCAGACACCTGCCCATGGGCACCAGTCCTTCCCGGGTATTCTCAGGCCCAGGGGGATCATGGACAGGCCACTTGGCTCTGCCTGGGGTGGCAGACACCTGCCCATGGGCACCAGTCCTTCCCGGGTATTCTCAGGCCCAGGGGGATCGTGGACAGGCCACTTGGCTCTGCCTGGGGTGACAGACACCTGCCCATGGGCACCAGTCCTTCCTGGGTATTCTCGGGCCCAGGGCAGCCCTGACTCATTGGCACAGAGAGTCAAACCCCAGGACATGTCCCCAGGGCACAGGGTCTCTACAGTCCTGGTCACTCTGGGAATGGAGCTGTGGCCGCAGGGCAGGTGTGAAGCTCAGGCTGGCCTGGCCTCAGCATCCTCCTCTAACCCTTATGGTCACACTGCCTCTCTGGGCCTGTTTCTTTGTAAACTGGAGTATTTTATTTTATTTTTTGAGTCAGAATCTTGCTCTGTCACCCAGGGTGGAATGCAGTGTGTGATCTTGGCTCACTGCAACCTCTGCCTCCTGGGTTCAAGCAATTCTCATGCCTCAGCCTCCCAAGTAGCTGGGACTACAAGCACCTGTCACCACGCCCAACTAATTTTTTGTATTTTTAGTAGAGATGGGGTTTCACCGTGTTAGCCAGGATGGTCTCGATCTCCTGACCTCGTGATCTGCCCGCCTCAGTCTCCCAAAGTGCTGGGATTACAGGCATGAGCCACTGCGCCCGGCCTTTTTTTTTTGGTATTTTTAGTAGAGATGGGGTTTCACCGTGTTGCCCAGGCTGGTCTCAAACTCCTGGTCTCAAGCAATCCACCCACCTTGGCCTCCCAAAGTGCTGAGATTACAGGCATGAGCTAGTGTGCCTGGCCTGTAAACTGGCATTTATAATGAAACCTACCTTGTGGGGCTACTTGGGGATCACATAACAATTGGCATGAAATGCTTTGCTTAGAAAGCTCCACCCACAACGGTGCCCAAGGTTGGCGTTGGTGTGACCTCGGTATTATCAAAACTACAGAGATGTGTGTGTGTGTGTGTGTGTTTCGAGACAGAGTCTTGCTCTGTTGCCCAAGCTGGAGTGCCGTGGCACAATCTCGGCTCACTGCAACCTCCGCCTCCCGGGTTCAAGCAATTCTCCTGCCGCAGCCTCCCAAGTAGCTGGGATTACAGGTGTGTGCCCCCACACCCAGCTAATTTTTGTATTTTTAGTAGAGACAGGATTTCACCATGTTGGCCAGGCTGGTGTTGAACTTCTGACCTCAAGTGATCCGCCTGCCTCAGCCTCCCAAAGTGCTGGGATTACAGGCGTGAGCCACCGCGTCTGGCCTGGTTTTTTTGTTTTTTTTTTGAAACAGGGTCTTGCTCTGTCACTCAGGCTGGAGTGCACTGGCACAATCACTGCTCACTGCAGCTGTGACTTCCCAGGTTTAAGCGATCCTCCTACCTCGGCTTCCCGAGTGGCTGGGACCAGAGGTGTGCATCACCACCCCCAGCCAATGTTTTAATTTTTTTTTTTTTTTTTGGAGACGGGTCTCCCTATGTTGCCCAGGCTGGTCTCAAACTCCTGGGCCGAAGCGATCATCTCACCCTGGCCTCCCAAAGTGCTGGGGAGACAGGCTAGAGCTTCATGTTCTTGTCCCAGGAATCCCACATCTGGGGTTTAGCCCACAGACGTACTCGCCCTTATGCAATGTGATGACCACACGACAAGGCTGTGCACGAGCACCCTTTGCACCTGAGTGTGCAGGAGAGCCCCCCGCAGGCCCTGGACTGTCACACCTGTGGCAGCTTGCTGCGCACCCTGAGATACAGTGTTAAGAGGAGGAGACACCAGTGTGTGATGTGTAGCCATCTGTGTAAAAGAAAAAATTGCACGCATGTCAATGTGTGTGGGCGCAAGTCACCCAGGTGCCGAGGCAAGAGACCGAGGGCACGAACTGTTCCAGTCTAATAAAATATATAAAACAACAAGAGATATAGTAGATCTAGATCATACACATGATTATATATGAATATCATTAATCATTAGTTTGTAACAATTACTCTTTCCTCCAATATTACAATAATCCCCGCTCTACAATCATAACCTAGGAAAAACCAGGCCACACAGAGATAGGAGCTGAGGGGACATAGTGAGAAGTGACCGGAAGACCGGAGTGCGAGCCTTCTGTTATGCCCGGGCAGGGCCACCAGAGGGCTCCCTGGTTTAGCGGTAACGCCAGCGTCTGGGAAGACGCCCGTTGCCAAGCGGACGGTGGTCTAGTGGTAGCGTCAGTGCCAAGAAAAACCACCCGCGACTTAGCAGACCGGGAAAGGGAGTGTCCTTTTCCCGGGGGGAGTTTAGAGAAGACTGTAGTCCTCCCCTTCTTGTGGAGGGCCTGATATCAGTCAGACCCACCCGCAGTTATCCGGAGGCCTAACGTCTCCTTGTGATGCTGTGCTTCAGTGGTCACACTGGTTCACCTTCATGTTCCATCCTGTACACCTGGCTCTGCCTTCTAGGTAGCAGTAGCAAAATTAGTGAAAGTACTAAAAGTCTCTGATATGCAGAAATAATGGCACATAGGCTGTCTCCTCTCTCTCTCCTCTCTTTCTTTTTTTTTTTTTTTTTTTTTGAGACGGAGTCTCGCTGTGTCTCCCAGGCTGGAGTGCAGTGGCGTGATCTCGGCTCACTGCAAGCTCCGCCTCCCAGGTTCACGCCATTCTCCCGCCTCAGCCTCCCAAGTAGCTGAGACTACAGGCGCCCGCCACCACGCCCGGCTAGTTTTTTGTATTTTTAGTAGAGACGGGGTTTCACCGTGTTAGCCAGGATAGTCTCGATCTCCTGACCTCGTGATCCACCCGCCTCGGCCTCCCAAAGTGCTGGGATTACAGGCTTGAGCCACCGCGCCCGGCCTCTCCTCTCTTTCTCTCTGCATCGTCTCCCAGGCAGGGAAGGGCCCCCTGTCCAGTGGACACGTGACCCACTTGACCTTACCTATCTTTGGAGATGGCTCACACTCCTTATCCTGCCCCTTTGTTTTGTATCCAATAAATATCAGCGCAGCCTGGCATTCGGGGCCACTACTGGTCTCCGTGTTTTGGTGGTAGAGGTCCCCTGGGCCCAGCTGTGTTTTCTTTTCTCTCTTTGTCTTGTGTCTTTATTTCTACAATCTCTTGTCTCTGCACATGGGGAGAAAAACCACCGACCCTGTGGGGCTGGTCCCTACAAATGTGTGCACCTGTTTACTGGAATTTTCACAAAATGATCTCTGGGAATATCCACAAGGTAGCGCTGTTTGCCCTTGGAAGCAGAGCCAGGGAGCCTGGGCTGGGGGGGAAATGGGCATTCACCTTCATACCTTCTGCGTCTTTTGAATTTTGAACCATGTGCACGAATGACCTGGTAGAAATAAATAAAATGCAAACGTCTAAGGAATTGTCAGCTGGGTAGGAAGTGTTCTGGGTTGATAAGAGTTTTGAAACTAGGGGCTGGGCGGAGTGGCTCACACCTGTAATTCCAGTACTTTGGGAGGCCGAGGAGGGCGGATCACCTGAGGTCAAGAGTTTGAGACCAGCCTGGCCAACATGGCGAAACCCCATCTCTACTAAAAATATAAAAATTAGCCGGGCATGGTGGTGCATGCCTGTGATTCCAGCTACTCGGGAGGCTGAGGCAGGAGAATCACTTGAACCCAGAAGGCAGAGGTTGCAATGAGCTGAGATTGTGCCACTGTACTCCAGCCTGGAAGATACAGCAAGACTCCGTCTCAAAAAAAAAAAAAAAAAAAAAAAAAAGGTTTTGTTTTGTTTTCTTTTGTTGTTTTTTGTTTGTTTGTTTTTTCTGAGACGGAGTCTCGCTCTGTTGCCCAGGCTGGAGTGCAGTGGTGCAATGTCAGCTCAGTGCAACCTCTGCCTCCTGGGCTCAAACAATTCTGCCTCAGCCTCCTGAGTAGCTGGGATTACAGATGCATGCCACCACACCCAGCTAATTTTTTATATTTTTGGTAGAGACAGAGTTTCATCACATTGGTCAGACTGGTCTCAAACCCCTGACCTCGTGATCTGCCTGCCTCGGTCTCCCAAAGTGCTGGGATTACAGGCTTGAGCCACTGCGCCTGGCAAGAATTTTGAAACGACGGCCGGGCGCGGTGGCTCAAGCCTGTAATCCCAGCACTTTGGGAGGCGGAGACGGGCGGATCACGAGGTCAGGAGATCGAGACCATCCTGGCTAACACGGTGAAACCCTGTCTCTACTAAAAAATACAAAAAACTAGCCGGGCGAGGTGGCGGGCGCCTGTAGTCCCAGCTACACAGGAGGCTGAGGCAGGAGAATGGCATAAACCCGGGAGGCGGAGCTTGCAGTGAACTGAGATCGGGCCACTGCACTCCAGCCTGGGCGGCAGAGCGAGACTCCGTCTCAAAAAAAAAAAAAAAAAAGAATTTTGAAACGAGACAGAACCAGGGATCGCATAGCTCTCTGAATGTGACAAATGCCTCTGAGTTGCTCACTTGGAAATGGTTCGTCCTATCTTATGCGAATTTTTTTTTTTTGAGACGGAGTCTCGCTGTGTCACCCAGGCTGGAGTGCAGTGTCTGGATCTCAGTTCACTGCAAGCTCCACCTCAGCCTCCTGAGTAGCTGGGACTACAGGTGCCCGCCATCTCGCCCGGCTAGTTTTTTGTATTTTTTGTATTTTTTAGTAGACATGGAGTTTCACCGGGTTAGCAAGGATGGTCTCAATTTCCTGACCTCGTGATCCGCCCGTCTCAGCCTCCCAAAGTGCTGGGATTACAGGCTTGAGCCACCGCGCCCAGCCTGTTATGTGAATTTCTTCCCAATAAAAAATATAAAAAGGGGCCAAGTACAGTGGCTCACACCTGTAATCCCAGCACACTGGGAGGCTGAGCAGCCAGGATGGCTTGAGCCCAGGAGCTCAAGACCAGTCTGGGCAACAAAGGGAGATTCCACCTCTACAAAAAATTCAAACAGTAGTTGGGTGTGGTGGCGCGTGCCTGTAACCCCAGCTATTCGGGAGGCTGAAGTGGGGGAATTGCTTGAGCCCAGGGGTTCAAGGCTGCAGTGAGCTGTGACTGTGCCACCGCACTCCAGCCTCGGCAACACGAGATCCTGTCTCTAAATAAATGAATAAGTAAAAAGAAACGCAGCTACTACCACCCGCCCTGGGAAGTGGGCACCTGCGGAAGGGTTGAAGGGAAGCAGGGCCCCTCCAGGAGACCCTGCTCTGAGTCTGTGCATCCAAGAAGGGGTCGGAGCTGGGGAGTCCCCATGGCTCCTCCCTGGGTCTCCCTGCTGCCCTGGGGCCAGGGAGGGGAGGGAGAGGTGTGAAGCGTATGAAGCAAATAAACACGCCAGCAGTGAGGTTCTTTTTTGTCTCTTTTTTAAAAATCATTTTTAAAAAGTTACAAAACAATATCATTCATCATATATTTCTTATTTTCCTTTTTTTAAAAATTAAAGTAATAAAAAAGTCACTTTATAAAATAATATAAAAGGGCTTGATGGGCGGGGCCAGGTGGGGGCTGTCTGAGCTGGTGGGCTGAGGAATCCAGTGCTTCTCTTCTGGCTCCCCACTCATCATCAGGAAGGGCCCCCAGGTCACAGCTGGGGATGACAGCAGGTCCTTTTTCTCTGGCTGGGCTGTGGGAGAGGGGCAGGGAGGGTGGTGGGCAGACCCAGGCAGAGGGACGGCTGGGGCCCTGTCCTGAAGAGATGGGAGGGCCTGCTGGTGGGGGTGAGGTGGCACTGGGGCAGCGGTGGCTGGGCCCCTCAGTGCTGGCATCTCCTCCAAACGGTCCGCCTAGCTTCCGTCGCTCGGCAGCCCCAGCAGCTTGCTGGGCTCCGGTCCCTGCTGCTGGGCCACCGTCTGCACGTCGAAGCCCATGTGCATGAGGAACTGGGCCACGTTCATCTCTTGCCCCGTGAACTGGTCTCGGACGGTGGGGCATGAGGGGTTGCAGTGGGGCCAGGGGCAGCTGTCCACCAGGTGGACGGGGCAGCCCTTGAGGGGGGTCTTGCTGTTCTTGTGGCTGTCATGGAGGCTCCTGTCCCAGCAGTGCAGTGCTCGGGGCAGCGATGTCCCCTTCACCTGGACATCGGTCCAGTGGCTGCAGAGGAAAACCAGGCGGGTCACATGGAGGGAGGGGCATCAACACTGAGGCGGCTTTTTTTTTTTTTTTTTTGAGACCAGGCTGGAGTGCAATGTCATGATCTTGGCTCACTGCAACCTCCGCCTCCCGGGTTCAAGCGATTCTCCTGCCTCAGCCTCCCGAGTAGCTGGATTACAGGTGCCCGCCACCATGCCCGGCTAAGTTTTTGTATTTTTAGTGGAGACAGGGTTTCACTACATTGGCCAGGCTGGTCTCGAACTCCTGACCTCAGGTGATCCGCCTGCCTCGGCCTCCCAAAGTGCTGGGATTACAGGCGCGAGCCACTGTGCCCAGCCCAGGGCTGAGCCTTAATTCTTGCCATACAGCTGTTGGTACAAGTGGCTCTGGCACCCCTACAAGGAAATCCCGCCCCTAGAAGGGCCAAGAAGAGGCCCATGGGAGGCCAAGTGCGGTTGAGGAACCTGTGGACTTTTTTTTTTTTTTTTTTTTTTTTGTGTGTGAGACGGAGTCTCGCTCTACCGCCCAGGCTGGAGTGCAGTGGCCGGATCTCAGCTCACTGCAAGCTCCGCCTCCCGGGTTTACGCCATTCTCCTGCCTCAGCCTCCCGAGCAGTTGGGACTACAGGCGCCTGCCACCGCGCCCGGCTAGTTTTTTGTATTTTTTAGTAGAGACGGGGTTTCACCATATTAGCCAGGATGGTCTCGATCTCCTGACCTCGTGATCCGCCCGTCTCGGCCTCCCAAAGTGCTGGGATTACAGGCTTGAGCCACCGCGCCCGGCCACCTGTGGACTTTTTAAGTTGATGTCACGGACACAAGCTGCCCAGAGCAAGGACACTGACCTCCGGATGATGATCTCATGGGAGAGGCAGGCAGGGGCAAAGCTGGCTCTGTTGGAGAGGAGAGAGTGGCTTGTGAGCTCCCCAACCCCTCAGCCCCTTTTCCACCCCCAGTCCCCTAGAGCTGTCCCCAGCCTGGCCATCGCCCCTTCCTGTTGCTGTGGCTGCCAGCTGCTCCTCTGACCCGGGCCTCCCCCTAGTCAGCCAGCTCCCGGCTGACCCTTATCCCTTTGTGCCTCAAATCCCTGCCCAGAGTCCACCTCTTCCAGGCAGGCCCTCCCAGGTGGTGGCAGGAGGCTGTCCCAGACAGGCAAATATTCTGCTACTATCCAGAACTCTACTTTTATTTTGTTTTGAGTTGGGGTCTGGCTCTATCGCCCCAGCTGGAGTGTAGTGGTACAATCGAAGCTTGCTTGCCTCCCGCAGGCAAGGTTAGCTCACTGTAACCTTGAACTCCTGGGCTCAAGTGATCCTCCTGCCTCAGCCTCCTGAGTAGCTGGGATTACAGGTGACACTACCTGTATAATTTTTGTATGTGCAGTACAATTTTGTATGTGCAGATAATTTTTGTATGTGCAGTAGAGACAGGGTTTCACCGTATTGCCCAGGCTGGTCTTGGACTCCTGGCCTCCAGCAATCCTGCTGCCTCGGCCTCCCAAAGGGGTGGGATCACAGCCATGAGCCAGCGTGCCAGGCCCAAGACCTCTGTCTCTCTCTGTATATACAGAGAGAAAAAGGGTGTTTTATACACACATACATATATATATATGTGTGTGTGTGTGTGTGTGTGTATTTTTTGAGACGGAGTCTTATTCCGTCACGCAGGCTGGAGTGCAGTGGCACGATCTCAGCTCGCTGCAACCTGCGCCTCCTGGTTCAAGTGATTCTCCTGCCTCAGCCTCTTGAGTAGCTGGGATTACAGGTGCCTGCCACTACACCAGACTAATTTTTGCATATTTTGTGGAGATGGGCTTTCGCCATATTGGCCAGGCTGGTCTCGCACTCCTGACCTCAGGTGATCTGCCTGCATGGGCATCCCAAAGTGCTGGGATTACAGGCATGAGTCACCGTGCCTGGCCTACAAAACCTCTATTTTTTTTGTTTTGTTTTGTTTTTTCTTCTTTTGTTTTTTCAGGACCTCTATTTGTAAATCAAGAGGGAGCTACTCAGCGTGGGGCTCCCGGGGCCCACGCACTCACGGCACGTCCTTGAGCGTGTGGCGCAGCTCGCGGCCGAGGTTCTGGATGTACAGTCGTTGGCTCTCCTGTACCGGCTGCCCCGTCAGGTGCACGTTATCCACCGTCAGCTGTGCCTCATCAAACAGCCACTGCACCACGAACACGGGGCCTGCGGGCAGCAGGGCTCAGTTCGGCCTCCCCATGACCCCTGCTGCTGCCCCACATCCTAGGCTCAGAGCTCAGCACTCCCAGGCCCCCTGCAGTGCCGCTCACCCCAGGCTCAGAGCTCAGCACTCCCCCGGCCCCCTGCAGTGCTGCTGAGGCTCACAGGCCAGCTAGCCTTGGCCCAACTCTCCCCAGGGGTATCAGTCATAAGCCCCCACAGAATGTGGCTTCCTTCTTTCAAACCAGCCTTTTTATAATCCATAGGTTCATAATTAACTAACTACATAAACTGCGTTTCCTTGAAGAAGGGCTCTTGTTAACTCCTCCATGACCTTGGCCTGTCTCAGCGACTCCACTTTCACCGAAATTTGGTGATGATGCCCTTGCACATAACCTCACCATTCCTCAGAGTGTGGGACTGGGGAGGAACCAGCCCGGGGTCCTGCAGCAGGGAGGGGCAGCATGGGGATGAGCTCGAAAGCACATCCCTAGCCCCCGGTATAGACAGGGTGACCACCTGCCCCACTTTGCCTGGGACTGGGGGGTGTCAGTGCTGAGGGCAGGCAAGTCCCAGGCACGCTGCAGCGACTGGTCCCCCTGGCACACAGCCGGCCTCCTCCCTGGACCAGGGCAGTGGTTTCTAAGCCCAGCCTGAGAGACTGGAGTCCACGGTGGATTTTCAGAAGCAAGGAAGTGTGGCCACCCCACTGCTGCCCTGTGTGCTCCGCTCGGCCGCCCACTCACAGCGCAGCGTCGGGTAGATCTTATAGCCAAAGAAGCAGTTCCACTCCTCGCCCTCCTGGAACTGGCGTCGGCAGCGCTCCGGGACCACCCCGTTCCAGTACCTGGAGCCACAAACACAGGTTAGGCTGCTGTGGGCCTCGTGCCCCGGAGCTCCCCACCCACAGATGCCACTCCACCCAGGCCCTTTTGGGGCAGAGCTGCAGCGCAGGAACGGGCCCTCCCCACTGGCGCACCTGATGCCACGGCGGATGGCCTCTGTGGGCGCACACGTGATGGTGTCAACGCAGTCTGTGTGGCGATACTGCTTGTTGTCCAGGAACCAGCCGGAGTCAGCCAGGCCTCGCACCTGGATGGCGGGGTAGCCCAGCTCCTCCAGCTGCTCAGCCACACGGTCCACATTCAGCAGCACCCCGGTGCCCCCCGCACTGCAAGGAGGGCCAGATGTGAGGCCAGGTGGCTGGGGAGAGGCACTCACCTCCCCCCAGAGTCTGCTCAGCGTCAGCCCGTGCCCCAAGGTGGGCAGGAGTCCTGATGCGTTCTGAACTGCGGATGCATTCTGCATTCTCTGTTCATGTGCAAGACCCATGGTTGTCCCCTTCAGAGCAGTCCAGGGCTGAGGCTGGCAGGTCACATGTCCTTGACACAGCCAGGCTCTCCCCTCTCTCCTCCCTTTCCTCTCTCTGTCTCTTTAACTCAGTTTCCTTATCTGAAAATGAAGATAAACTACATGGCCTCAGGCCCCTTCATCTGTTCCCCATATGTCCCCTGGGTCTCCTGCATGCCTGCTGGGATACAGGGACCCACAGAGGTGATCCTCACCTACCGGGCCCTGGAGAAGGGGTGTTACACCATGGCCAACCTCTAACCAACGACCTAGGTCCCTGCGGCCCGAACCTTCCGCTATATTCAACAACCATGGGGTCTAGACAGCGTCGGGTTACCCAGCACTCTGAAGCCAGGCCTCAGAGACGTCCCCAATGATGTGGGTTCTCCCAGCTCCAGCCTCTCACCCTCCCAGCCACCTGCCAAGATATGCACAGACTCCACCCCCTCCTCGCCTCCCATACACCCCCACCCCACACCCCTTCTATGCACCCTGCACACCGTCCTCGCCCCTCACCTCCAGCCCCTGCCCGCCCTGCCCACCTGCTCCCGGCCAGCAGCAGCACCTTGGCCCCGCTCAGCCCTCTGCCCAGAAGCTCCCGCACCACCTCCTGGATGATGAGGGCGCCCATGAAGGCATACTCGTCTGCAAGAGGGACGGGGTGGCCTCAGGTAGGGGCCTGGGCAGAGAGAACCACCTCCTACCCCAGAATGGCTGGCAGAGGAGTTCTTGCCCCGCTGGGGGACTAGGGGGAATCTTCTGAGGTGGGGTCAGGGGCTGGGGTAGACTGGAGGAAGGTGGGTGCACCAGGCCATGCTGGGGCCTCCTCCCCAGGGAATATTCAGAAATAAGGACCCCCTACAGTCGTGGACAAGCGAGCAGTGAATGCATGGGTCAGGCATCCTGGGACATACTGTCAAGGGCTTTGAAAGTGAGACAAAGCTGAGAGTCAGCTTTTCCCCAGAACCCCCCCGTCCTGCCTCGTCCCTGCCCTGCCGTCCTGCCTTGTCCCTGCCCTGCTGTGCCCTGGGAAGGTCGGGGACTCACTCTTCTCAGACTTGGATGAAGCCCCACTCCAAACATCACTGGAGCAGTAGGGAATGAAGCTGCAACACAGAACAGAGTGAGCCTGTCACAGAGCCTGCTGCCCGGCAGCCTCCAGAAAGGACCCCCAGGACAGGACCCCCAGAAAAGACTGACCAGGACAGGACCCCCAGAAAAGACTGACCAGGACAGGACCCCCCCAGGAAGGGCCAACCCAGGACAGAACCCCTCCCCCAGGACCCAGGACAGGACCCCCCTGAGGAAGGACCATCCCAGGACAGGACCCCCCAGGAAAGGCCAACCCGGGACAGGACCCCCCCCAGAAAGGGCCAACCCGGGACAGGACCCCCCCAGGAAGGGCCAACCCGGGACAGGACCCCCCAGGAAGGACCATCCCAGGACAGGACTCCCCTGAGGAAGGACCATCCTAGGACAAGAGCCCCCCAGGAAGGACCAACTCAGGATAGAACCCACGCCCCAGGAAGGGCCAGCCCAGGACAGGACCCCCCCCCAGGAAGGACCAACCCAGGACAGGACCCCCCAGCAAGGAAGGACCATCCCAGAATAGAGCCCTCACAAGAAAGACCCCCAGGATAGAACCCATCCCCCAGAAAGGACCAATCCAGGACTGGACCCTTCCAGGAAGGGTCAACCCAGGACAGGACTCCCCCCCAGGAAGGACCATCCCAGGACAGGAACCCCCTCCAGGAAGGGCCAACCCAGGACAGGACCCCTCAGGAAGGACCATCCCAGGACAGGACCCCTCAGGAAGGGCTAACCGAGGACAGGACCCCCCAGCAAGGAAGGATCATCCCAGAATAGAACTCCCCCCAAGAAAGACCCCCAGGATAGAAACCCCCCAGGAAGGACCAACCCAGGACAGGACTCCCCCAGGAAGGACCATCCCAGGACAAGACCCCCCCTCCAGGAAGGACCATCCCAGGAGAGAGCCCCCCCCAGGAAGGACCAACCCAGGACAGAACTCCCCTCAGGAATGATCATCCCAGGACAGGACCCCCCCCACGCAGGAAGCACCATCCCAGGGCAGGACCCCCTCATCGCCAGGGAAGAAACGCCTCCAGAATGCCTCTAGGACAGGACCTCCCCAGAAGGACCATCCAGAACAGGACCCCCAGGAAAGACCATCCCAGGACATGACCCCCCAGGAAGGACCCCCGGAAAGAACCACCCTCCAGGCAGGACTCCCAGGCAGGACCCTGCACCCCCTTACACCATGTTTGCGTTCCACCAGTAGGGGTTCTCCTCCGGCTGTGAGGACAGGATCCCTGTGCCTGGGGACACAGAGGCGGTGGGTCTTTCTAGCGGGAGGAGGCTGTGTAGGGACGGGTCTGGGAACCCCCGGCGAGGAGTAGGGGTTCCTACTTGACCCCAGCAAGGGAGGTGTGCTGGTGCTGCTGGCCTGAATCAAGGTTGCCGGGAAAGTGCAGGGCAGTCGGGTTTAGTTACCCCGGGAAGACACCATGGCCACGGTGCCCAGCTGGGCTACGACACCAGGTCTGACCTTGACTTCAATCCCCTGCCCTGCTTTGACCCCGGGGAGGGCCAGAACTGCTGGGTAAGCGCCTGAATGTTAATGTGGAATGGACCCCAAAGGGCAAGAGTGAAGGGCGCGCCCTGCTCTTAGGAAACCCGGGCGCCGGGCTGGGCACGATGTGCGGGGCGGGGGCCTCGCTGGGGCTCCAGGGCGCGGGCGCGGCTTCCTCCCGGGCCTCACGTCGAGGCCGCCTTCTCCAGGGCCCGCTGCTGACCTGTGCGAGTGCGCGGCCAGTCCCGGGAGCTCATGAGGCGCCGCATGGTGTTGTATCTGGAGTCGCAGTTCTCGCGGTTGAAGCAGTACCAGCCGCCTGCGGACACGGCCACCGCTCAGGCCCGCGCGCGCAGAGAACCCCGGCCTCCCCCAGCCTCGACCCCGGACGCACCTTCCAGGAAGAGGAGCCACCGCCGGCTGCCCCTGGACTCCTTCAGGTAGTAGCTGCGGGGAGGACGCACCGTGGGGGGTCGGCCGGGGCGGCAGCCCCGCCGCGCCCCGCGCGCCCAGCTCTGGCGGAGGGAACGCGCCACCTGTTCCGGCCGTGCGCGGCGGTCGCACGGGGGCGCCCTCGGCCAGGCCCACGCGGAGCTCAGGGACGGCGGCGATCCCGGGAGGTGGCGCTCGCGGGTTGGGGAACGGGCCGCGCGGGGCTGTGGTGCGTGGAAAATCCCCACGTCCAGCCCAGCGCGCGTCCCGTTGTCACCTCGGCGCGGGCGGCGGTCCTCCCGGGGCGCTCGGCGGCTCTCGAAGCATGAAACGCGTCCGCACGGAAGGAGCGCGCATGGCGGGGGCACGGGACGCTGCGGGGAGCGCGGGAGGCACCGACCCGGCGGGGGAGCCTTCCTGCCGAGCCCCGACCCCACGCCCACGTCTCCCGCTGTCCCTGGGTGTCCTCGGCCTGTTGAGCGCGTGGGCGCCCCCGCCACTCCCCGACCCCCGGCCTCACGTCTTCTACTTCGGGGCTGTGGGGAGGTGGGCAACAAGCCTCTCCCGCCCCCGGTGTCGCCGGTTCCCGCTAGAGCCAGGCGCGCTCTCGGGCTGCCATCTCCCCGCCCCGGGACCGAAGGACGCCAGCAGAGCGGCTGGGCCCGGAGGCCGAGGGGTCAGTGCCCGAGCTGGCCGGGGACCAGCCCTTCCAGGGCCGCTCCATTCCCCACACGGAGAGTCACAGAGCCGGGCCCTCCTCGGGGCCAGCATTGCGGGGCTCCCGACGGAAGCCCTTTCTCCCCGGGGAGAGAACGGCCGCGGCCCGCAGGGAAGGTCCAGCCGGACACCAGGCGCGTCGGGCGGGGCGGGGAGGCGCAGGGCGCCGGCCTTACCCGGCTGGGCTGCCGTCGTTGCAGGTCACCGAGGTGTTGAGCAGTAGGTGCAGGCGCAGGTCCTCGTTGAGCTGCTGCGCGGAGCAGGGGTACAGGGACTGCGCCAGGCTCTTGACCTGCGCCATGAAGCTGTCCATGTTGCCCTCCACGGCCGTGAAGTCCAGC
Organism: Macaca fascicularis; assembly: GCF_037993035.2. NCBI lineage: Eukaryota > Metazoa > Chordata > Mammalia > Primates > Cercopithecidae > Macaca > Macaca fascicularis. The sequence goes on from NC_088390.1 coordinate 88,344,170, forward strand.
GGGAAGCTCTCCACGGGCTGTCCGGCCGCCGGCGCCGCCTCGGTCCGCGGGGGAGGCGGCGGCTGCTGACCCCGGCGCCGCCAGGTCTTCCTGCCCTCGCTGCCCCCTGCGCAGTGCAGTAGGCCCAGCAGCAGCAGCACACGCACCCCTCGGCCCATGGCCGCGTCCACCTGCGGGGAGCGGGTGGCCTTGAGGCGGCGGCGGCGGAGGGTGCCGGGCCGGGGATGCTGGGGGCACTGGCGCTCCTGCTCCCTCGCCCCCGCTCCCGCCCGCCGGGCCTGGCGGAGAACGCGCGCGCGGCTGGGCGTCGAGGCTCTCGGGGCTGGGTGCCGTCGGCCTCCGCAGCTGGGGCTCCGCGCCCGGCCGTCCGAGGGCAGCGCAGGGTCTGGGTGCGCTGGCTGCGGCCCGCGCCAATGAGCGGCGGGGGCCGAGGCTGGGCTTATTTGCGGGGGCCGCGGCGGCCCGGGTGCCCGCGCGTTAGATGTGCCGCCGCCGCCGCCCGGGCTCGGCGGAGGGGGGAGGGGGCCGCGCTCGCTCTTTTCTTGGCGGAGGCATCGCCTTTTCTTCCCAAACCGCAAGCCTGACGGAGGGGCCTGGACTACCCCGCCGCGGCCGCCGGAGGCGCTCCCGGCCCGGCTCCGTGGGGGGGCAGCGCGGCCGGGCGGCCCCGGCGGCTCCATTCACCGCGGCCAGCCCGGCGCCGCCGCCCCCGCCCCCGGGGCAGCTGGAAGGGGCGGCGGCGACGGGGAGGGGCGAGGCTTTTCCGCGCCGCCGGGGGGAGCGGGACGGGGAACTCCGCCCGCGGCGCAGCTGGCCGCGGCCGACGGGCTGGGGACGCGGGGCGGGCGAGCTCACCTGGAGCCGCCAGTGTCCCTCCCATCCCCCAGTGCCCAGGCCCAGAGCAGGCCGTGGGGGACTCGGACCCCGGCCCGCATCTCTCCACCCCGCGCAGCCCTGGGGTCCCGCTCTCACCGCGGCCAGCGCGGGCGACCCAGTGGCCCCGTCCTCTCAGCGCCCCTGGCCCTGCGCCGTCCCGCTGGTGCGCCCGGCCCCGCTGCGCTCCCCCTCTGGCGCTGGCGCGGAGCCGCCAGGGACTTTTATCCAGCAGGGCCCCCCGGGATCAAAGCGGCGGCGGACACAGGGCTTCGAGCCGAGGGCTCGGCAGCAGCGGCGCCGGGGCCTCCTAGAGAAGCGGACAGGTGGGGCGCAAGGTCCTCGTTCCCTCGGAGACCTGCGAGATGGACCGCGCGCCCCAGCAAGGCGCCGCGGGGTAGTCGCCCAGTTCTGGGGCGCTCCTGCTGGCGCTGGGGTCAGAGAAGAAGCTACAACTTTAGGAGATCACGGGGCCAGAGGTGAGGTTCTGGATCTCCACCCGCCCCAGCCTGGCTGCTGGCCCCATGACGAGGACCCCAGCCGCCACTAGGGGAGGAGGCCAGGGGTCCAGTGGCTGCCCGCTAGGCCTCTGCTTGGGGCCCTTCATGCCACGAAGGGCACCTGGAGATGCTTCACCTTGGAGAGCACCCCTGTCCACTCCTGAGGTTGCGGGTGGTGGTGTCAGAACAAGGTTCCTGTAGGAAATCAATACTGGACTTGGGTGGACAGGAGTGGCTCAGGAGGCTTCCTGCTGTGGGCAGGGGGTGGGATGGACAAAAGAAAGGACATACACAGGGCCAGTGGGGTCAGGCAGACTTTCTCCTTGACCCTCTGGTCTGCAGCCTGCTGGGCACCATGACACCCATTTTAAAGATAGGAAACAGGTCTTACATTTCAGGACAAGGATCTAGACCCAAGCAGAGCTTCCAGAATCCCTCCTAATTCAGGACAGTGGGGAGCCTACAGCACCACGTGGGGCAGGAGAGCAGAAGCGCAGGGCTGTGACTGCAGCCAGGATGTCCCTTGAGCCGAGGGCTGGGGCCCTGTGGATGTCCTCCTTGCCAGCCCCAGGCTGAGTGAGGAGCTTAGGCAGAAAGTCTCAGCACCACTGGCACCTGCAGACAACTGCGTTGCCTGGGCTCTTGTGAAACAGAGTAAACCCTGAGAGCTGTTGCCCCATGCATTTGATGGGTGTAAGGCACTCCAGTGTAAACCACAAGGCCTAAGATCAGGCTGGGGTGCCGTGGAGGTCAGCCTGGCCTAGGGACATTTTCAAAGAGGGAGACAGGCTATTACAAACTCAAGTCCATTCCACAGCCTCCCCCTTCATCACAGGGCGGGTTGCAGCATTTCCCTGACAAGGGGAACTGAGGTTCAGGGACACTAACAGAAGAGCTGAGACTCGCCCTTAGCTCTCTACTCACTCAAAAATCCCCCCTGCTGTCCCCCTGTCATCGGGTCAGTTTAAAGGCCGCGTGTGGGGCTGGCCAGGGGCAGTAGCTTCAGACGTAGGTCCCATCCTGAGGTGTTCTCCCACCCACACCCTGGCGGGGAAGGCTGACCCAGGGCAGATTTCAGCATCCAGCAGGAACCTGTCTGGAGGAGGCCTCTCCCACCGGGTACCTGCTATTCCAAGTCCAGAGTGTGATGGCGTCTTTCAGTTGGCTGCACAGGGTTGATCTCCAAACCGCCCTGGCTCTGAGCCATCTCCTGGTGCAGTGTGGAGATGCCAGGCAAGGCCTGTGACCTTTCCCTATGCCTCAGCTTCCTCTTATTTATTTATTTATTTATCTTTTTTTGAGATGGAGTCTTGCTCTGTTGCCCAGGCTGGAGTGCAGTGACGTGATCTCGGCTCACTGCAACCTCTGCCTTTCAGGTTCAAGAAATTCTCCTGCCGGGCGCGGTGGCTCACGCCTGTAATCCCAGCGCTTTGGGAGGCCGAGGCGGGCGGATCACGAGGTCAGGAGATCGAGACCACGGTGAAACCCCGTCTCTACTAAAAATACAAAAAATTAGCCGGGCGCGGTTGTGGGTGCCTGTAGTCCCAGCTACTCAGGAGGCTGAGGCAGGAGAATGGCGTGAACCCGGGAGGCGGAGCTTGCAGTGAGCCGAGATCGCGCCACTGCACTCCAGCCTGGGCGACAGAGCGAGACTCCGTCTCAAAAAAAAAAAAAAAAAGAAATTCTCCTGCCTCAGTTTCCCGAGTAGCTGGGACTACAAGCGTGTGCAATCATCCCTGGCTAATTTTTTTGTATTTTTAGTAGAGACGGGATTTCACTGTATTAGTCAGGATGGTCTCCTGACCTCAAGATCCACCCACCTTGGCCTCCCGAAGTGCTGCGATTACAGGTGTGAGCCACTATGCCCAGCCGCTTTCTCTCCTTTAAAACGGGGGGATGGCTGTGCCTCCGTCAGAGGACTGTTGTGGGATTATAAGAGCCCATTTGTGAAAGTGCATGGCAGGGGTGGCAGTTATGATCGCCGATGAAAATTCTAGGAAGGGAGAAGAATATGCGTGTTATAGTCTCTCTGTTATAGATGCAGACATCTCCTGCAATGCAGATGAACCTGCATGTTGAACCACAGTGAGTTCATGTTTTGGTTTATTCAACACTGGTAGCATATGCAAGAAGGGGCTCAAACCCAAGACTTCCCCAGAACCGCTGCCCTTCTGTCCACCTCTCCCATCCCCCTCTCCTCTGAAGCCCCTGCCATGACCGGATGACTGACAAGGCTGCAACCACATGGCTGGGGAGAGGACTCCTGAGGCTCTGCAGCTGCTCACACCCATGTCCTCCTCTTGACTCACACCAACTGGCTCTGTCCTCACACTCCCCCAGCCCCTGGGGCAGCTTTATCCTCTGCACCTGGAACTCCCCACCCGGAATTTTGAGCACCCAGAGTCTGGCAGCAGCTCCCATGGCAGGTCCTGTGGGCCGGCAGGTTCTGGGCCTCTGCTTCTAGTCCACATGCATCAAGGCGGGGCCACCCTGGCCCTGACAGGTATAAGGAAGGGGGACCCAGGTCCACCAGTAATGGGTCAGATGCTACCTCATGCCCACTAAGATGACCACGATCAAAAACAGAAAATAACAAGTGTGGATGCAGCTGCGGCAACACTGGAGACCTAGAGCATGGCTGTGGGGATAGACAGTGCGGTGGCCACGTCCCTAACCGTGGAAAACAGTTTGGTGGCTCCTCAGTATGTTACATAGAACACGTGACCCAGCAGGCCCACTCCCAGGGATACACCCAGAGAATTGAAGACAAGTGTTCAAACAAAAACTGGCTCACGGATGTTCACAGCAGGACTAGTCACAATAGCCAAAAGGCAGAAAACAGCCCCAAAGTCCATCGGCAGATGAGTGGGTAAAGACAATGGGCCGGGCGCGGTGGCTCAAGCCTGTAATCCCAGCACTTTGGGAGGCCGAGACGGGCGGATCACGAGGTCAGGAGATCAAGACCATCCTGGCTAACACGGTGAAACCCCGTCTCTACTAAAAAATACAAAAAAAACTAGCCGGGCGAGGTCAGGCGCCTGTAGTCCCAGCTACTCGGGAGGCTGAGGCAGGAGAATGGTGTAAACTCGGGCGGCGGAGCTTGCAGTGAGCTGAGATCCGGCCACTGCACTGCAGCTTGGGCGACAGAGCGAGACTCCGTCTCAAAAAAAAAAAAAAAAGACAATGGAACACGGCCATACAACGGAATGTATTCTAGCCGTGAAACAAACGAGGTTCTGACATACGCTGCACTGTGGACGAATCTTGAGGATATCAACCAAGTGACATGAGCGGGACACGGAAGGGCACATGCAGTATGATTCAGTTCGAGTGTCCAGAGAGGCAACTTCATAGAGACAGAAAGTCCGCTGGTGGTTTCCCGGAGGTGGGGAGAAACAGAAACAGGGAGTGATTACTATTGGGTACAGAGTTTCTCTCTCTCTTTCTTTTTTGTTTTGGTTGAGACAGAGTTTTGCTCTGTTACCCAGGCTGGAGTGCAGTGATGCGATCTCGGCTCACTGCAACTTCCGACTCTGAGGTTCCAACAATTCTCCTGCATAGCTGGGATTACAGGCGTGCATCACCACGCCCGGCTAATTGTTTGTATTTTTAGTAGAGATGGGGTTTCACCATGTTGGTCAGCTAGTGTTGAACTCCTGATCTCAGGTGATCCACCCACCTTGGCCTTCCAAAGTGCTGGGATTACAGGCATGAGCCACTGTGCCCAGCCAATACAGGGTTTCTTTTTGGGGTGATTAAAATGTTCTAAAATGGATTGTGGTGGTTGCACAATTTTCTGAATGTACTCTGTCATGTGATTAGATTTTCTTTCTTTTTTTTTTTTTTTTGAGATGGAGTTTTACTCTTGTTGCCCAGGCTGGAATGCAATGGCTCGATCTTGGCTCACTGCAACCTCCCCCTCCCAGGTTGAAGCGATTCTCCTGCCTCAGACTCCTGAGTAACTGGGATTACAGACATGCGCCACCACGCTCAGCTAATTTTTTTTTTTTTTTTTTTTTTTTAGTAGAGACGGGGGTTTCACCATGTTAGTCAGGCTGGTCTCGAACTCCTGACCTCAGGTGATCCACCTGCCTTGTTCTCCCAAAGTGCTGGGATTACAGGCATGAGCCACCGCACCCAGCCTGATATTTTAAATTAATTAATTTTGACTGGGTACAGTGGCTCATACCTATAATCCCAGCACTTTGGGAGGCCCTGGCAGAAGGATTGCTTGAACTCAGGGGTTTGAGACCAGCCTGGGCAGCATAGCAAGACCCTGCTTCTATCTAAAAGTATCAGTGTAAGACCAACGACCATCAGGCTGGGTACAGGGCACCAGGCGGTGGGGGTGAGGCCTGAGGCCTGGTGAGGGGAGTGGCCAGCTTCGGGTGGGGTGGGCTGGCTCCACTCTAGAAATCCTCCTGGTAGGTAGGGTGTTCCAGAATCCTCCTTTTGCATATTAGACAGATACCTACTTCGTCTGCACCAGAGCGGATGGGGTAGGACAGCCAAGTACTGGCCGCTGCAAGGCCTGCAGCTGGGTCTCGGGTTCCTCATCTGTAAAACGGGGATGAGAACAGCACCTGCCCCACAGGGTCCTCGTGAGCATCAAAGGTGCAGGATGTTTGGGGGCTCCGCTCAGCGTCTCTGGCAATGACCATGTGATAAATGGCAGTTATGCTGCCCAGGCACCGTGGGGATGCTGGCGATCCCCCAGGGACCAAGGTTGACTGCGAGGGCAGACACGGGGGCCTGGGGAGGAGAAGCATGGTTCTGTGTGGTGTCTCTCTCAGGGTGTGCCCTTCTCTGCTTCCCTGGCCCTGCCCCATCCCCACTGTCCTGTTCAGGGAGGACCATGCCGGGTTCCCCAGGCTCCCATTCAGGTGGCGCTGGGGCTTCTGACTGAGCCTAGACTCTGTGTGCCCCACGGCAGGAAAGCTGGGGAAATGAAGGCCCAAAGGGGGCTCTGTCCTTCAGGGGAGGCACCCCGAGACAGGATGGGGTGAGGGTTCAGTTCACTGCCTCCCCCTGGGGAGGGAGCTGGGGATGCCCAGGTGGTTCTGAGTCAACCCACCCGGGTCACGGCTGTGCTGGGGGGCCGGAGCCCACTCCGTGGGAAAAAGGGGTCAGCAAGGGCCCAGGCTGGCGGGCGGGTGCAGGCGGAGAGGGAGGAGGGTGTGATGGAGGGTGGTTGGCGGTACAGGGGTCCCCTGGAGACCTCGTGTGGGGCCCTGGAGCTTGGTGATACGAGCCTCCAGCACACAGCATGTCAGGCAGCCGCGGACCCGGCTTCCCTGTCCAGACTGGAGGCGGCTCCCTGCCGCACATCCCGGGCCCCTCCCCCAAGGGCCTTGAGCGCCAGGGCCGCTCTGGGCTCCAGCTGCTGCCGGCCGTCTGGGGCCCAGCTGTTGTGTGCTGGCCTCAGCCGCCCCGCCCTGCCTGGCCACCTGGGCTGCCCTGCGCCCCAGCTGCTGGCTTCTGAGGCCCAAGTGAGCAGGGAAGTGAGGCGGGCCACCCGCTTCCCCATGTGGCTGTCTCTTGGGGGAGGCCGCCCACTTTCCCCTTGGCTGGCTCTTGGGGGAGGCCCTGCTCTGCAGTCGGCTCAGAGTGGGGGAGGTGCCCTGAGGCCAAGCGCTGCCGTCGCAGAGCTTGGCCCCCTTTTGGTTTTCCCCAACCTCCTTTTCTAGTCACCCCATCCATCAGAAGGACCCTTGGCCTCATATCCTGGGACCTTAATGAGCCAAGTCCCTCGTCAGGAGCTGCTGTGGCTCTCGCCCAGGTCCTCGGAGGGGCGAGGGGGGCCACCGGGCGGGGCGGCTGCTACTGGGCTTGGTGTTGCGGCTGCCCTCTCCCCGTCCCCAGTGCCTGGACTGAGTGGCCTCTGAGTTCCCTGGTGGAAAGGATCCGCCTTGCCTTAGGATGTCCTTCACCCAGGTGAGAGCTCCTGGAACCCAGTGGGGAGGCGAGGCCGTCATTTTTGGACCCAGGTATTTGGCGGGATCTGCCCCTGTTGGCACCCCTGCAGCTGAACCCCGCCCCATCCCGCCTCCTCCCTAAGGCTTCACCTGGCTGGTGCCAACATGTAGCCTACTGGGAGTGGCAGGCCCACCAGGGAAAGGCCACCTTCCAGAGCTGGGGGAGGAGGGGCATGGGGATGGGGGAGTCCCAGCTCATCAGTGGAGATGCAGCCTCTTGGGACATCACGCAGAGAGTGTGTGGCTCCTTCCTGGACAGGTGAGGGAGGCTGGAGGTCAGGCTCCTGGATGCCAAGGGGAGGGGCAGAGAGGCTGGTCCTTTGCCCTCCCAGCTGCCAGGCTCCACCGCCCTCACGAGCTGCAGGCCGGGCCCCCACCCGTCCAGCCTGCTGGTCCCCACGCTCCTGCTCCTGCTCCTGCCGCAACAGCGGCAGCAGGCCAGGGAGGCCATGTGACCTTCGCTCGCCCTCCCTCCCTCCCTGTGATCCCCACGTGGCCTCTGGGGAGGCAGAAACAAACCCTCAGATCTTGCCACTGGGAACCTTTCAGCGCCAGCGACATCAAAGAGGGGCGGCGGCGGCGGGGGCGGCCAGCGGATGCTTCTCTTAAAGGGCCACGCCATTTTTAATTCAAAGCAGATTCTGGGAGCAGCTGTCTAGCTGGGAGGGAAGGTGGCAGCCGAGCCCTCTCCAGACCTGGCTACAGTTGCTCCTCAGAACTAGTTAAACTGGGCTGGGTGCGGTGGCTCACGCCTGTAATCCCAGCACTTTGGGAGGCCGAGGCAGGCAGATCACCTGAGGTCAGAAGTTCGAGACCAGCCTGGCCAACATGGCGAAACCCTGTCTCTGCTAAAAACACAAAAATCATTACAGAAGGAAAACCCATGGGATGAAAAAAAAAAAAAAAAATCAGCCAGGCATGGTGGTGGTGCGTGCCTGTGTAATCCCAGCTACTTGGGATGCTGAGGCACGATAATTCTTTTTGGGTTTTTTTTTTTGAGACGGAGTCTCGCTCTGTCACCCAGGCTGGAGTGCAGTGGCGGGATCTCGGCTCACTGCAAGCTCTGCCTCCCGGGTTCATGCCATTCTCCTGCCTCAGCCTCCCGAGTAGCTGGGACTATAGGCGCCCGCCACCACGCCCGGCTAATTTTTTCGTATTTTTAGTAGAGACAGGGTTTCACCGTGTTAGCCAGGATGGTCTCGATCTCCTGACCTTGCGATCCGCCCCCCTTGGCCTTCCACAGTGCTGGGATTACAGGCGTGAGCCACCATGCCCGGCCGAGAACTCCTTGAACCCAGGAGATGGAGGTTAGAATGAGCTGAGATCATGCCACTGCACTCCAGCCTGGGTGACAGAGTGAGACTCTGTGTCAAACAAACAAACAAACACAAAACTAGTTAAACCGGAGAGGGGTCGGACCAAGAAGAAGAACCAGCACTATGCTGTCCTCAGAACTGAGGTTGAGCAAGGTCCCAAGTGGCCAGACGGCAGCAACATAGAAACTAGATTCTTTTAATAAAATAAATAGCGTGAGCCCTCTCGCACATTTATGTATGAGTGGCGATTCTTTTGTTGTTATTATTTTTAGAGACAAGGTCCTACCCTGTGTTGCCAGGCTGGAGTGCAGTGGTGCGATCACTGCCTGAGCCCTGAACTCCTGGGCTCAAGTGATCCTCCTGCCTCAGCCTCCTGGGTACCTTGGACTACAGGTGTGTACCACCACACTTTTTAATTTTTTTTGTGGCGATGGGGTCTCACTATGTTGTCCAGGCTGGGCTTGAACTCAGGCTCGTATGATCCTCCCCCTTAGCCGCCCCAGATGCTGGGATTACAGTGGTGCGCCACCCTGCCTGGCCCTGAGGTGGGATTGTGAACCTGCCCAGGTATCCATCCTGCCTGGAGGCCACTGACTGAGGCCAGAAGTTAGCCAGCTCCATGAGCCACAGGAAGGTTCCATGACCACTTCCCATTTACTCGCCTGAGCCCCGTCCCAGGTGTGGGAAGATGGGGCTGGGATAGCAGGTGTGCCTTTGTAGGGCTTGTCTTCTGGAAGAGGCAGATGATAAAAAGTAGCTGTTCAAGGAGCTCCCTGACAGGGTGACGGGAAGGGAAGACGGGAAAGCCAGGCAGAAAACAGCCCCTGTGCTGGGCATTCAGTGGGCCTGGCAGGGGCCGGGTCAGCCCTGGGATTGACTTTGTGCAGCCTGCGGGGAGGAACCCAAACTCATCTTCTGGCCCAGCTCAGGCTTCCTGCAGCCCACCAGGGACTCACTGCCTGCAATGACCTCTTGGCCTTCCTGTGCCAAGTCAGGGTCCACTCACCTGTCTGGCGGGTGCTACAGGTGAGGATCCGAGGCCTGGGCAGGCAAGCTCTATGTTGGAGGCCAGCACAGACCAGGTCAAAGTTCAGTTCAGTGTAGGTAGGGGGCTGGACCTCATGCCTGGACCATTCCACACCTGGACACTGTGACTTCCCTTGCAACATCCAGCAGTGAGCACTTTGTGCTGTTGACTTAGTGCATGGTGGAGAAGAGTGGAGTCACAGGTGGCTGCAGGTGGGATCATGCATAAATCTTTGAAAACGTGGGCTGCAGTGACAACAGCAAAAGAGACTGTGGTATCCTGTGGTCACCTGTTGTATAAGGAGGAAGAGAGGTTAAGAATCTACATCTGGCTGGGTGTGGTGGCTCACGCCTGTAATCCCAGCACTTTGGGAGGCTGAGGTCGGTGGTTCACTTGAGGTCAGGAGTTCGAGACCAGCCTGGTCAACATGGTAAAACTCCATCTCTACTAAAAATACAAAAATTAGCCGGGTGTGGTGGTGGGTGACTATAATTCCAGCTACTCTGGAGGCTGAGGCAGGAGAATCGCTTGAACCCATGAGGTGGAGGTTGCGGTGAGCCGAGATCACGCCACTATTCTTGCACTCCAGCCTGGGCAACACAGCAAGACTCTGTCTCAGAAAAAAAAAAAAAAAGAATCTACGTATGTGCCCACCTGGCACCCGACACAGGAATTTGCTCATCTTTGCAAAAAGAAGAACAAGCAGGCTACCCTAGAAGTTAATGAAAATGGTTTTCTTGGATGGGCGCAGTGGTTCACACCTATAATCCCAGCACTTTGGGAAGCTGAGGCAGGCAGATCATGAGGTCAGGAGCTCGAGACCAGCCTGACCAACGTGGTAAAACCCCATCTACTAAAAACACAAAAATTGGCCCAGTGTCGTGGTGCACACCTGTAATCCCAGTTACTGAGGAGGCTGACACAGGAGAATTGCTTGAACCCAGGAGGCAGAGGTTGCAGTGAGCCGACAGCACCACTACACTCCAGCCTGGGCAACAGAGCGAGACTCCATCTCAAAAAAAAAAAAAAAAAAAAAGCCAGGTGTGGTGGTGTGTGCCTGTAGTCCCAGCTACTCAGGAGGCTGAGGCCGGAGTTTGAGGCTGCAGTGAGCTGTGGTCTCACCACTGCACTCCAGGAGGCTGGGCAACAGAGCGAGACTCCATCTCTAAAAAGAGAAAACAAAAGAAAATGGTTTTCTGGCCGGGCGTGGTGGCTCAAGCCTGTAATCCCAGCACTTTGGGAGGCCGAGACGGGCGGATCACAAGGTCAGGAAATCGAGACCATCCTGGCTAACCCGGTGAAACCCCATCTCTACTAAAAAATACAAAAAAACTAGCCGGGCGAGGTGGCGGGCGCCTGTAGTCCCAGCTACTCGGGAGGCTGAGGCAGGAGAATGGCGTGAACCCGGGAGGCGGAGCTTGCAGTGAGCTGAGATCCGGCCACTGCACTCCAGCCTGGGCGACAGAGCGAGACTCCGTCTCAAAAAAAATTAAAAAATGAAAAAAAATAAAAAATAAAAAATAAAAAAATAAAAATAAATAAAAAAAGAAAATGGTTTTCCATTGGGATGAGTGGGAGAAGAAATAGGTCAGGCCATGTCTTTATACTTTGGAATCAAATATATACACATATATATGTATATATACACACACACAGATATATACACGCATATATATTCATATACACATATGTATGTATACACACATATAAGTATATATACATGCACATATATATGTGTGTGTGTGTGTATATATATATATATATATTTTTTGAGACTGCGTCTCACTCTGTTACCCAGACTGGAGTGCAGTGGCGTGATCTCAGCTCACCACAAACTCCACCTCCCGGGTTCAAGTGATTCTCCTGCCTCAGCCTCCAGAGTAGCTGGGATTACAGGCATGCGCCACCACGCCCAGCTAAGTTTTATATTTTTAGTAGAGGTGGTGTTTCATCATGTTGGCCAGGCTGGTCTCGAACTCCTGACCTCAGGTGATCCACCCATTTTGGCCTCCCAAAGTGCTGGGATTACAGGCATGAGTCACCACATCCTGCCTGAATCAAATAATTTTTTTTTTTTTTTTTTTTTTTGAGACGGAGTCTCGCTCTGTCACCCAGGCTGGAGTGCTGTGGCCGGATCTCAGCTCACTGCAAGCTCCGCCTCCCGGGTTCACGCCATTCTCCTGCCTCAGCCTCCCGAGTAGCCGGGACTACAGGCGCCCGCCACCTCGCCCGGCTAGTTTTTTTTTTTTTTGTATTTTTTAGTAGAGATGGGGTTTCACCGTGTTAGCCAGGATGGTCTCGATCTCCTGACCTCGTGATCCGCCCGTCTCGGCCTCCCAAAGTGCTGGGATTACAGGCTTGAGCCACCGCGCCCGGCCCAAATAAACATTTTGAATAATGAAAATATAGCACTATAAAAAGGATGAAGAAAAAAAAGAAACCCCCAAATTTAGTAAAAACCAAAATAAATAAACCTAACCTAACTACGTATCAAATTGTTAAATGAACCTAACCTGACTATAATGGTTAATTTTATGTGTCAACTTGACCAGGCTAAGGGGTACCCAGAGAGTTAGTAAAACCTCATGGCAGGGTGATTCTGGAAGAAATTAGCATTTGGATCAGTGGCCCAAGTAAGAAGATCCACCCTCACCACAGCGGCCAGGAATCATCCAATCTGTTGAGGGCCCAAATGGAACAAAAAGGTGGAAGAAGGACAAATTCTCTCTTCTTGAGCTGGGACATCCATCCTCCTGCCCTTGGACATTGGAGAAGGGCAACCTGGTTCTCAGGCTTTTGGACTCCAGGACTTACACCAGCCGCCCATCCTACACTTCTTGGGCTTCAGGATGGGAGTTACACCTCTCGCTTCCCTGGTTCTCAGACCTGCAGACTTGGATTGAATTAAATTATATTATAAACCAGTGTATTGGGTTATACACTGGTTTGGGGTATTGAGTTTTACACTGGTTTGAGTATTCAGTTACACACTGGTTTATAATACACTGGTTTTCCTGTCTCAAGCTTGCAGACAACAGATCACAGGACTTCTTTCTCAGCCTCCATAATCATTTGAGCCAATTCCCATAATACATTTCCTCTTTTTTTTTTTTTTTTTTTTTGAGATGGAGTCTTGCTCTGTCACCCAGGCTGAAGTACAATGGTGTGATCTTGGCTCACTGCCCTTCCGGGTTCAAGTGATTCTCTTCTCTCAGCCTCCCGAGTAGCTGGGACTATAGGTGTGTGGCAACACGCCCGGCTAATTTTTGTATTTTTAGTAGAAATGGGGATTTCCGGCCGGGCGCGGTGGCTCAAGCCTGTAATACCAGCACTTTGGGAGGCCGAGGCGGGCGGATCACGAGGTCAGGAGATCGAGACCATCCTGGCTAACGCGGTGAAACCCCGTCTCTACTAAAAATACAAAAAGAAATTAGCCGGGCGTGGTGGCGGGCGCCTGTAGTCCCAGCTACTCCGGAGGCTGAGGCAGGAGAATGGCGTGAACCGGGAGGCGGAGCTTGCAGTGAGCCGAGATCGCGCCACTGCACTCCAGTCTGGGCGACAGAGCGAGACTCCGTCTCAAAAAAAAAAAAAAAAAAAAAAAAAAAGAAATGGGGATTTCCCGTGTTGGCCAGGCTGTCCTTTTGTATATATCTATGCATATCCTATTGGTTTTGTTTCTCTGGAGAAGCCTATAATACACTAACCTAACCTAACACAAAAAAACACCAATTAATTCAAATAACTTTTGAACACAATACTCTATTTTTCTCTAATGGGACATACTCTAAAGGACAAAAATAGCTACAAAGAGATCTTGAAATTTCCATAGTAGGTCTGTTGTTAATAGCAAGATTGCCACAGTACTTCTGAAACTATTTGGAGGGCATTTTAGAACAAACCAAATGAATAAATATATTGATTTACTGACAATTAGGGTTCTCACTGTGGACAAAGGAGGTATTAGATTGAACCATATAGGTTTTGTCATTTTTTTATAGATCAAAAATGATTAGCTGGGTGCAGTAGCTCACACCTATAATCCCAGTACTTTTGAGAGGCAGAGGTGGGAGGATCACCTGAGGTCTGGAGTTCAAGACCAGCCTGGCCAACATAGCGAAACCCCATAGCTACTAAAAATACAAAGATTAGCTGGGCATGGTGGGAGGCGCTTGTAATCCCAGCTATTCAGGAGGCTGAGGAAGGAGAATCGCTTGAACCCGGGAGGTGGGGGGTTGCATTGAGCCGAGGTTGTGACACTGTATTCCAGCCTGGGCAATAGAGTGAGACTCTGTCTCAAAAGAAAAAGAAAAGAAAAAAAGGTCAATTAGGGCAATTTAATAGAATTCAACCCAATACAAATATGGAATGAGGGAAGAAGGGGGAGAAGGCTGAGGTGTGGCTTAGAAATATTCAGATGAACTCATGACACTAACCGTGTCCCCTGAGAGGGCCCAGAAAGCAGTGACACCCCAGTAGCCATGAGCACATTCAGCACCCAGAGCTTGGCCTCTAAATCCCATTTCCTTGTAAAAGGGATTGGAGTTTCTCTGAAAAATGGCTGACTTCAGGGCTTGGGCAGGGAGGAGGTGCCCAAAGAATAATGGAAATGTCAAAAGGATGCAGGAAAGATGTCCACACTTGGACAATTAACTGTGGATTAACTCAGAATATGATATCAATGTTAGATTTCCCAATTTTGTATGAAATTATGGTGGCTATATAAGAGGCTGGCCTTCTTCTTTTTTTTTTTTTTTTTTGAGACGGAGTCTTGCTCTGTAGCCCGGGCTGGAGTGCAGTGACCGGATCTCAGCTCACTGCAAGCTCCGCCTCCCGGGTTTGCGCCATTCTCCTGCCTCAGCCTCCGGAGTAGCTGGGACTACAGGCGCCCGCCACCTCGCCCGGCGATTTTTTTTTTGTATTTTTTTTTTAGTAGAGACGGGGTTTCACCGTGTTAGCCAGGATGGTCTCGATCTCCTGACCTCGTGATCCGCCCGTCTCGGCCTCCCAAAGTGCTGGGATTACAGGCTTGAGCCACCGCGCCCGGCCTTTTTTTTTTTTTTTGGACAGAGTCTTGCTCTGTTGCCCAGGCTGGAGTGCAGTGGTATGATCTTGGCTCACTATAACCTCCACCTCCTGGGATCAAGCAATTTGCCCACCTCAGCCTCCCAAGTAGCCAGAATTACAGGCTCCCGCCGTCATGCTCGGCTACTTTTTATACTTTTTTGTAGAGATAGGGTTTCACGCTGGCCAGGCTGGTTTTGAACTCCTGACCTCAGGTGATCCACCCGCCTTGGTCTCCCAAAGTACTGGGATTACAGGCATGAGCCCCGGTGCCTGGCTGAGACTGGCCTTATTCTTAGGAAATACACAAACTGAAGTATTTAGTGGCAAAGATGCACAATGTCTTTACTGCAGCCTCGACCTCCTGGGCTCAAGTGACCCTCCTGCCTCAGTCTCTCAAATCTCTGGGACTACAGGGACATGCCACCATGCCTAGCTAACTTTTGTACTTCTTGTAGAGCTGGAGTCTCACTATGTTGCCCAGGGTGGTCTCAAACTCCTAGGCTCAAATGATCCTCCTACTTTGGCCTCCCAAAGTGGTGGGATTATAGGTGTAAGCCACTGTGCCTGGCCAGAAAAAGTTTTTTACATATATATGGAGAGAGAGAGAGAGAGAGAGAGAGAATATGATAAAGCAAATGGGGTGACATGTAAACACTGATTTATCTGGCTAAAACATATTCAGGAGGCCGGGCATGGTGGCTCATGCCTGTAATCCCAGCACTTTGGGAGGCCAAGGTAGGTGGATCACCTGAGGTAGGGAGTTCGAGACCAGCCTGGCCAACATGGTGAAACCCCATCTCTATTAAAAATATAAAAATTAGGCTGGGCACGGTGGCTTACGCCTGTAATTCCAGCACTTGGGGAGGCCAAGGTGGGCAGATCATGAGGTCAGGAGATTGAGACCATCCTGGCTAACACGGTGAAACCCCGTCTCTACTAAAAAATACAAAAAAATTAGTCTGGCATGGTGGCGGGCGCCTGTAGTCCCAGCTACTCGGGAGGCTGAGGCAGGAGAATGGTGTGAACCTGGGAAGCGGAGCTTGCAGTGAACCGAGACTGCACCACTGCACTCCAGCCTGGGCAAGAGAGAGAGACTCCGTCTCAAAACAAAAGAAAACAAAAAAATTAGCTGGGTGTGGTGGTGCGCACCTGTAGTCCCAGCTACTTGAGAGGCTGAGGCAGAATTGCTTGAACCCGGGAGGCAGAGGTTGCAGTGAGCTGAGACTGTGCCACTGCACTCCAGCCTGGTGACAGAAGGAAACTCCATCTCAAAAAAAAAAAAAAAAAAAAAAAAAAAAAAAGATATACAGGAATTCTTCATACTGCTTTTGCAAACTTTTCTTCTCCTTCTTCCTCCTTCCTCCTTCTTCTTCTTTCTTCTCCTTCTCCTTTTCTGAGACGGTATCGTACTATATTGCTGGGGCTGAGGTGCAGTAGTTATTCACAGGTAAGACAGTGATTCACTACGGCTGGAACTTGGGCTCAAGCAATCCACTTGCCTCGGCTACCTGAGTAGCTAAGACTACAGGTGTGAGCCACCTTGCTCAGCTAAGTTTGAAATAATATTGGGATAAAAAGTCATCCCTCCCATCAAAAAAAGCATAGGACTCAGCTTAAAGGAGGTCTCACTGGCCCAATTTGGACCAATTTGAGCATCAAAATGCATGCTGACTGAAAATGAAAAAAATACATGAGTTCATATTAATATTATATACATATACATATTTTTTTGAGATGGAGTTTCACTCTCGTCACCCAGGCTGGAGGGCAATGGCGCGATCTCAGCTCACTGTAACCTCCGCCTCCCCCAGGTTCAAGTGATTCTCCTACCTCGGCCTCCCGAGTAGCTGGGATAACAGGCACGCGCCACCATGCCCAGCTAATTTTTGTACTTTTTTTTTTTTTTTTAGTAGAGACAGGATTTCACCATGTTGACCAAGATGGTTTCAATCTCTTGGCCTTGTGATCTGCCCAACTCAGCCTCCCAAAGTGCTGGGATTGTAGGCGTGAGCCACCGCGCCTGGCCATATTTAATTTTTTTTTTTTGAGACAGAGTCTTGCTCTGTTGCCCAGGCTGGAGTGCAGTGGCCTGATCTTGGCTCACTGCAAGCTCTGCCTCCCAGGTTCACGCCATTCTCCTGCCTCAGCCTCCCAAATATTTGATCATTTTTTAAAGGAGGGGAAAGTTGACCGAAAGTGCCTATAAATGTAGAAGAAACAATAAACTTGGGAAGCCATGATTTTGCAGCTTCACGGTGTAACAATGAATCTACTCATTAACTGATGCTAAAACTGTTGGGCAAATGGTTATTGGAAAAACTTGATATTTGTGGTCTAAAAGAATGACCTCACACATGCCTTAATTACTCCACAAGGAGCAAGAGACCTTGACCATGGAGGAATTTCGCAGACCCGAAGTTGACCACTGGTTAAACTTCATGTCCTCACTCATGGCCACGCTGATGTCCTGCACCTCCTGCTGACTTGTCACCTCCCTTCACCATTGCCCCAAACATTTAACCAAGGATCCAGACTGTGGGACAGTCTAAGGAAAATAGGAACAGACTTTTCTTTCTTTTTTTTTTTTTTTTTGAGACGGAGTCTCGCTCTGTCGCCCAGGCTGGAGTGCAGTGGCGCGATTTTTAGTAGAGACGGGGTTTCACCGTGGTCTCGACGGGGTTTCACCGTGGTCTCGATCTCCTGACCTTGTGATCCGCCCGCCTCGGCCTCCCAAAGTGCTGGGATTACAGGCGTGAGCCACCGCGCCCGGCCAGGAACAGACTTTTCAAAAACACCACTAAAGAATTAAAACCCACCAGGTGATGTGTGGTTCAGTAAGGCTCTGAGGTTGCACAGGGCATGGGACTGGCTGGCTGGATGGGAGGGCTGTGGCTAACCTGGGGCTTTCCCCAGGTTTCTCCAATGTACATAGGTGTCCGTGTTTGCCAGCATACAGGTGTGTGTGTGACACGGATATGTCATCGACAGGAAGGCACAACAGCACTCATGCAGAGGAGGTGGGTGTCCTTAGACTCAGCAACGACTGCCAGGTGCGGTGGCTCCCAGCACTGTGGGAGGATTGACTGATAACTGCACCAGTTCCCCCTTCCATAGGCTTCTGCGCATCTGAGCCCTGGCCAAGAGTCCGCAGAGACAGGCAGGAACATGGAGAGAGGAGCACCAGGCCCGGTTGAGCCGTGGAGGGGGCGGGGTGGGGGGAACACGTGCAAGTGCTGTCCATGACTGGCCCAGGTGCTGGGAGCTAAGCACATTCGACGGCTGCGAGTCAGGAGGGCAGCTCCTTCTGAAAGCCTGGAGCTGGTGGCACGTGGCCCTGGTGGCAGTGAGGCCAGGTACTTTCCCTGCTGCGGCGGCTAGGGATGAAGGTGTTTTCCGAGACTTCCACCAAGCCCCTCCTCAGCATGCGTTGGTGCGGGAAGTCCTCGAATGCCTGTGGGTGGGTCCGCAGGAGCTCCGGTGAGACTCAAGTACGCTCACCCCACGGTTCTGAAACCGGTCTCCCGCCTTTCCTACTCTCAGGTTTAGGGACCGTCTCAGCAGCCGCAGGGCTGCCAGATATTGCACTCCCATTTTAGGATGAAGGAAATCAGGTCTAGACTGAGGGTCACGAGCCCCCAACACCCAGGGAGGATTCGTACAGGGGCGGGGGGCCTGCCCCAAAGCATAAAGGTCAGGAGGTGGACGCTGACCACAGGGACAGGTGCGCAGGGAAGAGGCTCAGCTGCTGGAGTGGAGGAAGCCGGGAGGGTAGGGGGAGAGCAGGGCACCTAGGTGGGGACTGGTCCGGGAGGAAGCGAGGACGGCTGGGACCCCGCGGCTCAGTGCCGCTCACTGGGGGTGACCGCGCGCCCAGCCCCGGCCCAGCCTGGCCCCGGCGAGCCCGTCGGAGCCGCGCTTCTCAGAGGCAGAGGTCAGCCGCGCTCTCCGGGTCGCCTGGTCTGGCGCGGGGTTAGGTGGCCCCAGGGCGGGGCCGGTGCGCCGTGGGCGGGGAAAAGGCGGGGCCTGGCGGGACCCGGAAGCGCGCTGCGGCCCCGCCCCTAGGCCGCGTGGCTGCGCGTCCCGGCTGTTGCCGATAAAGTTGTTTGACGCCGGGCCGGCGGCGGGTCACGTGAGCGGAAAATGGCGGCCCCGGCAGGCGGCGGAGGCTCCGCGGTGTCGGTGCTGGCCCCGAACGGCCGGCGCCACACGGTGAAGGTGACGCCGAGCACCGTGCTGCTTCAGGTGCGGCCGCCGGCCCGTGGCGAACGGGTGGGCGGGTGGGGGGGGGGGTGCCGCGCCGAGGCCCCGCCCACTGCGGTCGGCGTTCGGGTGTTCGGGGGCGGGGCCTCGGCGGCCAATGAGCGGCCTCCTGCGCGGCGGCCCCGCCCCCTGCTCGCGGGCACCTGCGCTTCCGCGGGGGTCCCGGGGGTCCCAAGTGGGGGGCGGGTGGCGAGCCCTCCCAGGGGTGAGGTAGGAACGGCGCCGCGTCTCACCCCCCTCGAGTACTCAGCGCCCGGCCGAGCCCAGCTCGCGAGGGCGCCGGGAAGAGGGAAGAGTGGAGCCCTAGACCCGCGTTCCCATCCCGGGGTGCCCCCGGAGCGGGAGCCCGGGTTGCGCGGTGGCAAATGTCCCGGCCGTGGGGCCTGGAAGCGATTTTTGCCGAGTCACGCACTGCGCTTTTAGTCGGGCACCTTGTGACCTCGAATCAATTACATGTGAAAGTACTGGCCGGGCGCGGTGGCTCACGCCTGTAATCCCAGCACTGTGGGAGGCCGAGGCGGGTGGATCACGAGGTCAAGAGATCGAGACCATCCTGGCTAACACGGTGAAACCCCGTCTCTACTAAAAAATTTTTTTAAAAATTAGCCGGGCGTGGTGGCGGGCGCCTGTAGTCCCAGCTACTCGGGAGGCTGAGGCAGGAGAATGGCGTGAACACGGGAGGCGGAGCTTGCAGTGAGCTGAGATCGCGCCACTGCACTCCAGCCTGGGAGACAGAGCGAGGCTGCGTCTCAAAAAAAAAAAAAGTATTTACTGAGCCTCTACTGCGTGGGGGACCATGAGGACCCGAAGGTGCACACGACTCGGAGTTTGCGGGAGCAGCCCACGGCGTGGGGTCGCCGGGCCTGGGCAGGTGAAGGGTGCAGCCAGGAGGCTGTTGGTGCCAGGCATGCAGAGTGCGGAAGTGGGGCACTCCCGCAGAGACTGCGCGGGACCCCTTGGTGCCAGGGCCACGGCTTTGGCTCATGGAGAAGAGGGGCGGAGGAGGTGCAGGCAGTGGGAGCAGGTGTACAGAACCGTGCCAGAGCCAAGGGGTGGCCTGTGCTGGGCAGGTTTAAGGCAGGTTGCAGAACTACAGGGTTTGAAGGAGAGCCCAGGGTGTGTGCCAGGAAGATGCCCGTGTTGCGGTACTGCAGGGGAACCCTGAGCGGAGTTTTCCTACAAAACTGAGGGTATGGTGAGGAAGGGAGAGAGAGTGGACAGGATTTGCAGGTGAGAGCCTGCAGCTGTTGCAGGGACCGTCCATAGTGTGGTCTTGTGCTTGGCTTTGCCTGAGCAGAGCCACCTGGCTCACCAGGAAGCTGAGTGCTCTTGGCTGGCCTGGCCCACCGCGCCCGCCAGCCCTGCGCACTCAGTGGTTCACGGTCCTTTCATCTCATCCCCAGGTTCTGGAGGACACGTGCCGGCGACAGGACTTCAACCCCTGTGAATATGATCTGAAGTGAGTTTGCTGCAGCTCAGCGGCAGGGTCTGAGTATATCTGTGCCCCTGCCCCCTGAATATACTGGCTCTCACTTGGAAAAGCCCCCAGGTGGTTTTAAACAGTCATATATTGCCTCCCAGCTCTGGAGACCCAAGGTCTTGGCAGGGCCACACTCTCTCCGAATGCCCTAAGGGAGAATCCCTCTTGCCTCTTCCAGCTTCCCATTCCTTGGCTTGTGGCCGGATTGCTCTCTGTCTCCAATTTCTTGTGGCCTTTTCCTGTTTTCTCTGTGTCTTGGGAAGACCCTTGTCATTGGAAGACCCTTGTCTTTGGATTTTGGATCCTCTTGGATAATCCAGAATGATTTATCATTACATCTCCAAAGACCAGGATACCCAGTAAGATGTTCAGACTTCCTGGGGGTTAGGACATTGACCTGTCTTTTTTGGGGGGAGCCACCATTCAACCTCCTGTAGGTTTTATGGCATTGGGTTGCATAAGTTCCCAGTGGGGCTCTGAGGGGAAAGAGCTGGCCATGGAGAAATAGGATGCCCTGAAAACTGCGGGTGGATCTCTGCAGTCTCAGCCCTGGGAATTACACGCACGGTTCTGTGTGGGGGTATTGTTCCCAAGACAGGGCTTCTGCCAGACTCTCAAGGAGTCTGAGCAGAAGGGTCAGAGCCCTCATATGAGTAAGACATGCATGTCTATCCCACACGCAAAGCTTTTTACTTTAAAAACCTGTTTTCTGTTTTTTTTTTTGAGACAGGGTTTCACTCTTGTCGCCCAGGCTGGAATGCAGTGGTGCGGTCTCAGCTCACTGCAACTTCCACCTCGTAGGTTCAAATGATTCTCCTGCCTCAGCCTCCCAAGTAGCTGGGATTAGAGGTGCTCACCACCACACCCAGCTAATTTTTGTATTTTTAGTAGAGACGGGGTTTCACCACGTTGACCAGGATGGTGTAGAACTCCTGACCTTGTGATCCGCCCGCCTCAGCATCCCAAAGTGCTGGGATTACAGACATGAGCCACCGCGCCTGGCCTTAAAGACCTGTTTTTATAGTACAGTTGTCCTAACACTGGGGGCAGAGAGCAGGAGACTGTCCTCCCGGCCTTGCCCACCCTGCCTTACGGGGCTCTCCTGGGAGGAGTTTCTTAGGGGTGATATCTGCCAGGTCATTCCAGTCTTCTACTTTGTGTTTGGACCATGTGATACTCCCAGGACCTGTGCTCTGAGTGCCAGGTGGTCTTGGGCTTCCTGCCGCTGACCTTCCCACCATCCTTCTCCAGTCTCTCTTGTCAACTGAAGAATGAGGTTCATATGTTTGGAAAGGAGGGCTTTATTTCTCATAACCGGTTGCAGCTTGCAGGGTGGCCATTCTAACAGGCCAGGAAGTGTATAGCCTCCAGCCAGAAGCTAGAAACTGACACTTCAAGAGAGGGAAGAATAAGACAGGGATTTACACCGAATGGGGTGGCTGATACAGACGTACTTAATACACTATAGGAGGATCGTGAGTATTCACGAAAGGAGAACTGTGCACACAATTGAGCTTCCTGCCTCTCCATGGGTCCTATGTTCAAAAATTGGCAGCGCCAGCATGACCTGAGGGTGGAATTTTTGGCCTCTGAAGTCAGAGGTGAAGCAGGCTGGGCGAAGTGGCTCATGCCTGTAATCCCAGCACTTTGGGAGCCTGAGGCAGAGGATTGCTTGAGCCTAGGAATTCCAGATCAGCCTGGGGAATGTAGTGAGATCCTGTCTCTACAAAAAAAGTAAATAAATAAATAAATGGCAAACCAGCGGACATGAAGACCCTGACCGTGCCACAAAAACCCTGACCATGCCACGAGAACCCTGACTGTGCCACGAGAACCCTGACTGTGCCACGAGAACCCTGACTGTGCCACGAGAACCCTGACTGTGCCAGAACGACTCCATGGTTGGTGGTTTCTTATCAGGAAGAAATACCTGTGGGTTGTTTTGAAGAAACCGCAAGAGAGAAGGGCCTGGCGGAAGGTTGGCTGATGTCAGATACCAGCCCAAGAGTCTTTGGAAAGACTGCTTTCTGTTTATCCCTTAGGGAAGACAGCCTGTAGGCGTGTCTGATCTCCCACCCAGCCATGGCCAGGAACTCAGCTTTCAAGGTTTCGGGGGTCCACTGGGCCGAGAAGAGGCCGGTTCAGTTGGTTGGGGGCTTAGGGTTTCATTTTTATTTCTTTTTTATTTTATTATTATTTTTTGAGATGGAGTCTCGCTCTGTCACATAGGCTGTAGTGCAGTGGTGCTGTCTCGGCCCACTGCCACCTCCGTCTCCCAGGTTCAAGCGATTCTCCTGCCCCGGCCTCCCGATAGGTGGGATTACAGGCATGTGCCACCGTGCCCAGCTAATTTTTGTGTTTTTAGTAGAAACGGGGTTTCACCATGTTGGTCAGGCTGGTCTTGAACTCGTGACCTCAGGTGGTCTGCCCACCTTGGTCTCCCAAAGTGTTGGGGTTACAGACATGAGTCACTGTGCCCTGGCCATTATTTTGAAACAGAGTCTTGCTCTGTCACGTAGGCTGGAGTGCAGTGGCATGATCTCAGCTCACCGCAACCTCTGCCTCCCGGGTTCAAGTGATTCTTGTGCCTCAGCATCTTGAGTAGCTGGAATTACAGTCACGTGCCATGCCCGGCTAATTTTTGTATTTTTAGTAAAGACAGGGTTTCACTATGTTGGCCAGGCTGGTCTCAAATTCCTGACCTCAAGTGATCCACCCGCCTTGGCCTCCTAAAGTGCTGGGTTGATAGGTGTGAGCCACTGTACCTGGCCTCATTTTTCTTTCTTTCTTTTTTTTTTTTTTTTTGAGATGGAGTCTCGCTCTGTCACCCAGGCTGGAGTGCAATGGCACAATCTCGGCCCACTACAACCTCTGCCTCCCGGCTTGAAGCACTTCTCCCACCTCAGCCTCCCGAGTAGCTGGGACTACAAGCGTGCACCGCCACGCCTGGCTAATTTTTGTATTTTTAGTAGAGATGGGATTTCACCACATTGGCCAGACTGCTCTCAAACTCCTGACCTCAAGTGATCCGCCCGTCTTGGCCTCCCAAATTGCTGGGATTACAGGCGTGAGCCACCATGCCTGGCCCATTGTTACTTCTGATTGCTCACCTGCCCGTGGTCTGTGTGGTGGTGTCTGGTGGGAACCAGTGAGTGCGATTTTGAGGCAGGTCCTGCAGCACCATGGCCATGTTTTCAGGTCTCCTTTTCCTCTGCTAATGGTACCGCTTGCTTACAAAGCACAGCCAGTGCAGAGGAATGCAGCCCCTGCATGAACAGTGCCCTCCTCTCCAAGGCTCCCAGCCTGCCTGCCCTCGGGTTCCCCCCATCTGCTATCATGTCTTGCCCTAGACATTTCATGTGGCAAATCCAGAGTCACTTTCTGGCCAGTATTGAAGATTGATGGCAAAGTTTGTTCTCTCTTAATTCTTCCAGATGCCCCCAGGCTGTCTAAACTCTCTTCACTAGTTGTCTTCAACAGCAGCTTGCATTTCCAAAGTGGGGCCAACCACTTTGAGTATATTCAGATTTCTTTTTTTGAGACGGAGTTTTGCTCTTGTTGCCCAGGCTGGAGTGCAGTGGCACGATCTCGGCTTACTGCAGCCTCTGCCTCCTGGGTTCAAGCGATTCTCCTGCCTCAGCCTCCGAGTAGCTGGGATTACAGGCCTGAGCCACCATGCCTGGCTTTTTTTTAGTATTTTTAGTAGAGATGGGGTTTCACCCATGTTGGCCAGGCTAGTCTCAAATTCCCGACCTCGGTGATCCACCCTCCTCAGCCTCCCAAAGTGCTGGGATTCTAGACGTGAGCCACCGCGCCTGGCCAGCCGAGTTTTCTGTGGTGGCTCCAGCTGTGATGGCCGGGGGCTGTGATACCCCTGCGTCTGCAAGTGCAGCAGCGTTCACGCCCCAGTCGTTCTCTCTCTGTTTTCCAAGAGTCTGCACTGGAGCTGTCAGCATCCCAGACTCCGAAGGAGCAACCCCCTCGGTGCGCCCCAAGGCCCACTTCTCCCTTTTCCCTGTTCCCTTCTGCTTGCAGGAGGCCCCATGTGATCAGGGACCTGCCTTGTGCCTCTGCAGTTCACGACGTCCTGCTGTTGGGGAGCTGCCATAGGACGTGGATGGCGGGACGTGGATGGCGGGACGTGGATGGCGGGATGTGGATGGCGGGACGTGGATGGCGGGACGTGGATGGCAGGGCGCGTCAGGGTCTGCAGGGCAGCGAGTGGGTTCTGGTCTGTCTTGCAGGTTTCAGAGGAGTGTGCTCGACCTTTCTCTGCAGTGGAGATTCGCCAACCTACCCAACAATGCCAAGCTGGAGATGGTGCCTGCTTCCCGGAGCCGTGAGGGGCCTGAGAACATGGTGGGCTGTGCTCTGGGGCAGACTGACTGTGGAGCACAGAATCGTTCAGCTGGCCGAGGACGGGGGGCGGTCGGGGGTGCTGGGGAAGGAGGGACATGAGTCTTAGCACCAATTCTGCCTTCCCTGGGTTGGGTCCAAGCAACTTTCTGTGTTTTGTTAACTAGCGACTGAAAATGAGCATTTCATGTTTTTTTTTTTTTTTGAGACGGAGTCTCGCTCTGTCACCCAGGCTGGAGGGCAGTGGTGCAACCTTGGCTCACTGCAAGCTCCGCCTCCCAGGTTCACGCTGTTCTCCTGCCTCAGCCTCCTGAGTAGCTGGGACTACAGGCACCTGCCACCATGCCTGGCTAATTTTTTTGTATTTTTAGCAGAGACGGGGTTTCACCGTGTTAGCCAGGATGGTCTCGATCTCCTGACCTCGTGATCCACCCGCGCCGTTTTTTTTCTTTTTTTTTCCTGAAACAGTCTTCCTCTGTCACCCACGCTGGAGTGCGATGATAGGATCTCGGCTTACTGCAACCTCCGCCTCCTGGGCCCAAGTGATTCTCCTGCCTCAGCCTCCCGAGTAGCTGGGATTACAGGTGTCTGTCATCGCGCCCAGCTAACTTTTATGTTTTTAGTAGAGACAGGGTTTCACCATGTTGGCCAGGCTGGTCTGGAACTGCTGACTTCGTGATCCACCTGCCTTGGCCTCCTGAAGTGCTCCCAAAGGATTGCAGGCATGAGCCCCCGTGCCCGGCCCGCATCATTCTTCGTGTGGAAGTTTTACTTGCTTTCTGGTGGGGTCAGTTGTGCCCTCCCCGGCTTGGGGTGTCAGCAGCATTCACCCACCAGCCTGACCACCTGCTCATAGAATTGCCCAGAATGTTAGAGCCCAAAGCGCTGCATGGATGCCGCAAGGGCAGCCTGTGATCAGGGCACTTTGGGAGGCCGAGGTGGGCAGATCACCTGAGGTCAGGACTTTGGGACCAGCCTGGCCAACATAATGAAACCCTGTCTCTACTAAAAATACAAAAATTAGCCGGGTGTGGTGGCGGGTGCCTGTAGTCCCAGCTACTCGGGAGGCTGAGGCAGGAGAATGGTGTGAACCCGGGAGGCGGAGCTTGCAGTGAGCCGAGATTGCGCCACTGCACTCCAGCCTGGGTGAAGAGCAAGACTCCATCTCAAAAAAAAAAAAAAGTTGGGATGTTAAGATATAATGGACCTGGCGCGGTGGCTCAGCTGTAATCCTGTAATCCCAGCACTTTAGGAGGCCGAGGCCGGGGGATCATGAGGTCAAGAAATTGAGACCATCCTGGCCAACGTGGTGAAACCCTGTTTTTACTAAAAATACAAAAAGCAGCTGGATGTGGTGGCACACACCTGTAATCCCAGCTACTTGGGAGGCTGAGATGGGAATCGCTTGAACCCGGGAGGCGGAGTTGTAGTGAACTGAGATCGCTCCACTGCACTCCAGTCTGGCAACAGAGTGAGCCTCTGTCTCCAAAAAAAAAAAAAAAAGATTTACCATCTCATGTGGTTTCTGAGCGTCAGGAATCTGGGAGCAGCTTAGCTCAGGGTGTCTCCTGAGGCTGCAGTCAGGTTCCGTGGAGCTGCAATCTTTTGAAGCCTCCACTGGGACACGAGGAGTGTCTCCAACACAGTTCCCTCCCGTGGCGCCTGCACATACCTGCACACACACCGCACACAAACATGTGCGCGTGCACACACCCCCCCACACTCGCACACACATCTGCACACACACACATGCACACACCCACATACCCGCACACAAACATGCACACACACACACACCTGCACACACCCGCACACACCACCCACCCATAGAAACATGCACACACCTGTGTACACACGCACACACCTCCACACACCACACACACATGCACACACACCTGCACACGCCCGCACACAGACATGGACATACCTGCACATGCACACCCACACACCTGCACACATACCTGCAGACACATCTGCGCACACACCTGTACACACCCACGCACACGTGCTCACACACCTGCACACCCACACACCTGCACACACACAGGCACACACACCTGCACACACTCTCGCACACACATGCACACACACCTGGACACACCCTCACACACATACATCTGCACACACCCTCGCACACACATGCACACACACCTGCACACACCCTCACACACACCTGGACACACCCTCACACACACATACCTGCACGCACCCTCGCACACACCCGCACACACACATGCACAGACACATGCTGGTGCAGCCCTGCCAGGGAGCCTCCATGGCCCTCACTCCAGAGTACACAGGAGGGCAGCCTTCTCCGTGGGGGTCAGCCTCTCCCCGGAGGCCGGGGCAGGGGCAGTCGCCATCTCTGCGTCTGGAGAATCAGCCTGGGGTTTAGACGGAATGGTTGCCTTTCTTCCTAAGGAAGTTTCTCACGTCTGGTACTCTCCAGGTTCGCATCGCTCTGCAGCTGGACGATGGCTCCAGGCTGCAGGACTGTTTCTGTTCAGGCCAGAGCCTCTGGGAGCTTCTCAGCCATTTTGCACAGACCAGGTGAGCCTCAGTGGGCCAGTGGGCTCTTCCCTACCCCGTTTGGTGGGAAAGCTGTTGTGGTTACTGGATCTGGTCCAGAGCTGAACGCCCAAGCTCTGTGCTGGCCTGTGGTGCCTCTGGGCACTTTGCACTCCTCGGTAGAGGAGGGGTGTGTGGGCTGCCGGTTCACGAGCAGCAGCCTCGGGGATGGGCCGGTCACGGCTCATCATTCTGAGCTTCATGGGCCCAGCGGCCCAGCCTTGCCCTCCTAGAAGAGCAGGGATGTGCTTCTGTCGTTGTGGGGGCCTGGTGAGTGCCAAGGGGAGACGTTTGGTGCTGGGGACAGGGCTCCCTGTGCTTGATTCCCCTGGATGGGCTCATAAAGTCTTTTTTTTAAGAGGCAGGGCCTCACTGTGTTGGTCACTTAGGCTGCTTTTGAACCATGGGCTCAAGCGATCCTCCCATCTCAGCCGCCCAAACTGTTGGGATTACAGGCGTGAGCTCCTGTGCTCCACCAGAAAATCTTCTTTTTTTTTTTTGAAACGGAGTCTCGCTCTGTCACCCAGGCTGGAGTGCAGTGGCGCGATCTTGGCTCACTGCAAGCTCCGCCTCCTGGGTTCACGCCGTTCTCCTGCCTCAGCCTCCTGAGTAGCTGGGACTACAGGCGCCCGCCACCACGACCGGCTAGTTTTTTGTATTTTTTAGTAGAGACAGGGTTTCACCGTGTTAGCCAGGGTGGTCTTGACCTCCTGACCTCGTGATCCGCCCGTCTCGGCTTCCCAAAGTGCTGGGATTACAGGCGTGAGCCACCGCGCCTGGCTAGAAAATCTTCTTAATAGTAATTGGCTGACTGGGCACAGTGGCTGACACCTGTAATCCCAGCACTCCGGGAGGTCGAGGCTGGCGGATCGCTTGAGCTCATGAGTTCGAGACCAGCCTTGGCAACATAGTGAAACCCCTCCTCTACAAAAAATAGCAATGTTAGGCCAGGTATGGTGGTGCGTGCCTGTGGTCCCAGCTACCCCGGAGGCTGAGGTGGGAGGGTCACTTGAGCCCGGGAGGTGGAGGTAGCAGTGAGCTGAGATCACACCACTGCATTCCAGCCTGAGTGACAGAACGAGACTCTGTCTCAAAAATAAAAATAAAAACAAGTAATTGGTGTGTATCAGTTTCTATCTGTCGCTTAATGGTTTAAACGTTGTTCCTGAATGTGTAAAAATGGGCACTTTGTCAATTTGGGTCTTTTCATTGTGGCTGGAAGTCTTGGTTGACAGTAAAAGGCTCAGTCAGCAGAATGGAAGGATTCAGGGCTGGGGTTTGCTGTGAGCCTGGGAGGTTCTCACCCTCCCTGGGCCTCGGTTTCCTCACCTGTGCCCCAGCTGGTGTGTGGATGGAGTGAGTTCATGTCTTGAGGGCTGAGTGTGGGGCCTGTGGGAAGGTGGCTGTGCGTCGGGCACTGGGAAGGTGTCTGTGCATCGGGCGCTGGGAAGGTGGCTGTGCATTGGGCACTGGGAAGGTGTCTGTGCATTGGGCGCTGGGAAGGTGGCTGTGCATTGGGCGCTGGGAAGGTGGCTGTGCGTCGGGCGCTAGGAAGGTGGCCAGGGCCAGGCCTGCTCCGGTCTGACAGTAGCACCACACTGGGAAGGTGGCTGTGTGTCGGGCGCTCCTGGTGGCCCCAGGCCGGGCCTGCTCCTGCTGTGTGGCACAGGTGTTGCATTCATGGGTGAGGGCACTGAGGTCTGCAGGTTGGGTCTCAGTGGTCATGGGGATGGAAGCCATCCTGGCAGGTGTTGGGGTGAATGGAGACCTCTGGGGATGGCAGCGGGTTAAGGATAAGCACAGAATTTTCCCTCCAAAACGCAACTCAAACAACAGTGATGGAGCCTAAGAGCAAAGCCGAAGCCACAGGCAGGGGTGAGCGAGACCCGAGGCAGGAGGTGACAGAGCCTAAGAGAAAAGCGAAGCCTCGGGCAGGGGTGAGCGGAACTCGAGGCAGGAGTGGCACCAGGCAGGGAGTCGGGTGACCCCAGGCACTGTGTGGGTGCTGGGTGAGGACTGGGGAGCCCGGTGCCCTGGCTCTGTGCTGCTTCCTGAGAGAATAGTGGCAGAGGGCGAGAAGAAAACCAAACAGCACGGGGAACAGAAGTCAGGAAAGATGAACGTCCTGAAGGAAATGTCCCCGGGCTGGGCAGTGCCCCCGGGCATGAGCAGAATCTAATGCTCCCACGGGCATGGGTGCTTGGTGAGGGCCGTCCTCCCTGGCTGTGCTGTCAGTCCTCAGATGGGGATGGAGGTGAGGAAGTGGCCCGGAGTAGCCTGACGCTGCCACTGGGGAGGAGCCCGAGGGTGTCTGGAGAGGTGGGGCGGCCATTGCGGTAGCATAAGCCTCTTCAACAGACTCTAAACCTTGTGTGAAACTTAGTTTAAGAAGCAACAGGTGTGGCCGGGCGTGGTGGTTCTGGAGGTGGCTTTGGTGGTGGCTATGGGGGTGGGTTTGGGCGCTTTGGAGGAGGTTGCAGCGAGCTGAGATCGCACCACTGCACTCCACCCTGGGCAATAAGAGCAAAACTCTGTCTCCAAAAAAAAAAAAAAAACAGTAAAAAGAAACAACAGGTCTGGGTGCGGTGGCTCACCCCTGTAATCCCAGCACTTTGGGAGGCTGAGGTGGGCGGGTCATGAGGTCAGGAGTTCGAGACCAGCCTGGCCAATATGGTGAAACCCCGTCTCTACTAAAAATACAAAAATTAGCCGGGCGTGGTGGTGGGCGCCTGTAGTCCCAGCTACTCAGAAGGCTGAGGCAGAAGAATTGCTTGAACCCAGGAGGCGGAGATTTCAGTGAGCCAAGATTGCGCCGCTGCACTCCAGCCTGGGCAACGGAGCGAGAGTCCGTCTCAAAAAAAAAAAAAAAAAAAAAAACCAAACCTGGAGCAAGTGGGGCAACTCTTTCGAGAAACCGGGACAGCAGGTGGTGGGGCCATTGGTAGTGAAGCCCGGAGCCCTCAGCCTGGCACCCTGGTCTGTGTGGCGGTGTGGGTCTGTCTCCGGGTGTGTCTGCACGTACATCTCATTTGGTGAACACTCATGCCTGGGGTGCAGAGTGATTTGTGGCTGACTCTTATTGCTAGTGAATATGCTGTGGACGTCTTCCTGGAGGGTCCCGCACCTGTCACTCCTCACAGCCATGCTGTTCCATCATGTGGGTGTCATGTGGGTGTTGCGGGGTGTCTGGCTGTGTCTCAGGGCATCCCGGGCAGGGCTGGAGCAGAGCCTGCAGCTGGAGGCCTTTGCACCTGGTCACCCACCCCAGCTCCTCCCGTGGGCTAAATTCCAGAGGTGGAATTTAAGACAGGGTTTCCTTACATTTTATCTCTGGGACGGGCATGGCGGCTCTCACGTGTAATCCCAGCACTTTGGGAGGCTGAGGCAGGCAGATCACCTGAGGTCAGGAGTTTGAGACCAGCCTGGCCAACATGGTGAAACCCTGTCTCTACTAAAAGTACAAAAATTAGCCGGGTGTGGTGGCAGGTGCCTGTAATCCCAGCTACTCAGGAAGTTAAGGCAGGAGAATCACTTGAACCCAGGAGGTGGAGGTTGCAGTGAGCCGACATCACACCACTGCATTCCAGCCTGGGTGACAGACTGAGACCCCGTCTCAAAAATAAATAAATAATAAATAAATACATTTCTAAAAGCTCAGACCCAAGCTTCGTCCCAGAAGCTGGAGTTTGCTAACCATGGAGCAGGATGTGGACGAGGTTTCGTGGTGGGTGGCGTTGGCGTTGCCAGCCCCACGGTGAGGGTGGAGTGCCTCGTGGGCTCTGTGCTGGAAGCTGGTCCCCAGCAGGTCTGCATGAGGGAGGAAGGCTCTCTCGTGCCTAGTGTTCCTGCACTGGCCCAGGAGGGTTGGGGAGGCCTTGGGAACTCCAGGTGTTCGCAGAGTGGGACAGGTGGGAAGCTGTTGTTTCTCCCTTCGTGTGTTTCGGAGGAGGTCTGAGTCCAGGGACAGTGTGCTTGGAAGGGGAGTTCCATGGCTGGGGACTGCAGGCCTGTAGCCTGCCCAGGAGTTGCCCTGGGACAAAGCCTGCTTTGTGTATTTGGGGACCCCTGGGTGATTTCCTTGGATGGAGACCGCCACATGTTTGAAAGGTCGCAGCTCCACTGCAAGGGTGTCACCATAGCACGCAGCCCTGGCCTGACCAGCGACTCGAGCAGCAGGGGCCTTGGGGATGCCAGTGAGCCACATGTGTCAGCCATGGAGGTGACTCACGTTTTCTTTTCTTTCACCCAGGCTGGAGTGCAGTGGTGCCATCTTGGCTCACTGCAATCTCCGCCTCCCGGGTTCAAGCAATTCTCCTGCCTCAGCCACCCGAGTAGCTGGGATTACTGGTGCGCGCCATCATGCCGGGCTAGTCTTTGTATTTTTTTAGAGACGGAGTTTCACCATGTTGGCCAGACTTGTCTGGAACTCCAGACCTCAGGTGATCTACCCCACCCTGGCCTCCCAAAGTGCTGGGATTACAGGCGTGAGCCACCGCACCTGGCCAGTGACCCACTTTTTCTTGTTACCGCATTAAAGAAGAAATAAAAATAGGTGTCATTAGCTTTAGTAATATGTGTAACTAACTCAGTATACCCAAAATACGACTTCCTGGACACGTAGTCAGTAGAAAAGCAAGCCGTCTCATGCTTTTGTTGTGCAAAGTCCTTGAGACCTGCGTGTACTGTGCACTTGGAGCGTCTCGGTCTGGGCCGGGTCCTCGTGGACTGGCCGCTCCTCCGCTCTGCCTCTCAGGCTCTGCCGCAGGGAGACAGGAGACGGAGGCTGCACACTGCTGGCTTCAAGCTTTCCCATTTTCCCTGTAATCTGAAGGTTCTGCCCAGCAGAGGGGTGTGAATAGCCACACTGAGTTCTGGGGGACACTGTTTCCACCTGCCCGGTGGGCCTGTGTCTGAGTTTGGGATCTTCATGATGGGGAGTGTGCCTTCCGTGATAGGAGACGCATGAGATGGAAACGAGGATTTCATTGCCTACGGGCCCTCCTGGAGGCACCCGGAGAAGGAAAGGGAGCACCTTTCTGGCCAGCGTCTTTGCTGGGGTACAGGTTGTTAATGCTAAAGGATTTCCTATGAGGAGTTTCTCTCCGTGGGTTTAGAGCCAGCAGGCACGAGCCCCGGGAGGTCATACTGCGACTCGGGGGGTGCTGTGGCATGTCTGGGCAGCCCACGGGGGCAGGCGAGCGAGTCCCGTAGCTTGAACCCCAAGTCCTGTAGGGACCTGGTTGCCATGGAGCAGTGGTGAAAGGCAGGGGTGTGGACGGACCATGCTGAGCTGCTGAGCAGGAAGAGAAGCGGGGACTGTTGGGGGTGACCGAGGGTGAGCCGAGGGAGCTCACACAGCAGCTGAGCCGCTTTCCATCTGAAGACCGTGAGGGAGCAGCGTGGGCTTTCTGTAAATGTCAGATTCATGAGCTTGGCCGTGGAGGGGATTTGCCCTCTCTCAGAGGTGCCCCCCGGCTGTGCTGGCATGGGCACCCCAGGTGGGAGTGGCTCCCCAGTGTGCCCGGCCCCCGGCTGGATCTCTTCCCAGGTGCCCAGCCCTCTGCTCCCAGCCTTGACTCAGTGCTTGGGGTCTGGCTGAGTACGTCTCAGCCCGTTCCTCCTCCTGTGGGTAAAGCTGTGGCTCTAGGAAAGCCGGGCGATTTCTGCAGCCCTCTGGGTGTGCTGGGCTGTAGGGAGGGGCTGCTGGTGAGAACAGGGCTCTGCCAGGTGGAGCACCGGCTGTGGCCACACTCAGGGTGGGTCTGTGCATGCTGCCAGGCCAGCTCAGAGCTCTGGGGCCCATTCCTGTCCATCCCTGTCCGTCCCTGTTCATCCCTGTTCATCCCTGTTCATCCCTGTTCATCCTTGTCCATCCCTGTCCGGACCTGGCTGGGTTGGGACGGCCGGAGGCTGCCTTCCCCTGAGGCTCTCCCAGGCTCTGTCCAGCCCACTTCTCGGCTGGGCTGTCGTGTGGTGGGTGGTGCCCTCTGCGGGCCTCCCCGAGCCGAGTGGCTCCTGGCCTGCAGCCACAGCTCTGCGGGCTTCTGTTCCCGGCAGGGCGCGTGCTGCTGCCTAGGCTCTCGTCAGCACCTGTGTTTGCACCCAGCTTTGTCAGACCCAGACAGGACATGAACACGGAGGGCTCCAGACTCACTGCCTTGTCCCCAGCACACAGCCGCGCCTTGCCGGAGCGGGGCCCCACCGGGGCGGGGTTTGTGGTGCATAAAGAATATGCCGGCGAAGCCAGCAGCAGGGGCGTGTCTGCCCTCCTGGCTGTCCCGCTGGCTTCTGGCCCTGGCCAAGCGGGGAGCTCTGCTGGCTGCAGAGTGCGTGAGAGTGTGCCAGTACCCCGCTGCGAGCAGGCACCCGCGGACGCGCCCAACAGCACCCTGTCTTGCGTTTCTGGCTTCGGAGCGTGGTGTCTGGTGGCTTGGCCTGGCCTAGGGTCCCCGGGAGGCCCTGGGTCTTGCCCCTGCAGGCATTGGGCCTTGCAGAGGTCTGCGTAGGGGGCAGGCGGGGATGGCTTCGCCAGGCACAGGGGGCTCTGTCTCCTCGGGCGCTGGAATTTCCCCCGGGCCATGTCGTCCTGCGCGCTGGGCCGGCGCAGAAGGTCTGGAACCGATTGCCGGCCGCCCCTCCCCTCGGCTGGCCGCCACAAAACGTGTTCACAAGCCGCTCCCTCAGATCCCGCACGAGGGAATCTGATCCCTCTGGAGGAGCCGCACATCAAAGCCCGGCTGGCGTTTGATGTCACGCTGCTGTGCTCTGTCCCTGTTTGTGATTTGAGGTCCCCAAGCTGGCGGTCGGTGCCGGGGAAGGACTGTGAGTTGGGACTCCGGCCACCACACGGCCCAGTGCCTCCCAGCCATAGATAAGTGGCCTCGTGGCCGTCTCCGGCCCCTGGCCATCCCTATCCTGCTAGGGAGCCGGGACCCTCGGCCCTCACCGTTCCCCTTCCTGGCCCTGGGGGCTGTGCTTCCTTGAGGCCTCGCTCCGCCTCTGTCCAGGCTCTGCTCCGTGCATTTTGGGGCCTTGTGTTTTCCTGAGCCCTGGGTCTCGGGGCCTCTGGGCTGAGTCTCCAGCCATTTGGAGGGAAGGCAAATCCGAGGCCCTTTGTTGGCTTTTCTGTGGGATGGGAGCTCAGTGAGCGTGTCCCAGCCTGTGTGCAGAGGACATCACCATGTGCGTGGTGCGCACGCGCTCCACAGGCCAGAGGCCATCGGGGAAGGGCTTCATTGTAGGCAGTGGGTCCAGGGAGAGCATGGGGCTAAGTTCACAGCCCTGCGGGGCCTCTGCAGCCGGACCAGGCTGTCAGAGTTGGGGCTGGGGTGGGGAAGGGATGCCCCTCCCCTAGGAGTGAGGACATGAAAAATAGAGACCACGAAACAAAAGAAAACACGTCAAACCCACACACATGGCCGAGTCCCCAGGTGGCGGGGCTGGGCCTGTCCTGGGTGTGGCGCCTCTGGCTTTTCTGCCTGGTCTGTTCCCATTTCACGGAGGCGAGTCCTGACCTTTTTTTTTTTTTTTGAGACGGAGTCTCGCTCTGTCGCCCAGGCTGGAGTGCAGTGGCGCCATCTCGGCTCACTGCAAGCTCCGCCTCCCGGGTTCACACCATTCTCCTGCCTCAGCCTCCTGAGTAGCTGGGACTACAGGTGCCACCACCACGCATGGCTAATTTTTTGTATTTTTAATAGAGACGGGGTTTCACCATGTTAGCCAGGATGGTCTCGATCTCCTGACTTCGTGATCCGCCCTTCTCAGCCCCGCAAAGTGCTGGGATTACAGGCGGGAGCCACCGTGCCCAGCTGAGTCCTGCCCTTTCGAGTAGATCAGCAGATCCCAGGGTCGGGAGCACGGCGAGTGCACGGTGGGCCCACGATGGGCCCACGATGGGCCCCTGCGGCCCTATAAGCATGCAGGTGGGTTCAAGCGGAGGCTGACAGCTCCTGTCCCAGGAGCCCGCTCTGTGCATGTACGTGCATGGGTGTCTCGACCTGGACACTGCAGACACCCTGTCCTCTGACCCTTCCATCCCAGGGTGTTGCTGTAAGCAGTTTCCAGCCCAGCTCTCACCTTATCTTTATGCCCTGTGTTCTGGTCACCACCTGACCTGAAGACAGGTGTCTTCCTGTCCCACGTGAGCCCCTGCAAGCCACACTGGCCATAGGGTCCGGCAGGGCACCTGCCTGACCTGAGGCCAACCCTGGCCTCCCCTTTGCCTAGGCTCTGGCCACCTGCCCCCTCCTCTCGGATTCCCCTCCCTAGAGGGGGACTGATCAGGGGCGTCTCCAAGGAAGGCCTGAGACGGGCTTTTGTTTTTCTCAGTGGGGAGGAATTCACGGTGGGGAGTTGGAAACACAGGTGAGCCCCCGTTATGCAGCAGGTGCCGCCAGCAGTTCACGTGCTCTGGGGCTGTACGTGGCGGGATACGCCTATCTCCCAGGCTGCTGTGCACATCAGGCCTGTGTGGGAGCATGCTGCATATGCACGCCCACTTATGCACGGGTCCAGCTGTGTCTCCTGCGGGGCAAGGCTCAGAAAGACACTGGTGGCAGAGTCCGACATGGACTTACAAGTACGGCCTCCCCGGCCACGGGCAAGCGGGCGTGAGCGGAGTGCAGCACCCCTCCCCCCATGCTTTGGTGACATCAGGCGTCGGCACTGAGGGAGGACAGCAGGGAGTGGAGACGGGCACCTCCTCTTAGTGGGCGGCTTTAGATGAAAGCCCAGACCTTGGGACCCTCACGCTCAGGCTTCTGAGTGAAGGTGGCCATGAGCCGCATTCCGGAGCCAGCGCTGCTTGTCCCTCCCGTGTGGTCCCTGGGCCGTATCGGCGGCTTCATGTCCTGCCATCAGCCCCAAGACTGGAGGTGGGGGTAGCCCCCAGGCCACGCACCGCAGGCCATGCTCCTTGGGAGTGCCTCCAGCTGTCAGGTGTCTCCTCCCGGTACTTGTGGGGCACAGTGGGGGCCTGGGCTGAGGGCTGTGGCCTGGGCCTGGGACGCTGTTCTGGGTAGGGGGTGGGTGAGGGCCCCACACCTTTGCTTTCTGAGTCTCCTGCCCCGGGCCTCCGTGGCACTGGCTGAGGTGCCCTGGGGTAGCTGACGGTTTCTTTCCTCTCCTCCCAGGGAGTGCCTGCAGCACCCCAGCGGGGCCACCCCAGTCTGCGTGTACACGAGGGACGAGGTAGGCGGCCCACTCTTGCCCACCCAGTCCTCACTCACTCTCAGCCCACTTCCCAGCTGGAAAATCCGCTCTCCCACAGCCTCTTGAAAGCACGACGTGTTTCATGGAAAAAGAGGGAGTGGCCGGCCCTCGGAGCCCGGGCTGCCCCGAAACCTCCCTCGGCGCCCTGTTTGTTTTTTCAGCTTCTCTCAAAGCCCAAGAGTTACAAAAGTGGTTTCATTTAATAAATATTTGCTTAGCTCGGTGTTTTGATCATTTTCAAAACCGAGTGTGGCGTGGCGCAAGCAAAGCCCGCCGTGGCGGGACCCTCCTAGCGCTCGTCCCTGGCCTCACAGGGGCCTTTTGTTTCCACCCTGGCTGAGTGCCCTTTGCTGCGGTGGGGGGCACTGTCCCGGGGGAGCCCTGGGGGGCCCTGGTGTGGACGGGACACTCCCCCCATTTATCCCTAGTTGGAAGCTCCCCGGCCAGGGCTGTGAGGGGGGCTCAGGTCTATGTCCTCCCTCGAGGGGACAGCCACGGGGCTCAGGACCCAGGCCCAGCACCGGCCTGAGGCTGGGGTCTCCGGGGACCCTTACACCCTTTGGCTTTTGTGCCGGGCCCTTGACTCTGCCCTTGCTGGAGGCAGCTTCTCCACCCCTTCCTCACAGGTCAGAGCTAGCATGTGGGACGTGGCCAGCCAGGCCCGAGCCCTGCCCACCCCAAGCCGAGCCCCAGGAATGCCCTGAGAGCAGGAGAGTCGGAGGAGGGTGGGGCAGTGTCCCGAGGCAGCCGGGCCGCTGTGACCCATGGGGGAGGCGGCCGTGGGGTGGGTCTCGCCCTGGCCAGACACCAGAGCCTGTGAAGCCGTGTGTTGTGATTTTGGGGCCCACTCAGAGGCTTTTGAAGAGTAGATGCTGCTGGCCTGACCTCTACCCACCAGAGGGGGGAGGGCTCCCGGCAGGGACTGGGCCTAGGGAGGGCTGGCAAGCATCATGGAGCCGGGGTGACCCTGGCCCAGAGGCCCGGCCGGCTCAGTCACAGATGTGCATGTCTTGCCCAGGCCTCCTCCCTGCCCCCGTGGGTGACAGCACGTTCCTGCCTCTCCCGCTCCGGGCAGGGCGTCCTGGTTCCAGGGCCTCCTCCTTGCAGCCCAGCTCTGCCAGTCCAGGCCTCAGTGAGCTTGGGTCCCAGCTGCGGAGACCAGGCTGGGGGAGACTCGCTCAGGCATGGGCAGCAGGTCCTGCCCCGGCTGCAGACCAGACTGAAGCTGGGCCTTGCGGAGGGTGTGGACCGGCAGGGGCCAGATGTGGGAGTGGGTAGGACGGAGGCCGGAGAGGGCATGTGGCCTGTGGTCCTGGTGATGCCAGTGCCCAGAGGTGATGTGGTGCCTGGAGCCAGAGCCCGGAGGGTTTCCCTGGGCTCTGGGGTCCCAGTGCGAGGCCCACGTGTCCTGGCTGCTTCTCCCACAGGTGATGGGTGAAGCCGCCCTGCGGGGCACGACGCTGCAGTCGCTGGGCCTGACCGGGGGCAGCGCCACCATCAGGTAAGGGCAGTGCTGCTGGGGCCGAGGGGTCTATTTAGCTACAAAAAGTGGTCTCGGCCCTGCGTGGTGGCTCATGCCTATAATCCCAGCGCTTTAGGAGGCCGAGACGGGCGGATCACGAGGTCAGCAGATCGAGACCATCCTGGCTAACACGGTGAAATCCCGTCTCTACTAAAAAAATACAAAAAATTAGCCAGGCGGGGTGGTGGCGCCTGTAGTCCCAGCTACTCTGGAGGCTGAGGCAGGAGAATGGCGTGAACCCGGGAGGCGGAGCTTGCAGTGAGCCGAGATCCGGCCACTGCATTCCAGCCTGGGCGACAGAGCGAGACTCCGTCTCAAAAAAAAAAAAAAGTGGTCTCAAAGGAAAGGAGAAAGGACACGTGGCAAGTGGGGAGAAGGTGTACCCAGGCCCTCGTCGTGGAGGGTGCCTGGCGGCCTCTGCCTGCCTGTGGGCGTGGGGGCCGGGCTGTGCTGGCCTCATCTCCATGTCCCCCAGAGGGGAGGTGGATCTTGGGAGGGTGCATGGGGTGGGAGGGGGCGGGAGAGGGTGAGCTGGGGGCAGGAGCGGGTGAGGCGGGGGCAGGAGGGGGTGAGGCGGGGGTGGGAGGGGGTGAGCCGGGGCGGGAGGGGGTGAGCCGGGGGTGGGAGCGGGTGAGCCGGGGCAGGCGGCAGGCAGGGCCGCCACAAGGTGCTTCCCTTGTCCTCTGGCCCCACTCAGGTTTGTCATGAAGTGCTGCGACCCTATGGACAAGACCCCAGGAAGCCTGGGCTCGTCGGTGTCGTCGGTGTCGGCTGGCCAGGCGGCCGCCAGCACTTCACTTCCCTTGGAATCTGGGGAGCTCAGCCGCGGCGACCTGAGCCGTTGGGAGGACGCGGACACCTCAGGGCCCTGCTGCGAGGACACTCAGGAGAAGCAGAGCACGAGGGCGCACGCACCTGCCCCCTTTGTTCCTTTCTCAGGCGGGGGACAGAGACTGGGGGGCCCTCCTGGGCCCACAAGGCCTCTGACATCATCTTCAGTCACGTTGCCGAAGTCCCTCTCCAGCCCCGGAGGCCCCTCCAAGCCAAAGAAGTCCAAGTCGGGCCAGGATCCCCAGCAGGAGCAGGAGCAGGAGCGGGAGCCGGAGCCGGTAAAAGGGGCCCTGGGCCTTGGGGCTTGGGGGTGTCCTTTCTCCTGACATGGTAGCCCTGCGTGGCTTTAGCTGGTCAGCCTGGTGGCATGGCAGTGATGCGGGGCAGAGGAACCCGAAAGTGGGGCTCTGGCCAGGAGGGTTCTGGCTTTGCCCAGGAAGGGATTCAGGGGTAGGCAGGTGGTAGAGAAAGTAGCTTTACTGAGAGAGTGGCTGTGTCTGGTCCCGCATGAGGCCGTGTCTGCTCCAAGACAAGGCTGTGTCTGCTCCTGGATGAGGCCGTGTCCGCTCCAGGATGAGGCCGTGTTGGCTCCATGACGAGGCGGGAGCCATGTCAGCTCCGTGTTGGCTCCGTGACAGGGCACAGAGTGGGCTGCCCTGGGGTGGTGCGTGGAGGGCAGCAGCTCAGGGCATGGCCGCGGTCACATTTACATCCACTCTTAACTACGTGCACGTTCAGGGGTGGGGTATTCAGAAATCTCCAGAAAAGGGGCGGTAACCTCCGGGCCACGGCCGGGGAAAGGGTGAGTTGTGGGGCCGTTGGTGGACGCATCAGCCAGTCTTCAGCCTGGCTTGGA
Source organism: Macaca fascicularis (assembly GCF_037993035.2). Taxonomy (NCBI): domain Eukaryota; kingdom Metazoa; phylum Chordata; class Mammalia; order Primates; family Cercopithecidae; genus Macaca; species Macaca fascicularis. Next base: position 88,384,008 of record NC_088390.1, read on the forward strand.
GTCCTCCGACCTGAGCAGGGTCTGGGCTTGTTCTTAGCTCTCAGGGAGGTGATTTTTTTTTTTTTTTTTTTTTTTGAGACAGAGTCTAACTCTTATCACCAGGTGGGAGTGCAGTGGCACGATCTCGGCTCACAGCAACCCAACTTCCACCTCCCAGGTTCAAGTGATTCTCCTACCTCAGCCTCCTGAGTAGCTGGGACTACAGGTGCGCACCACCATGCCCAGCTAAATTTTTTGTGTTTTTAGTACAGACAGGGTTTCACCATGTTGGCCAGGATGGTCTCAATCTCTTGACCTCACGATCCGCCCACCTTGGCCTCCCAAACTGCTGAGATTACAGGCGTGAGCCACCGCCTCCAGCCCTTTTTTCTGGTTTTAAACCCCCATTACTGAGGCACCCACTTTTTTTTTTTTTTTTTTTTTTTGTTGAGACAGAGTCTCGCTTTGTCGCCCAGACTGGAGTGCAGTGGCCGGATCTCAGCTCACTGCAAGCTCCGCCTCCCGGGTTCACGCCATTCTCCTGCCTCAGCCTTCCGAGTAGCTGGGACTACAGGCGCCCGCCACCTCGCCCGGCTAGGTTTTTGTATTTTTTAGTAGAGACGGGGTTTCACCGTGTTAGCCATGATGGTCTCGATCTCCTGACCTTGTGATCCGCCCGTCTCGTCCTCCCAAAGTGCTGGGATTACAGGCTTGAGCCACCGCGCCCGGCCCTTTTTTTTTTTTTTTGAGATGGCGTTTCGCTCTTGTTGCCCAGGCTGGAGTGTAGTGGCGCACTTTCAGCTCACTGCAACCTCCACCTCCCGGGTCCAAGCGATTCTCCTTCCTCAGCCTCCCGAGTAGCTGGGACTACAGGCGTGTGCCACTATGCTCAGCTAATTTTTGTATTTTTACTAGAGACATGGTTTCACCATGTTGACCAGACTGGTCTCAAACTCCTGACCTTAGGTGATCCACCCACCTCAGCCTCGCAAAGTGTTGGGATTACAGGTATGAGCCACCACGCCTTGCCTTTTTTTCGTTTTTTCGAAACACAGTCTCACTCTGTCACCCAGGCTGGAGTGCAGTGGTGCGATCTCGGCTCACTGCAACCTCCACCTCCTGGGTTCAAGCGATTCTCTTGCCTCAGCCTCCCGAGTAGGTGGGATTACAGGCACCTGTCACCATGCATGGCTAATTTTTGTATTTTTAGTAGTGATGGGGTTTCACCATGTCGGCCAGTCTGGTCTCGAACTCCTGACCTCAGGTGACCTGCCCGCCTCGGCCCCCCACAGTGCTGTGATCGCAGGCGTGAGCCACCGTGCCCAGCTGGCCCCACGTTTGGATCACGCTGATCGTGCGGAGCCTTGTGTGCCTGGGGGTTCTGCCCGTCACCAGTGTCCGCCTCCTCCTTCCCTGTGCTGCCCACTGGCTGTCAGCCTCCAGGGGTTGTGTCTGGTGTTTTGGGTCAAGCTGGGCTTGCAGGGCCCCTCCCTGGCCCACTGCAGCCACGTCAGAGCTCAGAGGGGGAGCACGTGGCATGGGTCACCCATCCATCCACTCCTGCCTGGAAGCTGATGTGGAATTTTCCCTCTGGAACCCCGAGCCGTCCAGTTGCCTTCCCAGTGTCCCCATGGGCTTCCTTGGAGGTGCGGCTTGGTGGGCGTCCTCGCCGGGAGACTCGTGTGGGTTCCGCCTTCCTGGGACTCCACTGGGCGATGGCTCCTTCAGAAATACCGCGAAACCCGTCCACCCCGTGGGAGTGAAGGCATCACTGCGGATTCCCCAGGAAGTCCCTTGGGCTCTTGGAACATCCCAGGCTCCTCTCCTCCTTGGGCTCGTTCCCGGAGGTGCTGGGTCTTCCTCCCAAAGCCCAGCCCCCGATTGCCTGCTGCTGCTCAGGGCAGGGTAGGGCCTGTCCCTGTGGCCACGCATTGCTGCTGGTTAGCACTCAGGCTGGCAGCATGGATGCTAAGCATGTCTTCTGCTCCCTTGGTGTGTGGGGAAGGTTAGGGACCCCACCTGCGCTCCCCCCACACGTCCACAAAGCCACCAGGTGATCCCCAAACCTCAGAGTGTCCTGAGAAGGGCCCAGAGCCAACCCTGATGCCCTCGAGGCCCCACGCAGGCTGGGAGAGTGGCCGCCCCGCACTTACAGAGCCGGATGCGAGGTCCGAGAACAGTTTGCGGGAGGACAGGCGTGGGAGTGCTGGAACCGGAGGGAGGAGGAGCCACCAGTGACAGACACGGCCACACACGTGGGTGTTCTTTTTCCAAAACGCCTACGAGGGGGCCGGTTCAAGAGGGTGCCATTCAGTGGCACAAATTTCTTTAAATTTTTTGAGACGGGGGTCTTGCTCTGTGGCCCAGGCTGGAGTACAGTGGTGTGATCTTGGTTCACTGTAGCCTTGACCTCCTGGTCTCAAGCCATCCTCTCCCCTCAGCCTCCCAAGTAGCTGGGACCACAGCTGTACACCACCATGCCGGGCTAATTTATTTATTTTTTTATTATTATTTTTTTGAGACAGAATCTCGCTCTGTCACCCAGGCTGGAGTGGGTGGGATCTCAGTTCACTGCAACCTCCGCCTCCTGGGTTCAAGTGATCCCCCCACCTCAGCCTCCCAAGCAGCTGGGACCACAGGTGTGAGCCACCACACCCGGCTAATATATACGTATATGTATTTATTTATGAGATGAGGAGTCTTGCTCTGTCGCCCAGGCTGCAGTGCAGTGGTGTGATCTCGGCTCACTGCAATCTCTGCCTCCTGGGTTCCAGTGATTCTCCTGCCTCAGCCTCCCAGGTAGCTGGGATTACAGGCACTCACCATCATGCCGGCTAATTTTTGTATTTTTAAAAGAGATGGGGTTTCACCATGTTGGCCGGGCTAGTCTCAAACTCCTGGCCTCAGGTGATCCACCCGCCTCGGCCTCCCAAAGCGCTGGGATTATGGGCATGAGCCATCGCGCTCAGCCTAATTTATTTTTATTTTTCATAAAGACAAGGTCTCCCTCTGTTGCCCAGGCTGGTCTCAAATTCCTGGGCTCAAGCAATCCTCTTATCTCAGCCACCCAAAATTCTGGGATTACAATTGTGAGCCACCTCACCGGCCTGAAAGTTACTTTTTATAATATTATGGATGGTATCATGCTTCCTGTTACATTTTTGACTGACTGACTCCTTGTTAGTTCTAGTGGTGTCTTGGTTTCTGTTGGGGTCTCTGCAGACCTCTTTCCCTTTGTCCTCTCATTGTTTTTCTTCCTTTGTTGCAGCGACTGGGCCTCTGGTGCTTTTGGATAGTGGCGATCTTAGTGGACATCCTTCCTTGTCTTGATTGTAACAGGAATTACTAGTAGTTTCTCTGCCAAGAATGATGTGTGCTATAAAAAGTCTTTATCAAGCTGAGAAAGTCACTATTCCTAGCTTTCTGACATTTAAAACAATCTTAAGTGGGTGTTGAACCGTTCCAGTGTTTTCAGCATCGAAGGAGATGACCGTGTGCTTTATTTTATTGGCTTGTGCCTGTGTGTTAGTAAATGAGACGGACTTTTTTCCTTGCTCTGTCTTCATCCAGTTTGGGAATCAAATTTCACCTGGCTCACCAGGGAACTGGGCAGTGGCCCCTCTTTTCTGGTTCTGGAAATTCTCCGAAGGTTATGGTCACTGCTCACTGCAGACTCCACCCACCACTGGGGCACTGGGCCCTCGGCGGGGAGTGTGTGCAGGCAGGCGGCCAGGTGCTGACCTCCGAGCATGCCTGTGTGGGGTTGTGGCCTGACCCTCTGTCTCATGCCTCCCCCACACCGTGGGGACCTCGTGTCTGTGGGGTCCCTGGCCCTGTGGCTGACTTTTCCTTTGTCCCTGTCCTGACCCTGCATCAGAGCCCTGCACCTGGGCTGCTGGAACCTGACTTCCTTAGCTTCCTCACCTGCAGAACTAGGGTGTTCGTGGCATTTATGGATTTTGTGCCAAAAGAGGCAGACTGGGGGACTGTCATGCAGCTCTCAGTGAGGGATGGGAGGAGGCTGTTTTGCAGCCCTTGTGTCCCCTGAGGGCCAGGCTGCCAGCTGCCAGCCATAGCGCACAGGCTGGGTCAGAGCTTCCTGAGCTCCTGCTGACCTAGTGGGCCTGGAAGGCCCCCATGCCTCCATCTCCTGTGGACATTTAAAATATTTGTGTCTGGGCCGGGCGCAGTGGCTCACAGCACTTTGGGAGACCGAGGTGGGCAGATCACCTGAGGTCAGGAGTTTGAGACCAGCCTGGACAACATGGCAAAACCCTGTCTCTACTAAAAATACAAAAATTAGCTGGGCGTGGTGGCAGGCGTGTGTAATCCCAGCTACGTGGGAGGCTGAGGCAGGAGAATCACTTGAACCCGGGAGGCAGAGGCAGTGAGCTGAGATCACACTACTGCATTCCAGCCTGGGTGACAGAGTGAAACTCTGTCTCAAAAAAAAAAAAAAAAACAAGTGGCCAGGAGGGCTCTGTGCACATAGCCCTGGCCTGGGCTGTGCCCTGGGCACTCGTGCTCCGTGTTCCGGACCTCAGGTGAGGTCAGGAGTTTGCTTCGTCCTCCTCTGGCCACTTCTGAGTGAAGCAGCCTCACGCCTCCCACTTGCCTCCTGGCCACACACCTGGGAGGGCAGAGGCCGGGCGTCTGCACCATGTTGGATGTAGGGCTTCCGGCGTCAGGGTCCAGTCCCTCTGCTTTCTGTCCCCCTGGCTGTCCTGGGACTGTCCCTGTTGAGTGGACAGGGGAGTGGGGAGTGATGGCGTTGGGTCCGTTCTGGGACTATGATGGTGTTGGCACACCGTCCTCCCTCTGGGAACTCTGCCGAACTCTGCACTGTGACACCTGAGTCCCCATGAAGCGCTTGTGCCCCTCGACCCAGAGTCAGGCTGGAGACAGACTCGTGTGCTCTGGGTGAGCAGGGGTGACCCCCTCTAGGCCTGCTCATGTGGGGACCCCTCGGTGTGAGGGACACTGGCTGTCACGTTCCCACATTCTAGAGGTGTGGGCCTCAGCCCCTACTTCCCTCCGTGCCCAGGGCGGGTCTTGTCTGCGGAGTGTGGGGTGTGGAGAACGGGGCTCGCAGCCCAGAGCAGTGCCCGCCCGTGCTCGCCTGTCGGGAGGTGCTGTTGGGGTGGGGTCCCGGCTGGCAGGCGAGGTCCAGGGGAGGGAGCGTGTGCCCGGCCTGCGCAGCGTGCTGAGGGCCTTTGATCTGGGACTGAGGCAGCTGATTGACAGAGGGCGTCCTGCCTGCCCCGCGCCTCCCGTCGCTGCCAGCCGCACACGCAGAGGGCCCGCGGCCACATGCCGCTGCTGGGTCCTTTCAGTGCTGGGGGGGAGGGGAGAAAGGAACAAAACAGAACTTTTTTGGGGAACTTCAAAGGTACACTTTAGTAAGCAGAAAGAGTTTCCAAGTTTCCCATTAATGTTTTGCCTGTGTGTGGTTTTTGGATTTAAATAAAGAGTCAGAAGAAAGAGACAGGATAAAATACAGGCAGGTCCTCGGCCGAGGCCCGGGGTGGTTCACAGACCCGGGCGGTTCCTGCCTTTGATGTCAGGCATTAATTATTAGAAGGTAGTTTTACTGGCGATCAGAACCGGGCGCTGGGAGAGGCTGGGGCTGCCCGGCGCCCCCTGGCCCTGTCTTTGAAGTGACTCCACCGGCCGGGAGGCCGCCCTGCAGCCCTGTGCTGGGCTGGGACGCCAGTCCCAGCAGACACCCCCCACGACTCGGCCTCCCGGCAGCTGGCACAAGGGCCGCTCCTGATCAAAGGCTGGGTCTGCCCGCATGGACTGGCGGCTGCTGCCCTGCCTGCCCCTCCTGCCTCGGGGGTGAACCTTGTTCCTGAAGCCGGGGCCTGAGGTTTCCTCAGCACCCCTGCTCACCCCCGGCCCTCTGTGGCCAGCAGCCGGTGTGGGACTCATGGGGCAGGGAGGAGCCTGTCCCAGGGTTTTGGGGGTAAACCAGCAGTGAGGAGGCTGGGTCTGGAGCGGGTCATGCACTGGGTGTGGTGAACACACCCTGCCTGGGACCCCCGTGTGCCTGGCAGGGCAGGTGCTGTTGTCCCTGGGCAGTAGGCATCCTCAGAGGGGCCAGGGGCTCCTGCCCGTGCTGCCCCTGCGGCTAGCCCAGTCAGTGGCCAAGGTGGCCCGGGTCCCGGTTATGCCTCATGGGGGTCTGAGGACAACCGTGGGCTCTGAGGCAGGGCCCAGGCTGTCCCTAGAGGCGCAGCCTGTGGCCTTGATTGGAATGGCCGTGAAGCGTGGCTGGCAGATGGGTCAGCGACGTTGCAGGTGGCTGGCTGGGTCCCGGCTGTTTAGAAGCCTGGTGACTGATAGGCGCTTGTGTTTCAGTGAGGAACCCGGCGAGTGGGGGTGGGTGCTCACCACTGGGGCTGTGGGGAGAACCGGGAGTGTGGGGGCTCCGTGCTGGGCGAGTCGGCTGCTGCAGGGCGCAGACCCCACCGGCCCCTCCTGGCCTGGACTCCCCTCCCTGCTGGACCCAAGATCCCCTGGTTGGGATTGTTCCAGGAACTCAGGTCAGGGGCCCTGTCAGCCCTTCCCTGGCTCCTCCAGGAGCAGCCTCCAGACTCCACCCCGCGGATGAGCCGCCTCGCCAAACCGCTTCTCCTGCCTCTCCGTGGGTGTTGGTACACTTTATCCACGGTGACACACGCCTGCCACCCCGTAACGTGCCCAGCTCCGGCCGGGCTCACGGTCAGCCCAGGCTCCCGGAATCCTGTTCTTATTTTTCTTTTTTTTTTTTTTCTTTTTTTTTTTTTTTGAGACAGGGTCTCGCTCTGTTGCCCAGGCAGGAGTGCAGGGGCGCAGTTACGGCTCACAGCGGTCTTGACCTCCCATCTCAGCCTCCTGAGTAGCTGGGACTGCAGGTGTGAGCCATTGCACCTGGCCTCTATTTTCATCTTTTAAAATATTTTTCTTTTTAAAATTAAAAAATGATTTTTTTCTCATGAGCACGTCATGCTTTATATTTTCATCTTTTCATATTTATTTTATTTAATTAATTTATTTTTTTGAGACAGAGTCTCCTGCTGTCAGCCAGGCTGGAGGACAATGGCACGATCTCAGCTCACTGCCACCTTTGCCTCCCAGTTCAAGTAATTCTCCTGCCTCAGCCTCCCAAGTAGCTGGGATTGATTACAGGTGCCCGCCCCCTGTAATTTTTGTGTTTTTTGTAGAGAAGGGGTTTTGCCATGTTGGTCAGGCTGGTCTCGATCTCCTGACCTCTGGTGACCCACCTGCATTGGCCTCCCAAAGTGCTGAGATTACAGGCGTGAGCCTCCATGCCCAGCCTTTTTTTCTTTTTTTTTTTTTTGAGACGGAGTCTCGCTCTGTCGCCCAGGCTGGAGTGCAGTGGCGCAATCTCAGCTCACTGCAAGCTCCGCCTCCTGGGTTCACGCCATTCTCCTGCCTCAGCCTCCCGAGTAACTGGGATTACAGGCGCCCGCCACCATGCCCGGCTAATTTTTTTGTATTTTTAGTAGGGATGGGGTTTCATCATGTTAACCAGGATGGTCTCGATCTCCTGACCTTGTCATCCGCTCGCCTCAGCGTCCCAAAGTGCTGGGATTACAGGCGTGAGCCATCGCGCCCGGCCTTATTTTTATTTTTATTTTTATTTTTTGAGACAGAATCACACTCTGTCGCCCAGGCTGGAATGCGATGGCGCGATCTCCGCTCACTGCAAGCTCCGCTTCTGGGTCCAAGTGATTCTGCTGCCTCGGCCTCCCGAGTAGCTGGGGTAAGAGGCGGGCACCACCACGCCCGGCTAATTTTTGTATTTTTAGTAGAGTTGGGGTTTTACCATGTTTGTCAGGCTGATCTCAAACTCTTGACCTCAGGTAATCCGCCTGCTTTGGCCTCCCAAATTGCTAGGATTACAGGTGTGAGCCACCGCGCCCGGCCTGTTTTCATCTTTTTAAAAGAACTTTTTTTTTTTTGAGGCAGGGTCTGTCTGTGTCACCCAGGCTGGAGTGTGGTGGTGTGATCTGTGCTCACTACAACCTCCACCTCCTGGATTCAAGAGATTCTTGTGTCTCAGCCTCCTGAATAGCTGGGATTACAGGTGCCCACCACCACACCTGGCTAATTTTTGTATTTTTAGTAGAGGTGGAGTTTTCGTCATGTTGACCAGGCTGCTCTTGAACTCCTGACCTTAAGTGATCTGCCCGCCTTGGCCTCCCGAAGCGCTGGGATTACAGGTTTGAGCCACCGCACCCTAACATGAGGCCTAATAGAACTTTTCTTGGCCAGGTACAGTGGCTCCCACCTGTAATCCCAGCACTTTGGGAGGCCGAGCTGGGAGGATCACTTGAGCCTAGGGGTTTGAGACCAGCCTGGACAACATAACGAGACCCCATCTCTACAAAGAAAATTTAAAAATTAGCAGGGCGTGGTGGTGTGTGCCTGTAGCCCCAGCTACTTGGGAGGCTGAGACGGGAGGATTGCCTGACCTGAGAGATCGAGGCTGCAGTGAGCTGAGATTGCACCACTGCACTCCAGCCTGGGCACGACGTTGTCTCAAAACTGAAACATTCCTGCTTTGGGCCTTGCTTGTTGGCCTCTCCCCAGCCGTGTGGCTGCTCGCTGGCAGGCTCAGACTGTGGGCATCGGTGCGGATGTTGTGCTCAGCCTGGGTGAGGCGCTGTCTCCCCTGGGTGGGATTCGAGGCCCGAGGCCTCTGCTTGGTGCAGGCGGGATGTGTGCTGAGGGTGTTCCCCATGCTTTGGATGTAAAATTTGGGCATGGAGTTCGTGGTGTCTTCAGAGGCAGTCCCGCCTGCGTCCTGTGTGAGCGCCTGTCCACGTCGGTCGCAGCGGTGTCTCCACGGAACCTGCGTCTGTGCCCAGGCCTGCCTCTCGCCCTGGCACGGCCTCTCCTGCTGTGCACGTCCCAGGCCTTTGATGGCGTCCACGTGCTCCACCGCCTGCCTCGGAGGGTGGCCGGGGCGCTGAGTAACTCGGGAGGTTTGGCCCGTGTCTGGCGTAGTGATTCATTTAAGCTCAGAGCCTCCAGGGGAAACTCCACACTCCTCTCACCGGAGCCCTGGTGGGGCAGGCCAGGCCGAGACCGGAGAGGGAGGGAGGCCGGGAGGGAAAAACACAAACCCTCAGAGACGCTGGAAACTCTGAGGTTGGGGCCACCTCTGAATGGGTTCACATTTTTCCTCTGTGTGTCATCACATCCTGGAAAATTACTGTCAAGAAAAGGAGACCTCTGGTTAGTGTCCCGGCCCGTGTGCGTGCCCCTGGCGCCCTTGCCCCACAGCCCCCAGCCTCCCTCCCCTTGGTTTCCCAGGTCAGCGGCCCGGGGCTGCCCCAGCACTGTCTGTCGTCGGGCTGCGCGCCCAGAGGGCTGCCCCCGGCATCCCCGACAGCGTCCCTGTCCTCAGTCCTGCCCGTCCTTTCTGGCCTTTCTCCGGCCCCCTTCCAGTTTCAGGGCATCTGGATAAATGGTTAGCATCGTTGCGGCCCAGTCCGTGCAGCCCTCCTGGAGGCTGTGACCTGGGGGTCCGCTGGGGGCCTGGGTTTGCAGGAGACAGGAAGGGGCCAAAGGGGCAGAAGCTTGCAGGGGCTTCACCTGCAGGAGGAGTTGGGTCTTTCACAGCTGCCTGGCCACCCTCGGAGCCTGAGAGGCCAGCACCCCTTCCCCTCATGGTGCTGGCTGGACCCTCCACGCTCCATGCCTCCTCCTTGTGTGTCATGGGACCATAGTCACCCCAACCTTGCGGCGTATTTTGAGCTTCTGAGGAGCTCAGCACACACAGCCCCTGTGAGAGCACTGGCGCTGGCTGCTGGACCCTGCCGTGTCTCTGGCATCGTCCCCATCCTCTGAGACCTCTCTGGCTCTGCCTAGCAAGAGGGGCAGGGCCGGGAAGAAGGGGGTGTGGGGCCTTCGGGAGCTGGGCCCGGGTGCTGAGGCGGAAACCAGGCCGGGCTCAGCATGCCAAGCTCCTGGTGGAGGCACTGGCGTCCGTGCATGTCAGCGGCGCAGAGAAGGTTCCAGGCTCCGTCTCCCGAACCTGTCTGGAAGAGCCCAGCTGCTCCCACGGATCTGCGACCTGCTGCCCGGGGCTGGAGGTCTGGGCCTCTTTGCATCGGCTCAGGGGAGGCCGTCCGCGGCTGGGTGAGGGTCAGCGGCCATTTGGATGCCCCAGCAGCCGTGGGGCTCTCGCCTCTGCCAGAGCTGGCAGCGTGCGAACTGGCAAGGGCTTTGGGGAGCAGCAGGAGGCCTGAGGGTGCCGAGTGCTCCGGAAATGTTGCTGGTTCTTCAGGGGCAGGCCTGGCCCACTGGGCAGAGCAGAACATGGCTTCCGCTCCGAGGCGGCGTGGGGGCGCCGGGATGGCAGACACGAGGCCGCATGAAGTGGGATCAGGTGGACCCTGGGGTTTGGGCTTGGAGGCCTGCAGGGCAGTGGTCCCCCGGCTCTTGCTGCCCTGTGGTTCAGTTCCTCCCGCTGCCGCGCCTTGTGCCCTGTGGGTTGGCCGGTCTTGTGAGAGGCCTCATCTGAGACAGGAAGCCCCACGCAGGCTTCTGGAAGGCTCTGTCCTGGCTCTCGGCCACCCTATTGGCTGAGACCGACCCCAGCGGCTTCCTGAGGCTTGGCGAGGCCCCCAGGGTCACCTGCTGGTCACACACCTGGGGGACCCCACCAAGGCTGAGACACAGGTTGGGGCCCCCCGCACTCTGCTGAGGTTTGGGCCTCATTCCCCGCTGGCCCGCCCTCCCCTCAGGAGCTTTCCAGGTGGGGACGTTCGTAGGGACAGTGGTACGACATCCAGTTGTCTCCTCCCTGAAACCTTCAACCTGAACCTCACTCAGCACAGGGAACTGGGGGCCAGACCGTGGTGGATGGAGGTGTCGTGCTGACACAGCCCCTGCTGGGACGTGGGGAGTGGCTGAGGCACAGCTCCAGCCCCAGCATGATGGTGCGTGTGGGAAAACTGCCCGGGTACTTGGGGACAGCAGGGACATTTCCAGCGTGGGTGTGTGAGTGCCACCTCCCCCACATGGTGGGCGTTGGTGTGATGCTGGCAGCTGGGACCAGGGTCCTCTTCTCAGCAGATGCTGCTGTGTTTCTGGGGGGCAGTCTGTGGTTTTCTTTTGTGTGCATGTGTGTGCTTGGGTGTGTGTGCGTATCCTTGTGTGTGCACGTGTGCTTGGGTGTGTGCATGTCCTTGCATGTGCATGTATGCTTGGGTGTGTGTGCACACATCTGCGTGTGTGCGCGTGTCCTTGCGTGTGCACGTGTGCTTGGGTGTGTGCATGTCCTTGCGTGTGCACGTGTGCTTGGGGGTGTGTTCTTGCGTGTGCACGTGTGCTTGGGGGTGTGTGTGTGTCCTTGCGTGTGCCCGTATGCTTCGGTGTGTGCGCACACGTGTCTGCGTTTGTGTGCGTGTACTTGCATGTGCACGTGTGCTTGGGTGTGTGTGTCTGCGTGTCTTTGTGCACGTGTGTGCTTGGGTGTGGGTGCTCACACGTGTCTGCATGTGTGTGTGTGCATGTCCTTACGTGTGCACGTCTGTGGGTGTGTGCACACATGTCTGCCTGTGTGTGCGTGTCCTTGCGTGTGCACATGTGCTTGGGTGCATGCAGGTGTGTGTATGTACATGTCTGTGTGTGCACGTGTGTGTGTTCGCCTTTGCCCCAGAGCGGAAGGAAAGAGAATGCAGCCGGACGATCATATCTGCGTGAGGGGTGTTCACTTTGTGTCTGACAATCTTTCTGTGGAATGAAATATTTCAAAATAAGAAATTGAGGGGAAAGAGAAAGGAGGGTGCTTGTCTCTCTCCTCGCCTCCTGCTCTTCCTCCCTGTGTTGGAGGCTCCAGGACGCCTCACCCCGGGTTGACGTCATTTTTGGCCTGCAGAGGCAGCCCCTTTCTTTTCTCCGGGCACCAGCGAGGAGGCTGGGCTCCGGCCGACGGGAGCCCCCGCAGGAGCCAGGGCTTGACTCCCCTGCAGGGCTGTCGCTGTCGCTTTTTTCCCTCACGACGTCTCATCCACAAACCTCTGTCCTCCGTCCAAAGACATCTCGGTGAATCCACCTGGCGCGGAAGCAGCGCTGATGCCGCAAATTCGGGCCAGGCTGCCGGGCAGAGCTCGCCAGTCAGCAGGGCCGGGTATGGCCGGGGCAACCCCGAGACCCCACGCCCCGCCACTGCGGCTCCCGCTCCCTGGTGCCTCTCGCTCCCTGGCGCCTCTTCTCTGTGGACGGAGAGCCTCTCTCCGGGGGAAGGCTCGGGGCTAAGCTGATGGGTGTTTGAAGTTTCTCCACACACAGGGTCCCCTGGCATCTCCCTCTGTCTTTGGCGGCCAAGTGCCATTTCCCAGCAGCCCTGCTGCAGACGCCGTCTGTTCTCGGGGGAGAGTTAGGTGGCCTGGGCCCTTGTGGTAGCCGCTCATCCAGCCTGACCCCAGGCTGCAGTGAGGCTGCTTCCGATCGGGGCTTCTCTGCCCAGGTGAAGGGCGGGCGTGGGAGGTTTCCGTAGAGGCCGCTCTCCCCTGCTGCCCGAGCCCCGTGTGGGGCCCTGCGTCCGTCTGACAGACGGAAGCTTCCGGAGCAGGGCCCTTGGGATGATGAGTAGGAAACTAGGGAGGATCCACAGGAATTAGAGATTTCATCAGTTTTGTTTTCCAAGTGAAATTCAACAGCCCCCTAGCAGCGTGACGCTGATGGCCCTGTCCCCTATGGCCCCCATCCTGGAGGCACCCTGGTGTGGGCTGTGGGCCTGGGGATCCGGCGCCGTCCAGTATGCAGACGTGCCAGCAGCCCACGTTTCCCCCGGTGACTCCCAGGCTGTGCCCTGGATATGGCCGTCTGAGCACGTCGTGTCCTGGGGACAGGGCCCCGTCTGGTCGTCAGGCTCAGTGCGTGCCCATCGGGGTGCTCTGCCCGCTCGGGGAGACAGCGCGGCTTCCGGGGGGCTCCTCCAGGGAGGCTCTGGACCAGGCTGCAGAGGATGCTGACCTGCCACAGGCTGGCCTGGCCGCTCATGGACACGGTGGCTCCTGGCCCAGGGTGCACCGCGTCCTGCCCTCCTCTCCCCTGGGAACCCAGGCGTGCTCGCGGCCCTCTGGAATGCAGGCGCTGGGGCTGTGGGGGGCCGCCTGGCGCCTGGCATCTTGTTATAAAAAGCTGTGGCGCAGGCTGCTCTCAGTGGCTGCAGGATGGTTGTGGCTTTGGAAGGGCAACCCCCAGGGACCTTGGTCAGCCACCTGTGGCCCCACTGCTGGGCCATGGTCAGCCCTTGCTGGCTGCCCTGCGACGACACTGCCAAAGCCAGTGGGGCTTCTGCCAGACTCCCGTGACAAGTCATGACAGAGCCACGTGCTGGGTGGTTGCAGGGCCCTGTCGCCCACGGCAGTCAAGGTCTTATGTGTCTGTCTGGAGGGCAGCCCTGGAGACACCTGGGACAGGTGTACCTCTGGCAGGCGCACCCTGGCTGTCACCCAGTGTGGGCGTGGTGGGAGCGCTGGAATGCTGTGCAGGGCAGGAGGCAGCGGCCTGTGGCTGCGTGGGAGACTGCAGGGGAGACGGGACCAGACCAGGAGGGTTGTTCCCAGGGCCTGCCAAGCCATCCCCAGGTGTTGAGAGTTGGAGGTAGGGGTGGGAGCCCAGAGCCAGCTCCAGGCCACCCGCACTCCCGACGGCTCTTGGCTGTTCTGTGTGAGGGGGGACATGGCCGAGTGTGGTGTCCCACCCATTCCAACACTGGGCCGAATGCACCGAAATCACTGCCCAGGGCTCCGGGAGCTGCATGGCCCGGCTTTGTCCATTTCATTGCTGTTGATGCCAATTAGGGGTGACAGTGTCCCTCCCGCATCCCAGGGTGGGCAGAGGGAAGGGCCGACTTGTTCCCTGGGGGCAGGCGTGCATGGAGTCAGCCTGGCCATGGAGCTGTGGCCAAAAGGGCAGTGGGGACAGCGGGGGCAGCTGGGCTGGGGTTTTTGCCGACGCTCTAATTTGGTGGCTGTCGCCACCCCTGCCCCCCACAGAGACCCTGACGTGGCCTGAGCCAGACTCCAGGGGCCATGCACCCTGATGGGTGGGGAGCAGGGGCTCAGCGTCAGGTCTGGTGCACTGACTGGGAGAAGGAGGGTCTCCAGCCCTGGACAGGCCCTGAGTGGGGTGGGGGCCCCCAGCTGCTGTGCCCAGCCCTGCCCCCAGGACCTGGCCCTGGCACTGTGCTGGCCGGGGCCAGGGAGAGAGTGGGCCCAGCTCCCAAGTCTGTGTGCCCACCTCGGCTGGGGGCGCCGACAGCCCGGGGTGTGGAGGGCCTCCCGTGACACCCGCCGTCAGCCGCGCCCTCTGCCTCTAGCCCGTGGACCTGGAGCCCGTGGACCGGGAGCCTGTCGTGTGCCACCCTGACCTGGAGGAGCGGCTGCAGGCCTGGCCAGTGGAGCTGCCTGATGAGTTCTTTGAGCTGACAGTGGATGACGTGAGAAGGCGCTTGGCCCAGCTCAAGAGTGAGCGGTGGGTGCTCCCTCAGTGCCTCCCAGCTTCTTCGAGTCAGGGTTTGCCCCGTCGGGTGCCTGTGCTGCCCGCCGTCCCCAGGTGCCAGCACTGGCTCGTGGCCCAGGTCCCTGACAGGCTGCCCTTAAGAGCACCTCAGAGGGTTGGGGCCTAGGGAGGGGTGTTCAGATCTTCCTGCCTTGTGCGGGGAGAGCAGCCCACTTCCACCCTGGCGGGTGCAGGTGAGGAGCCCGGGGCCAGTTGCCGTGGCCCCCATTCTGACCAGAAGCCCTGTTCCCTTCCCCTCCTCACCACAGGAAGCGCCTGGAAGAAGCACCCTTGGTGACCAAGGCCTTCAGGGAGGCGCAGATAAAGGAGAAGCTGGAGCGCTACCCAAAGGTCTGCAGACAGGACGTGGGGGCAGCAGAGGCACAGCTCTGAGGGGGCCCCCTGTCAGTTCTATGGACGGGACATGGGGGCAACTGAGGCACAGCTCTGAGCAGGACCCACCCCCCCCGTTGTGGCATGCCTGCCTCTAGTGGCCAGTCGATCCTCCCCTGCTCATGATTTAGAATGAATTTTTTTTTTGAGACGGAGTTTCTCTCTGTCACCCAGGCTGGAGTCAGTGGCACGATCTTAGCTTACTGCAAGCTCCGCCTCCTGGGTTCACGCTGTTCTCCCGCCTCAGCCTCCCGAGTAGCTGTAACTACAGGCGCCCGCCACTCACGCCCAGCTAATTTTGTTTTTGTATTTTTTAGTAGAGACAGGGTTTCACCGTGTTAGCCAGGATGGTCTCAATCTCCTGACCTCGTGATCCGCCCGCCTTGGCCTTCCAAAGTGCTGGGATTACAGGCGTGAGCCACAGTGTCCAGCCTAACTTTTTTTTTTTTTTGACATGGAGCTTTGCTGTCACCTAGGCTGGAGTGTGGTGGTGCGATCTCGCCTCACCGCAGCCTCCACCTCCTGGTTCAAGCAGTTCTCCTGCCTCAGCCTCCTGAGCAGCTGAGATTTCAGGTGTCCACTGCCAGTAGCTCGGCTAATTTTTGGATGTTTTTTAAGTAGAGATGGGGTTTCACTATGTTGGCCAGGCTGTTCTTGAACTCCTAACCTCAGGTGATCCGCCCGCCTCGACCTCCCAAAGTTCCGGGATTACAGGTGTGAGCCACCACGCCCGGCCGAATGAAACTTTTTTTTTTTGAGACGGAGTCTCACTCTGTCGCCCAGGCTGGAGTGCAGTGGCCAGATCTCAGCTCACTGCAAGCTCCGCCTCCCGGGTTCCCGCCATTCTCCTGCCTCAGCCTCCCGAGTAGCTGGGACTACAGGCACCCGCCGCCTCACCTGGCTAGTTTTTTGTATTTTTTAGTAGAGACGGGGTTTCACCGGGTTAGCCAGGATGGTCTCGATCTCCTGACCTCGTGATCCGCCCATCTCAGCCTCCCAAAGTGCTGGGATTACAGGCTTGAGCCACCGCGCCCGGCCCGAATGAAACTTTAAACAGCAAATTTGAACACAGGTCAATGTGGTTTTAGAACTCAGGCCACTGTGCGCACGCACGGTACTCGGCTGTCTCCGTGCCCGGCCTACCATGGGGGAGTCGAGGCCCGGGCTCTGATTGGGGGTGGCTGCTGCTTCTGCCTGCCCCAGCCCTGGTGTCCGTGGCCTGGCGTGGGCCGAGCGGGGAGGCCGTGCCTGGTCCCTGGTGCAGCTCCGGCCGTCCCTCCAACCTCTCCACTTGTCTGGCCTAGGTGGCTCTGAGGGTTCTGTTCCCCGACCGCTACGTCCTACAGGGCTTCTTCCGCCCCAGCGAGACAGGTGGGCAGCGCTGCCGGTGTCCGGGGAGGGGGGCGGGGGCCCACAGAGCCCCTCCTGGCTCCTTCCTTCCAGGCTACAGGACTGCAGCCACCTGGCCTGCGGGTCCCAGGGCACTGGGCAGGTGCAGGTGCTGAGGTCCCCTTGGGGGTGCAGAGGCGACCCAGTTTGCAGTGTCAGGCAGGCTGGGCACTCGCTCCAGATGAGCCTGTGGTCCTGAGTGCTCACATCACCCACCTACTGGGCACAGCTGGGGCAGAGGGGCACCCAGAGGAAGGCACCATACCCCGGGAGGAGGGCAGTGGAGCTATGACATTCAGGGGCTTGTGACCTGTACCCCAGACAGCTGGGTGGCAGCAGCCCAAGGTCGCAGGGACCTCCCCCAGGGAAGCACTGAGGCTGGGGTGGAGGGGGGACTGGGAGGTACAGGCTGGCAGTGGGAGTGCCCTCCTGCAGCAGGGCGGGGCTCCCAAGTGTGGCCCACACGGGGGCCCAGCCACGTCGAGCACCTGGGGTGCTGTGGGAGGAACAGGGCTGAATTCCCACCCCTCGGGGAAAGGCCCAGGAGGGTGGGAGCAGTGGCCCAGTGCCGGGGGCGGCCCGGGGCTGGTGTGGAGGAAGAACTGTCTGTATGTTCTTTCTCCTCTGCAGTGGGGGACTTGCGAGACTTCGTGAGGAGCCACCTGGGGAACCCCGAGCTGTCGTTTTACCTGTGTAAGTTTTTTCTCCTAAGCCCACTCCTGCCTCCAGTGCTCGAGACCCTGGTGCTGTGGGCACACCGCCCATCCCAGCTGGGGCTCTCGGCAGCTTCTCCATGGGAGCAGCATCTGTGGCCTCCCGCCCAGCTGCCTCCTGCAGCCTATGGTGTCTGTGTGGGGACCTAGCAGGGCCCTTCTCCCTGAGCCGGGCGGTGGGAGGGTGGGAGCCAGGCTTCCTGCCTTCTGTCTCAGCGCTCCGCTCCCCTCTGGAGCCCTGGGGCTCCCCCACCCCTGGGGCTCAGGCCACTCCAGCGAGAGGACTGTGGGAAGGGTCGGTGGACAGGAAGCGGCTGGCCTCCCTTGGAGCGTCTAGGTGGCAACGGGTTAGGCTGCCCCCCTCAAGCGGAGCTGGGCTGCATGGGTGGTGACCCCTGCAGTTGGGCCTGCCCTGCCCCAGCCCCTCCGAGCCCCCAGCTGGGGTTTCTGCAGCCGGAGTGTGGGCACAGGGTGTGATCATGAGGGGCTCTTCTGCCCCACGTGAGGTGTCACCCCCATCTTCGGGCCTGTCTTCTTTTGGGAGCGTGGATGGGGACCGCCGTGCTTCCTAACACATAGATGCCTTCTCTCCTCAGTCATCACCCCTCCAAAAACAGTCCTGGACGACCACACGCGGACCCTCTTTCAGGTACCCGAAGGCCTCCCTGGGGTGCTGCGGGGCGGGGCCCTCCAGGGAGGGCAGGACGCGAGGGTGAGGCCCGCAGTCAGGAAGGAGTGGCTTGGCAGGCGCTGGTGTGGGATAATAAAGCCTTTGAGAGCGGGTGGGTTCAGAGGGGGCCGTGCGCCTCTGAAGTTGTTTCTGACAGGTCTTTCCAGCCTCCTCTGCTTCCTGCCTGGCCCCGGGTGAGAAAGGGCCTGCTAGGCGGCCTGCCTGAACTGGGGCCGCTTGGAGGTCTCGGCCCCCCTGGGCTGCTGTGCTGGGGCCAAGGCAGCACCGGTGCCCGCCCAGGCGTCTGGGTGAGGAAGGGCCCGGCAGGCCTGGGAGCAGGGCTTGGGGAGCCCCAGAGGGACCAGGCCCTCAGCTGGAGGCGGCCGCCTGGGGCTTCAGCTGCCAAGTCTGTGTTCCTGCCCCTTCCCCCTTCCCGGCCTCTCCCGCTGGCCCCGCTGGCCCCTGCTAGGAATGCCCTGGTACCCATAGCTGTCCGCTGCTTCTGTGGGTCCCTGCCACCTCCCTGAGAGCTCCTGAGGGTGGGGCCAGAGTGAGGGTGCCCGGTCCCCAGCCCTGCTGGGCCGCCCTCCAGAGCCAGAAGCAATGAATGTCCTGTCCTTGGCCTGTGGGAGAGCCGCCTGGGGCCTTCCGAAGCCCTCTGGCCTAATGGTTTCCTCTTCAAAGCCTCTTCAGATATTTTAATTAGCAACAGAGGCGTTTTTTTTTTTTTAAGTGGCCACAGGCCTCTGCAGAGGCCTGGGTTGGAGGTGAGAAGCTTGCTTGCTGCCTGGGGCTGCAGCCACTTGCTGAGATGGGGCAAGAAGGCTGGCAGCTGCCAGGGGTGATCAGGAGCAGGACTGAGCGGGATTCCCTGAGACGGAGGCAGGGGAGGAGTGAGACAGTCCCCTCTCAGCCCCTGAGCTGCCGGGCGGACTCTGGGCCTCCTTCCTCCGTCTCCACCCCCTCCCTTGCTGGCCAGCCAGTTGATAAACATTGAATTTGGAAGATGCCTTGGGGTGGAGGAGGACCAGTGCCCAGGCCTGCAGCCCACCCTCCCACTGGGAGGCCCCCTGAGAGCACTGGGGTGCTGCTGCGCTGTTCCTGGGGATACATGGCTTCCCCGCCAGCCACCATCTCCTGCCCTCCGTCAGCTCGGCTCTAGTCTGGGGGCCTCTCGGGGTGGCGTCCCTGGTGACATTCCTGCCTGCCTGCCGTCAGAGAGCTGGCGGGGCCGAGGGGGGGAAGCCTGCCTCCCTGACAGGCAAGCAGGCGGCGGGCGTGGAAGCACCGGCTTTCATGTCTGTCTCTGGCGGGGCCCTGCTCCGGCCCCTGCTTCTAAGAGGGACAGCGTGCGTGGGTGTGGGGGCTCGGGTAGCCCGGCAGCCCTCTGTGGCCCTGGCCCGGGAGAGCGCAGGTTTTCTGGGAGGGCTGGGAGGAGGCGGCCAGGATTGAGGACAGGGAAGTGTGAGCAGCGTGGGGGCTCCACTGTGGGGAACAAAGCCCCGACCGCTGCCTGAAACCTGCTTCCTGGCCCTGGGCATCAGGGCTGGCACGGTCACCTTTGTGTGCGGTCCGCATCCTCATGTCATAAGGAAGGTCATCCTGGACTAGGCCCACCTTTGATGTCACGGTCACCTCACTTATCTCTTCAAACTCTCTGCTGTTTGGGCTTCCTTCCGTTGGCTTTGGTGGGGCAAGCCTGGCTCCTAACACCCTCTGTTTGTTGGAGCTCTCAGGCTGCCTCGGGGGACCCTCTGCCAGGACACTGGCCACCCACTTGGGAAGGAGTGACTGGCACTTCCGGCCTGAGTGCCTGCTGGGCGCCCACCCCTAGCCAGGTCTGTCCTTCCTTTCCACCCAGGACAGCCCCGTCCTGTACTGCTGTGTTGCCCACTGCCAGGGCCTCTTGGGAACGACAGGCCCCCTTCCTCCCACCCACCAGGCCCTACCCCACCTGGACCCTCTGAAATGTTCCTCGTTGACAAATGGTCTTGCAGAAGGTGGGATGGCTCCTGCAGTCCCCGCTCCCGCTCTGTGGGTGGATGCCCCGTCTCTCCCTGCCCGGGCACCGTGGTGCCTTCTCCCTCCCGGGCACCATGGTGCCACCTCCCTCCCGGGCATCTTGGGCTGTAAGGGCTCCTCTCTTGGCTTCGTTTCCCCGAGGGTGGTGCCGTTCTCTTTGGAGGGGGCAACCGGGGCGCTGGGCCACGTGTGCATGCAGCCCCTGCAGAGTTGCTGCCCCATGGGGGTTGGCGTGGGCCTCCTTTCGGAAACTCTTCCTGGCAACACTGAGTGGGGTAAGGGGCTGGCAGCAGAGAGGTGGCCGGATTTGGGACCCCAGTGTCCTGGGCAGCAGCGAGGGAGGAGCCGGCCCCAGGCCCTCAGGCTGTGTCAGGGCAGGGCGGGTGCCCCCACTTCTCCCTGTCAGCCGAGGGAGCCAGGCGGGCAGCCTGAGACCTCCTGGGGCAGTGCTGGTGGGGAAAGGCCTCTCAGCCTGAGCCTCCCTCAAAGGCCCGTCCTGGGCCCTGCTCTGGGTGGCTGGGGGGATGGTGTGACCCACCTTCCTTTTCTAGCCCCAGCTTGGTGACCGGGTGGTTCCGTTCACCCTGGGTCGCTTACTGAGATGGCGCC
The DNA here is from genome assembly GCF_037993035.2 of Macaca fascicularis. Classification (NCBI taxonomy): domain Eukaryota; kingdom Metazoa; phylum Chordata; class Mammalia; order Primates; family Cercopithecidae; genus Macaca; species Macaca fascicularis. Next base: position 88,404,312 of record NC_088390.1, read on the forward strand.
TGGGAACCAGGGCAGAGAACACCCTTTCCACCAGTGGGGGACGGAGGTGACATGGACTCTGGGAGGCTCCTTTTTTGGGGTCCATCCAGAGGCCAAGCCTCTCCAAGCACGGGTCAGCCTCCATGCCGCCCAGTCTGCTGACCCTCCTCTCCACCATCCCCTCGTCCGAGCAGTGGGATCCCTCCTGAGTCAAGGCTGGGCACGAGCACGTGGGGACAGCCGGGTAGGCTGCCTGGCTCAGTGCTCCTTGCATAGAGGCGCAGACAGAGCCCGGGTGCCCAGGCCCGGCCACCAAGCCTACTTCCTTCCGCTGGCGTTCCCGAGTCCTGCCTGCCCCTTTCTGTGCGTCCCACGGGGCAGTGCTGGGTGAGGGTCCTGGCCTGTGCGGCTGTGATGAACACCAGGTGCCTCTCTGCATCGGTGGCTTCTGAGGGAGCCCTCTTGCCCCTTGCAGGTGGGGCTGGCCAGGCCTCCTGTGCCCACAGCGGCCTCTGGGCAGTGTCCCCTGGGCTTCTGTGAGCAGTTGCAGCCTGGGTGTGAATCTTGGAGGCCCCGTGGTGATGAAGCATGCCGTCCGCCTGTGAGAGGCCGAGACCACGGCGGCTCCTGGCGCTGTCCTCCCCGTGCTCCCTTCCTGGCTCCCCAGCTTCCGGCGCCTCTTCGGGGCCACTCGGGCAGCCCCTGCCCACCCCACAGGCCCTTCTCTCCTCACAAGGCTTTGATCCCAGGCGGCACAATTGGGTTTTCAAAGCATTCACGGCCCTTGTTTGTGTCCCTGGGCCCCTGGCTGGAGGCTGAGGTTTCAGCGTTCCTGGGCCTGGCCTTTGAAGCTTCCTCTTATTAATCTTTTAACATCCCCCAGCCCCACTCCCACCCCCAGCCTGTGGCCCCGAGCAGCCTGGAGCCGGGAGGGGGAATCTGGAGCTGGGAGGGGGATACCCACCCTGGCAGCTGCGCCTCTCCACGGTGGTCCCGGCACATACGCCAGGACCCGCCACGCCTGGCCCCACCTTCCTCAGGTGCAGAGGCCAGAGGAGGGAGGACTGTGATGCTGCATGGCTTGAGGACCCTCGAGGCCGCAGCCTTCAGCTGGCTTGGGGCTTGGGGTGGTCCCATGGAGGGCGCTGGTCCCAGGGCGCCCTGGCCTTGCGTACAGGGGTAGGGTTGGTGCCAGACAGGAAGCTGGGCGAAGAGGGGTTCATGGGGGCCGGGCAGGCAGAGCCCGCCTGATGGTGGAGCTGTGGCCATCAGCAGGGCCGGGCCCTGGGGGTGTGGCTGCCTCCACCGCAGGGGGGTGCTCTGCCCATGGTGCCCACCCCACCCCTGAGCCCCCCGCCCTCCCTGCAGGCAAACCTCTTCCCGGCCGCTCTGGTACACTTCGGAGCCAAGGAGCCGGCAGGTGAGTGTCGGTGGTTGGGGCCGGTGTTGGAGCCCAGCCAGCCTGTCTCTGGACCTCAGAGTCAGCTGCCTGGAAGGGCGTTCAGTCTGGGGCCTCCTTTGGGTCTGAGAGGGAGCTCTGCGGCCCCAATAACCACCTCCCCGAGAGAGGGCTGGGACAGCCACCTGCTGGCCACTGCCCTCCCAGAGCCGAGTGCCGATGGGCAGATGCTGGGCGGATGGCGGATGGCGGATGGGCCCCCCCCCAGAGGCTCAGGGTGAGCTTGGGCCTCCCTGCAGGTGTCTACCTGGAGCCTGGCCTGCTGGAGCACGCCATCTCCCCATCTGCAGCTGACATGCTGGTGGCCAAGTAAGTGCCTGTGGGTCTGGGGGCACCTCCCATGGCGGCACTCACCAGCCTGCATCTTCGTCTCCCCCTAGGTGCATGTCCAGGGTCGCTGGGTCCCCTTCCCCATTGCCAGCCCCTGACCCTGCACCTGAGTCTGAACCAACTGCTGAGGAGGGGGCACTGGGCCCCCCTGAGCCCATCCCAGGGACGGCCCAGCCTGTGAAGAGGAGCCTGGGCAAGGTGCCCAAGTGGCTGAAGCTTCCGGGTACTGTGGCCGGGTGGAAGGCAGGGTGCTGTGGCCGGGTGGAGGGTGGGGGGCTGGGTGCTGTGGCAGGGCCATTGGGCTGAAGGGCTAGGTGCTGTGGCCGGCAGGGCCGAGTGCTTCAGCTGGGCGGGTGGGCGGGTGGCCGGACAGCAGGAGCCCAGGGCCTGTGGTCACCCTGGTGTGTTTGCACTACAGCCAGCAAGAGGTGAGAGCCACCAGCCCAAGGTGCCCACTCTGCCACCCACAGGACCACCTCCCCTGCCAGTAGGAATAAAGACTTGTGCATCCCTCAACGCATTCCTGTCGTGCTTCCTCCAAAAAAGGGCCGCCGTCCTCTGCCCTGGCTCAGCTGGACTGCAGTGTCCAGGCCTGAGAGCCTGGTGGACCGTGGTGTGGGCCCTTGAGGAGCATTGTGGACCGTGGTGTGCATCCTGAACCCATGTGGGTCTCCTCTTCATTTTTACCTAATAGTTATTTATCCCTCCTCTAAGGAGAACAGAAGTGCTGGAAGAAAGGCTTTTTTGGGGAAATTACCTGCAACCCAGGAGCCAAACCCCGGGCCGAGAGCTGGGGGAGGAGTTAGTAGGTCCCCCCACATCTGCAGGGCAGGGCCTGACCTTGGGCCTCCCACTGCCCCTGAGCGGCTATAGTGCTGCGTTCTGGCCCTGGCCCACCCCACAGCCAGCCTCCCCAGCAAGTCTGATGACTTCCACAGGCTCCCAGGGCTTTCAAACTGACCTACTGAGGTGGGCAGAGCAGGGAAGGGGTGGGTCTCAGCAGCTCTGCCTTCCCGGGGCCAGTGAGGCTCAATCAAGGATGAAGAGGCTTGCCTCAAAGTTGTCTTTGGGCACCAGGGCAGGAGAGAGGCTGGGCCGCCTCTGATGGGTCCCACGGGGCAGCTCTTATGCTTCCCACCCTGACTCCCTACCCCTTCCCCTTCCTGCGTGGGGCACCGGGATGGTGCTCAGCTGAGAGCCCCTGGGGTGCTTCCAGTCCTGGGCTCTGACGAGAGAGAAAGTGAGGTGGGCTGGAGGGGAAGTGGCCAAGGCTCTGCCCACTTCCCAAGCGTTGGCACAAGTGGAGCTTATGCCAGAGGCCCCTGAGAGTCAGAGGGCAGCCAGACTTGGGCGGGGCATCCAGGCAGGTCCCACAGCCCTGTGTCTCCAAGGGTGGGCAGAGGGCATGGCCTGAGGGGGCTGAGCTGCACCCCACGCACTGCTTGGGGCCGGTGTCGGAGAAGAGGGGAGGCCTGTTCATTTCAGCAGGCCCTTGGGCCAGTCTCTCACCCTGTGCATCTTGGTCCTGCCTGTGGCCACTGCCTGCGGCCACAGGAACATTCCTGGAAGCCACTGCCCACTGGTGGCAGCTCCCGTGGCTGCCCCAACCCCTGGGGCAGGAGTAACATTTTCCAGGCGGGTGGCCACATGTACGCGGCCCGGGTTCCGCAGCGCCTGGGGGCGGGGCCGAGTCACTCGCACACATGCTGTTTGTTAGTGCGTCCTCCTGGTGCTTTGCTTTCTTACCAGGAGTGGAAGGGTGCGCACGGGGAGCGAGGCTTTGAAGCAGTTTGACTTGGGTGATTAATGGCAAGAAGGCCAAGCTGGGAGAGACAGTTTTGATTTATTGATGCTGCTTTGTGAGAACAAATTTATAGCCGGGGGAAGCATCTTCCAAGGGGAATATCGCATGGCTGGAAAGGTCACACGCCAGCTTTGATGTCAGGTGGCAGGAATGTGGGCAGGAGGCGGTGCTGCCAGCCGCTGTTTGTCAAACGCACAGGCTACCTGGTGGCTGGGCCTTTCCCAGCACCTGCCTGTAGGACCCTGGGTGGTACGCACACTGTTGCCCCAGGGAGGAGAGGCAGGGACTCCCCAGGTGCTGCCCCTTCCCACACCAGTGTCCCCACTGGACACTCCGAGGGCAGCAATGCACTGCAGTCCTGCCCCTTCTGCACAGGCTGGAGACACCTGGGGATCTTGTTTGAATCAACTCAACCCCTCAGGTCCTTCCCCGCCTGTTATCAGAGGCCGCTGGAAACACAAGGCCTGTTTCTGTGGACCGGGGCTCCTCTGGGGGTGGCCTCAGCCACAGCTGAGATCCCTAGAAGTCCAGGAGCTGTGGGGGAGAGAAGTGCTTAGGGCCAGCCAGCTGGGCACCTCCACTGGCGCCGCGACCCACGCTCACCCACCAGCTGCGGGAGCACCTTCTCCAGCTGGTCCACATCCACACGGAGCGTGTCTTCTGCCCGGGCCTGCCGCACCCCGCGGACTGCTGCTTCTGCGGCGAGAAACGCGAGGTGGGGGATCTTAAACCCGAGCCCAGCGAGGGCCTCAGCCTGGGCCGGTGCCCCCACCCACACCCACGGGCAGCCCCCAGAACCAGGCCACAGCACCTGACAAACAGGCTCAGGAGACCCAAGTTTAGGACCTTGTGGGAAACTGGGGAAAACACATCTTGGTTTTCCCGCTGTGAAAACACAAAAGAATCCGGGACGCGGTGCCCGGAAGGAGCGTGGACCCCGGACTCACCCACAACAAAGATCTTCAGCAACTCCGCCATGAGCTGCAGCGCGTCCCCGCTCACTGCAAGGCAGGGGAAGTCATGTGGGACCCTCACCCACCGCTCCGGCTGGGGGCTCCAGACCTACCCCCGCCCGCCCCAGGCCTTGGCCCTGCAGAGTTGCAGGAAAGGGTCTCTGAGGACAAGTACGGGGACCCACCTCCCGCCCACACCCGCCTGTACCTTTGGTCTTGTCATCCTTAAAGTGCAGGTGCAGCAGCCTGCTCACCAGCTCCTGGAAGAGAGGGGGTGTCAGCCAGGCCCCACCCTCCCCCCACACCCCCGGGCTGGTGATCACTCTGGGTGACGGTGGCTGTGATTTCTGGCTGCAGATGCCCTCTGTGCTTGGGCCTCTCCCAGGGCAGGGGACGAGGGCCAGCCTAGTGGTTAGGGTGGCAGAAGCTGGAGAAGCAGGATGTGTGGGCAGCTCCACTCGGGGCGCCAGGACTCTTTGCAAGGTCTGTGCAAGGAGCCTCCCTACAGCGTGAGTGGTTGTAGACACGGGAGCAGGCCCCGCTGCTGGGGCTCCAGGGAGAGTGGAGAAAGGCCTCGTTGAGTCTGGCCTGATCTTGCACTCCCATCCCCGGCAGAGGGCCATGGCTCTGCTCTCCTTGTGGAGAGGCAGGGAAGGCAGAGCCCGGGTTGGGTCTGGAGGCTGGAGGTGGCTGCTCCCAGGTGGGCTGGACTGAGGGAGTGCCACCCGTAAGGCCTTGCTTGTGCCAACTCTGTTCTGGGTGCTGGGTCAGCTCCTGACCAGTCCTGCCCTGGTGCTCATGATCCTGCAGGAGGTGCTGGTGTCCTGGGGGTACAGAGCTAGGCTGTGCCAGCGTGGTCCGCAGGCTGGAGTGAGGGGTGGGCCAGACGCTGAGGGCCCAGGGCCTGATCAGCTCTCCGTGGCAGGCAACTGGGAATCCTTTCTAGGTTTTTTGTGGAAAGCAGCACTGGCATTTGAAAGGACCACTCTGGCTGCCAAGCCCGGGGTGGGGGGAAGGGAGGGGGCTGCAGAGCCAGGGCCTTTCTGCCTTCCTGATGGACGGAGGACAGGGACAAGGGGGGAGTCCACGCTGAGACCCCAAAAGGACAGCACTGCTCTGAGGAGATGGGGGGCTGTGGGCATGTGTATTTTGGAGCCAGGACGCAGGAGCTCAGTTTGGGATGCATTGTGTGTGAACACAGGAGCTATCCACACAGAGTGGCGGGTGGCAGCGGCAGTGGTGGCGGCCGAGACTCAGGAGGGCAGCCCTGGGTGGCTGGTGGAGCCACGAGACTCAGTGAGGCGGCCCAGACCAGGCACTGGCCCACGGTGGCTGGGAAAGGAGCCAGCATGGAGCGTCCAGGGCTGGGGGCAGGGCAGTGGGCGCCCAGGAGCCCAGAAACAGGCACTAACCTGTGAACAACCGGCTAGGCCGCCAGCGTCGGCCACAGGGAGGTCACAGCACCTCACCCGGAGCAGTCCAGCAGGTGACAAGCAGAGCATGGATGGGTGAAGCCCTGAGACGCGGGAGGTGAAATGTTCCCCAGCAGGGGGCAGCAGGGTCCAGCATCCCGGCTCGTCCTGAGCCCTCGCTGTCCCCTAGCCAGGGTCCCAGGCACCACCCGCATGAGCCCAGCGCCACCTGCTGGTCCTTCCTGCTGCTTACAGCCAGCAATACCGGAAAGGCACCGGAAACCGTCCAGAAGGCACTACCTTCCCACCTGCTCCGGGACCCCACGCCAGAGAGTGGCGGATGCCGGGGCTGCCTTGACAATCCAAGGGGCTGCTCCGTACACCGGCAGCGGCCTCGGAAGGCAGGCCCAGCACTGGGGCGGTTGTGGGAGGGCCTGGGACACACCCAGCTTTGCCCCATGACCTGTGGACGCCACACCAGGGCTGCAGGCCCCCTGCTCCCCGTCGTCTTCACATTCATCCTCTGCAATGACCACAACTCCAGCTCTGGCCAGAGCCCTCGGGCCTCTAGTTGTCAGGTGGGCTTGATGGAGAGAACACATGACCTCCTGGGGTGTGTCCCCAGTGCCCCCTCTCCGGCAGTGGCCTTTCAGCTACTCTAACCTGGTGGATTCTCCCAACCACCCAGTGAGGTGGCCCAGGCCTCAGTGACTTTCTCCTTCTGAGTTCTGGCGAGAATCTTCAGCAACTCCACCAGAGTGCCCCACACTGACCCCCTGCTGTCTCGGGTGATAAAGAAGGGCCCGATGCAGGAGAAACAAAGAATTCTCCCTGCTTCTACAGGACTTCCCTGAAGTCCTCCCCCCAGGATGGGTTCACAAGGGCCTGAGACCCTCCCTTCCCAGGCCACAGAGGCCCATGAGGCCCTGCTGACATTGAGGAAGCTCAGTGCCCCAACCTTCAGGTAGAGCAAAAGAAAGAAAGGCTCAGAAACCACTCTGCCTGCACCGATGGGACCCCGCACATGGACTCTGCACATGGCACCCTGTGAGAGCTCCACTTGCCAGGGGCAGGGAAGAGCGGGGCACGCCTTGCAGCCTGGGCGGATCCTGGCTCAGACGGCCTGGGTCTGACCCTAGCTCTGCTGAGTCACTTAACGCCCCCGTGCCTCAGTTTCCCCACTCGCGGGTGGGGTTAATCCGTGTCAAGTGTGAGTAACGTGGAGTACCGAGGAAACCACGCGTTCCTAGCTCAGTGCTGGTGCCCACTAGGGAGCAGGCAAAAGGGAAACCACTGTGCCTGGCGGCTAGGGTAGGTCCTGCCGGCTCCTCGGGCTGGATGGTCTCACTGTCCCCGTCCTGGGGCCTGATCTCCCCTTAACAGGAGACCCCAGGCTCAGGGCGCAGGGCGGCGGCCCAGCTCGTCCTCTCTTCGCCGGCTTGGACTCCGCCATGAAGGCGCCCACCCCTGCCTGTTTCTGCAGACCCTCTCCACCTTCCCGCAGCCCCGGCTGCCCCACGCGCCCTTCTACTAGCTGCGAGACCCCGCCCAGGAGGGCGCGGGGCGCGCGGCCGGGCTGGGGTCGGAGTCTGAGAACGGGCCCAACCTCAAAGACACAGGTGGGCGGCGCGGGGGCTGGCGTCTGGCCCTCACGGTGTCACGCGTGGGGTCGGGACGGAGCGTCCACACCTCCCTGGCCCCTGCCTGCCGGCCCTCACCTTCCGGAAGCCGGCTCCAGCTCCGACTCCCTCCATGATCGCAGCAGCGAAGCGCGCCCTCCGGAACCCCGCCCCTCCAGCCAATGAGCGCAGAGCGCGCCCTCGGAGCCCCGCCCCGCTCCCCTAGCCAATGAGCCCGGAGCGCCTTCTCTCGGAGCCCCGCCCCAATATCTCAGCCAATGAGGCCGGAGCGCGCCCTCCATCAGCCCCGCCCTCACGTCCCTCAGCCAATAAACCCGGAGCGCTCCCTTCCGGGACACCACCCTCACACCCATCAGCCAATGAGCCCGGAGCATGCCCCTTCGGGGCCCCACCCTCATGCCTCTAGCCAATGAACCTGGAGCGCGCTGCCCCCTTTCAGCTTGCGGCCCGAAGGGCGCGCCAGTTCCTTTGTTTTCATTGGCCCGCACCGAGGGCTGCCTGCGCAGAGCCTGCTGGGAGTTGTAGTTCCCGCGGCCTCTCCCGGGGCGCCTTGTTCTTCCTGGATACTGAGGCCCCGACGCGGCAGTCGCGAGGGCGGGGTTGGGGCTGCAGGCGCGGCAGGGCCTGGAGGGGTCGCGCGACGCGCCTGCCTGCTTCCTGCACGGGTAGTCCCCAAGCACTGCGGGGCCCCAGCCCTACCGCCCAGCCCCCGCGCTCCAGGACCTCCCGCCCGCAGAGCCCACTCGGATTCGTCTGGGTCGGCGGAGGCCCCGTCTGCCGTACCCGGCGCTGGGACTGCTCCGCACCGAGCGGCTCCCTTTAAGCAGCTGCGGGAGCATGCGGAGGAGGCCCTGCCGGCCCCGCGGGTCATGGAGGAGTTCCGGCGCTCCTACAGCCGCCTGTGCAGGGAGAGTGGGGCCGAGCCCCAGGAGGCTGTCCTGCAGCAGCTGCACCAGCTTCCCAGGGGCCGGCTGGACCTGGCCACGCAGAGCCTGACGGTGGAGACCTGCAGGGCCCTGGGCAAGCTGCTGCCGAGGGAGATGCTGTGCACGGAGCTGGTCCTGAGTGACTGCATGCTCAGCGAGGAAGGTGGGCAGGCGCGGCGGGGTGGATCTCTCTGCTCCTTAGCTGCCCACACTGTTGCCTCGGCAGCCCCAGAGGTCGCTTCCTCTCCATGCTCTCCTCTTTCTGTGCCTCGGTTAAAGCGAGCAGGGGCGCCCCTTCCTGCACCTGGGAGTAGAGGACAGTTCCTCTGTAGGACAGGGGAGAGACCTTAACATGTCCCGCTTAGCTGGTTCCCCGCGTGCTGAGCCGGCTTGGTGCCTGAAGGGGCTGCAGGTGTTTCAAACATGACTTCACAGCGAGACTCTTGGCCAGCGCCAACCCAGACCACCGGGACAGTTGTCCCTCCCTGGGTCTAGGGAGCTGCCCTGAAAAGGGGCCAACGGGGAGGATCTTGGGGTCAGGAGGGGCAGAGAGTGACCGCTGGCCCCCCTTACACAGGGGCCACACTGCTGCTCCGAGGCCTGTGTGCCAACACCGTGCTGCGCTTTCTGGACTTAAAGGTGAGAGACCTGCGCTTTTGAGTGTCCGAATGTGCCAGCCCGGCAAGAGGAGAGGGGGAAGATGCCAGGTGTCAGGGGCCGGGGGTCTGGGCAGGTGGCTGGAAACTGTCTGTGAGTCCCCAGGCTGTTCTCTGATGGCCTCCTGTGTGTGACCATCTCCGGAGCAAGAGTTCATGTCGGCAAACAAGCCGGCCCTTGGAAGCCCCCTGAAGGCAGGGAGCCCAGGAGCTGAGGGAGGCTGCACCTCCCTGCAGAGTGCACCCCAGCCTTGTCCCCTGGCTGACCAAGGCCCTTGGGGCATGGGCGGGAATTCAGAGCCAGTCAGGGCACGGGAGTGACTGACGGCCTGTTTCTCTCCTAGGGCAACAATCTTCGGGCCGCAGGGGCTGAGGCTCTGGGAAAACTCCTCCAACAGAACAAGTCCATTCAGAGGTGGGGGGTGGTCCGGACCCACCATCACCGCAGGCCCTGTCTCTGGTTGAGGATTGGCCCCAGAGCACATGGTTCTGCAGCCCGAGTTCCACACTGCCAGTTGCCCGTGTTTCACATATGCTGGCAGGGAGTAGTCAGAGGCTCCGGCCCATCAGACCCCAAGCCCACACCTGTCCCTAAGCCCTGGACCCCACAGGCCAGGCTGTCCCCTAGGCGAACTCTGGTTCCTGCCCCTCCTGCAGCCTCACGCTGGAGTGGAACAGCCTGGGCACGTGGGACGATGCCTTCGCCACCTTCTGCGGGGGCCTGGCGGCCAACGGCGCCCTGCAGCAGCTGGACCTCCGCAACAACCAGATCAGTCACAAGGGCGCTGAGGAGCTGGCCCTCGCCCTGAAGGGCAACACCACCCTCCAGCAGCTGGGTGAGGCCTCCCAGGCGCCTCAGGCTCCTTCATCCCTCTGAGGCTGCCTTTGCTCTTGGAAGTAAGGGGCTAGGGGACTTGCTTGCATTCCTGCTCTGTTGACCACAAGGCAGTGCCCCGCAGGGAAGCACCCCGGCCAGGCCAGCTCCCCCTCTGCCAGGTGCATTCTGTCTGGTGACTACAGGTTTCCTTCCAGACCTGCGCTGGAATAACGTTGGCCTCCTGGGGGGCCGGGCCCTCATGAACTGTCTCCCCAGCAACAGAACCCTGTGGAGGCTGGACCTGGCTGGGAACAACATCCCCGGGGATGTCCTCAGAGCCGTGGGTACGGTGCGGGGCTGTGTGGAGCGTTGTGTCAGCCTTTGACAGAGGCCTGTCCGCTGAGGTCGGGGTGCTCGGCTCAGGACTGGAACTGATGAGGAGAGCAGCCTGAGCGCCCAGGGGAAGCGGGAAGGAGCAGAGGGGTCATGGGGCACCTGTTTGGCACTTGATTGGCGTTGACCACACATTGGCATTGTCTGAGGCGCCCTGTGCTTGCTGAGTTCTTACGACCTGTGCAGTGGCGGCGTGCCCATTTCACAGCTGGGAAAGCTGAAGCCGTGTGGCTCACAGCCCTGGCCTTGATGGCTTTGCTGATGTTTCAGGTGGCCCAGGCCTTGGCCAGGAAGGCTCCCTGGTCACCCTGAGTTTGTGGCCCTGCATGTGAGTCATGAGAGGTGGGGCCGCCTGGCCTGTGTTGGCCTCCACATTCCCTCCCACCAGCGACCCCAAATCCTTGCAGCTGATGTCTCAGCCTTAGGCCCTAGTGCCCCAGACCCAGCTGAGAACTTTGCCAGGCGCCGTACTCCCTAATCCACGCACAGCGGCAGCCTCTTCCGGCCCCTGTGCTGAGGGCTCACCCCTTCTGCTGGCTCTGCCTGGCCTCTGGCTCCAGCTGCACCGTCCCTGGCTTTGCCTCAGTGCTGCCCTGGGTGTTGTCATCGCTCCTGACCTCTGCCCCCTAGCCACATGCCACCCAGATCTTTCCAGAACATGAGCTGGGCACAGCGTTCGCCTCAGCATTGTGCGGTGCCCCTTGACCTTTGGAATGGTGGCCAGATGCCCCAGGATGGCCCTCGCCTTTTGCGGTGTAGCAGCCCCCACCACCTCTGCCCCACGTGTGCCCGCACCCCCCAACACCAGGTGCCTCCTGCTCACAGCCCCAACCCCACGAAGCACCTTCCACCCTCATGCACTGAGGGGGCACCCCTGACTTGCCAGGAGAGACCTTGCCCTACAAGGCATTGATTCCCAAGCAGCCAGCCGCCGGGTGCAAGGCTGGTGGCCACCAGCCACTCCTGAGGCTAAGCAGCTCCGGGGTGACACAGCTCCTTGTGTGTGTGTGTGTGTGTGTGTGTGTATGTGTGACTGAGTTCGCTCTGTCACCCAGGCTGGAGTACAGTGGCGCAATCTCGGCTCACTGCAACCTCCACCTCCCGGGTTCAAGCGATTCTCCTGCCTCAGCCTCCTGAGTAGCTGGGATTACAGGTGTGCAATACCATGCACGGCTAATTTTTTGCATTTTTAGTAGAGATAGGGTTTCATCATGTTGGCCAGGCTGGTCTCGAACCCCTGACCTCAGGTGATCCGCCCACCTCGGCCTCTCGAAGTGCTGAGATTCCAGGCATGAGCCCCTGCGCCCGGCTGACACAGCCCCTTCTGCAGAGCAAGCCATGGGCCACAGCCAGGACCGGCTCACCACCTTCCAGGAGAACCAAGCCCGCACTCACGTCCTCAGCAAGGAGGTCCAGCACCTCCGGGAGGAGAAGTCCAAGCAGGTGAGAATGGCGCCTTCACTGACCTTGGAGCTGCTCGTGGCTGGAGGGCCTGGCCATGTCCTGCCTCCTTCGGCCCCGTGGTCTGCCCACCTTCCCTTCCTTGGGGCCGCAGAGCCTGTCTGAGTGGCTCGTACCGGGAAGGAGGGCGGCCTCCTGGTCTGATCTCCTGCAGGTGGGCTTCCTTGGGGAGCTGGTGTCTGAGCCCCAAGGCCTCCCTCTGCAGGAGCCACCCTTCCTGTGAAGGAGACAGGGCGCTGTGGGTGGAGCCCTTTGCTGCCTTGCTGTGTTGGTGGGCACCGGCTCTCCTTCCCCCGAGAAGGTCGCGTGGACAGGCTGTAGGTGCTCTGACAGGGCTGTGGCTGTCTCTGTCCCCAGTTTCTGGACTTGCTGGAGACCATTGATAAGCAGCGGGAAGAGATGGCCAAGAGCAGCAGGTGAGCGGGCGCAGGGCAAGGGCAAGACAAGGCTTCAGGGATTGGGTCCTGGCTCAGACTCAGATGGGACCAACCTGAGCCCACAAGTGAGACCACGAGGTGGTGGCTGGAGGCTCAGTGCCCAGGCGACCGTAGATGCTTAAGGAACAGCAGCAGCTACCGAGGCCAGAGGGGTACGGGAGCGCTCTGGGGTTTGGGTTACTCTCTGCACCCTCCTCTCTGCCCACAGGGCGTCGGCAGCCCGTGTAGGACAGCTTCAGGAAGCCCTGAATGAGAGGCACTCCATCATCAACGCTCTCAAAGCCAAGTAAGTAGGGAGTGGCTCAGGATACTTCAGAAACGTGCCCACAGCGCAGAGGAGGGTGGTGTGAGCCTGTGTGCAAGTCCCGTTTGCAATGTAGAGGTGGGAAACGGTGAGGCTGGGGCAGTAACCCAGAAGCCTTCCTGGAGGAGGCGGGTGCTGGCTGGGGTTCACTAGGTGCCCAGCAACAGTGAGAGCAGCGAGGACTTTGTAAGGCACGTGAAGCTCCAGCCGGGGCGGGGGTGCTGGCCTTCCTTTCTGCAGGCTGCAGATGACGGAGGCCGCCCTGGCTCTGTCAGAGCAGAAGGCCCAGGACCTGGGGGAGCTCCTGGCCACAGCGGAGCAGGAGCAGCTGAGCCTATCGCAGAGGCAGGCCAAGGAGCTCAAGCTGGAGCAGCAGGTGGGTGGGCAGGCTTGAGAGGGGTGGGCGGCAGCTTCGTGACCCTCACTGCCCATACCACGTTCCCCTCCCAGGAAGCTGCGGAGCGGGAGTCTAAGCTCCTCAGAGACTTGTCTGCTGCTAATGAAAAGAACCTGCTTCTGCAAAACCAGGTATCTGTGGGGGAGCCAGGGAGCCCAGGGTGGGCACGGCAGGGCCGGGCTGCAGCTTCCCTCTCTGGTGCCGGCTTTCCAGGTAGAGGAGTTGGAGCGGAAGGTCAGGTGTCAGCAGGAGCAGCTGTTCCAGACCAGGCAGGAACTGACCAGCACATCAGCCGAGCTGAAGATGCGGGCCATCCAGGCCGAGGGTGGGCGTGGGCAGGCCTGCTGTGGAAGGGTTGGGGATGGGCACCCTGGGGACAGGGTCCCCCAGGAGATGCTTACACACGCTCTGCCCCCTGGGCTTCCAGAGCGCCTGGACATGGAGAAGAGAAGGTGCAGACAGAGCCTGGAGGACTCGGAAAGCCTGCGCATCAAGGAGGTGCCCTCTTTGTTGGCCTCATCTGGCTTCTAATGCTCCTCAGCCTCTGTCCTTGGTGTCATGCAGGTGTCCCCAAAGCACATGCCCGGTGGGAGCTCCCCTTGCCAACCTGGGGTCACTGGGTGGCTGTATTTTGCCAGCCTGAGCGGATGTCAGACCCAGAACCTTCTATTGGGGCTGGGAGGGGACCCCGGCCATGCCTCAGCCGTAGTACAGGCTGCCGCTGAAGAGACACCAAGCCCCACCTGTGCAGCGTGCGCATGCTAGGGTAGTTTCCTGCTAGGCCACCCGAGGCAGTGCTTTCTCAGAATGAACAAGGTTCCCAAGAGACGCCTGCCTTCCAGGGTGGGGAGTCCATGGGGCGAAGGTAGGGAGGCCCGGCTCTCCAGCCTGGCCCCACAATTCCTGCCCCTGAGCAGGTGGAGCATATGACCCGGCACCTGGAGGAGAGTGAGAGGGCCATGCAGGAGCGGGTGCAGAGGCTGGAGGCTGCTCGGCTGTCCCTGGAAGAGGTGAGCTCCCACCAGGCAGGGCCAAGCTCTGCCTTCACGCTGGGCTGAACAAGGCAGGCACCCCTGATGTTCACCACCTCAGGACCACAGACACCCCTTCCTGGCCTCAGAGCCTCATACGTCCCACTTTGGGGACCCACCCACCAGTGTGCCCAAGAAGCTAGAGGGACTTAGGTGGCATTCGGGCTCCATTGGCCGTAGGCACCTTGCCCAGCGAGCTAGGTGGCAGAGCAGCTGCGTGGCCCTCAGGAGGCTGGCAGAGAGGAGCTCCCCTCGTTGGGGTTGGCTGGATGGGCCAGAGAGAGAAGGGCCTTGGGCCAGGGACAGGAGAACGCACTGGCAGGTGACCGTCTATGTAGGAGTTGGGCCGAGTGAAAGCAGCGGCACTCAGTGAGCGTGGCCAGGCGGAGGAGGAGCTGATCAAGGCCAAGAACCAGGCCCACCTGGAGGAGGTGAGCCACACAGATGTCCACCACCCTCTACGAGAGCCAGGCTGCCCAGCATCACGGTCCACATGCAGACTCCAGAGCCGTGGTCTGAGTGGGGAGGCGGGAGTGTGGTGTTGAGGTCAGATCAGCACACCCTGGACACTGTTGGGTCGGCTTCAGCCTTAGATCAGGACCTGAGATAGTGGAAAGGTTTGGCTCATCTCTGCAGCCTGTGACTACACGCATGGAGGGACTGGAAGGGTGGTGTGACCGGAGAGGGAGGAGGGGAGCCCAGAGGGCATCTGGAGGAGGTGGCTGCCAGGGGAGCAGGTTCAGAGTCGCAGTAACTAGAGCAGCCAGTCCTGCAGAGGGATGGGGTCGTGCCCATGCAGACTCCCTCAGGTGAGCTCAGGCTGAGCCCCTCATGCTCTGTGGCGGCTCCTGTGCTCACAGCGACAGCGTCTGGCTCACCTGGAGGACAAGCTGCGACTGCTGGCGCAGGCGCGGGACGAGGCGCAGGGCGCTTGCCTGCAGCAGAGGCAGGCGGTGGCCGAGGCCCAGACCCGGGCCAGCCAGCTGGGCCTGCAAGTCGAGAGCCTGCGGCGGCGCCTGGAAGAGCTGCAGCAGGTAGCCAGGGCTCCAGCGGGGGGCCCCAGGCGTGCTAGCCCGACCCCTCACCTTACTCCCCAACCTTCGTGCCTGGCAGGAGCTGAGCCTCAAGGACCAGGAAAGGGTGGCCGAGGTGAGCAGGGTGCGCGTGGAGCTGCAGGAGCAGAACGGCCGGCTGCAGGCAGAGCTGGCGGCTCAGGAGGCGCTGAGGGAGAAGGCGGCGGCCCTGGAGCGCCAGCTGAAAGGTGAGCCAGACCCTCGCCCTCCCGCCGCCCACTGGTGGGACGTGAGGCTAGCCAGAGAGCGGGGCTGGCCAGGTCTCCCGTGCTGAGGCCATGCCACGGTGCGCTGGGACTGCGCCCGCTCACTGCGCTCCTTGCCCTGCAGTGATGGCGAGCGACCACCGAGAGGCGCTGCTGGACAGGGAGAGCGAAAACGCATCTCTCCGGGAGAAGCTGCGGCTCCGGGAGGCGGAGATCGCCCGCATCCGGGACGAGGAGGCCCAGAGAGCGAGCTTCCTGCAGAACGCCGTCCTGGCTTACGTGCAGGGGTCCCCCGTGAGGACCCTGAGCCCCCCAAAGTGAGGCAGGCCGGGAGGACCCGGGCGCAGCAGGAGTACATCAGGCGGCGCCCGAGATGGACCGGGGGCCGCCTCCCGCCCGCGCCGCCCCTTGAGACCCGGGTCGTCTGTTCCACGCGGGGGTTGCGGTGACTGGAGGTGGTGCCGCGGCTGCCGGGCGATCCCGTGGGAGGCGCCTGGGAAGGGCTCCCTCGCTGCCCATTCGTCCCGGTCGACACCACCTGGAAGCGCACCGGGAAGGGGTCCCGCGGGCGCGTCTCCCCCTCGCCTTTTGCGATGTCACGGTGAACGCTGCAGCTGCCTGCGCGCGGCGGGGTTTGGAAATACAGCGCGTTTGCACTTTGTGATACATCCTGGCCCCGCCTCTCCCTCCAAACGCGCGACCCTCCGTGCCTCTCTCCAAACGCGCGGCCCTCTGCCCCCAGCCCTGCAGGGAGGGCCTGCCGGGGTGCGGCCGTTCGCCCCTCCTCGCCGCTGCCTGGAGGGACCGGAGGGCCGCCGGGACTCTCCGTCTGGGGGTTCGGGCGGCTGCAGACCCCGGAGTTCCCAGCTGGCTCCCGGCGGCAGGGGGCGGGTCCCCGAGAACGCGCAGCGCGCACAGCTGTCCCCGCTGGGTCCAGGTCGCTGGGCTCTCTCCGGCCTGCGAGGCGCCCCGAGGGACCTACAGGAGACCCCCGGGCAGGGGACGCGCTAGAGGCGGGGGCTCCGCGGCTCGCGCAGCTCTGCCCGGGTTCGGGCGGCCCCGCCCCCAAAGCCGCGCGGCCGGGCGCCCCCCACCCGCCCCCGTCCCCCGCCCCCCGCCCCCCGCCGGCCGCGCTCGGCTGTCTCCGCGCCCGGCGCTCGGCGGCGCTCGGCTGTCTCCGGCCGCTCGCTCGGCGCTCGGGTCCGCGGCCGCTGCGGCGCCGGGCATTTCTCCGCAGCTCGGCTCGCGGCCGCGCCCGCCGCCGCCCGGCCCGCGCCCATGCAGGCCATCAAGTGCGTGGTGGTCGGCGATGGGTGAGTGCGCGGCCCGGAGGTCGCTCGGCTGGGCTGGGCCGGGGGGGCTCGGGGGCTCAGGGCGCAGCCGGGGCGGGGCGGGGGTGGCGCCCGGGTCCTCGCGAGGCGGCCCCGCAGTACCCCGCCCGAGCCGCGTGCGCCCCGAGGCCGAGGAGGGCGGGGTAGGGCGGGGTGGGGCGGGGTGGGGCGGGGCGGGTTCCGCGGGCCTCCAGCTTGGGCCCACCTGATGCTGCCCGGCTCCCGTCCGGGCTGGCTGCCGGCGAGGCGGGGCCGCCGCCCTGTCCTCCCAGTGGGTGGGGCCAGGCCTCTCACCTGGGCTGAACCCTTCGCCGGCCCCACCCTCCCCTGCCGCCACCCTCGGAGTCGGGGCCTCTGCCTGGGGCCCCAGTGTTGGGCGCCCTGCGCCCCCATTCACCACCCCAGCCCCTAGAGCCCGGCCTGCCCTAGGTCGCCGCGGATCTGGTGGGCTGGGACCCCTGTCTCCATCCCAGACGCCCCTAACTCGCCTCTGGCTCCTGGGGAGGGGGTTGCCCTTGCTGGGCAGAGGGTCCGAGGCCGGGCCTGGGAGCCACGTGGCTTGCCCTGTCCGCAGCGCCGTGGGGAAGACATGCTTGCTGATCAGCTACACGACGAACGCCTTCCCCGGAGAGTACATCCCCACCGTGTGAGTGTGGGGGCTTCCCCGGAGAGCACAGGCCCTCCGTGTGAGTGTGGGGGCTTCCCGGGAGAGCACAGGCCCTCCGTGTGAGTGTGGCATGGGGGATTCATGGGCAGGATCTCCCCTGGGCTTCCATGTCGGCTCAGGTGGCCCTGTCTGGGCTTCCCGGCTGGGGCTGAGGTGCTGGCTAGAGTTCTAGTTCCGTGCAGAGTTGTGAAACCCAAGACACAGGCCAGCAGGGCCAGGGGTTTCTGGGACCCCTCCGAAGCCCTGACCCTGCCCTCACTACTCTGCAGTTTTGACAACTACTCGGCCAACGTGATGGTGGACGGGAAGCCGGTCAACCTGGGGCTGTGGGACACGGCGGGGCAGGAGGATTATGATCGGCTGCGGCCACTCTCCTACCCCCAAACTGTAGGTGACAACAGGGCCAGCCCCGGGAGCTGGGTGGGTCCCTGAGGTCGTGATGAGGGAGGGAGCAGGGCCCTGGGGAGCCCTTGACCACTCCACCAGGCCCCACCTTCTTCCCAAGGACGTCTTTCTGATCTGCTTCTCCCTGGTGAGCCCGGCCTCCTTCGAGAACGTTCGTGCCAAGGTAGGGCAAGGCTGGGGGCCCCTGTGGGGAGAGGGCTTGCTCCAGAACCTGCCCCGACAAGTTGTCCTTCAGAGGTGATTGAGATACGGTTCTGCCTGGAGTAGGCACATGGGGTGGGGTCTGAAAATGACCGTGGGGGCTGATGGGGTGGCGTAGTGGTGGTGGGCTCAGCTCTCAGAACGGAGGGGCTCTCTGTCTGCTGAGGATGGGCCTTGACTGGGAGGCCCTGGGAGGTCTCCAGGTTCCCTGGCTGCGTGTTTTTTCTCAATATCTCCCCACCAAATCTGCCCCTGGTCACCCTTTGAAGGAGGAAGAGCCAAGTGTAGCTCTGGAGCAGTGGGGAAAGTCCCGGAGGGCCGTGACTTGCTCAGGTGGGGCTGGGGTAGCAGATTCCGGGCCTGGGGTCAGAGTGTCTGTCCCTGCAGTGGTACCCGGAGGTGCGGCACCACTGCCCCCACACGCCCATCCTCCTGGTGGGCACCAAGCTGGACCTCCGCGACGACAAGGACACCATTGAGCGGCTGCGGGACAAGAAGCTGGCGCCCATCACCTACCCACAGGGCCTGGCCATGGCCCGGGAGATTGGTGGGTAGGCGCAGGCGGCCTGCAGGGGAGGGGTGGGGAGGCTTCGCTGTACCCCACCCTCATTGTCTCCCCTCCTCACTGCCTAGGCTCTGTGAAGTACTTGGAGTGCTCAGCCCTGACCCAGCGGGGCCTGAAGACAGTGTTTGACGAGGCAATCCGCGCAGTGCTCTGCCCGCCGCCAGTGAAGAAGCCAGGGAAGAAGTGCACGGTCTTCTAGAGCCCTGGCACCCCTGAGCCTGAGGGCTGGCGGGGAGCAGCCGGAGACGTGTCCGCTGTTGTGTTGAGACGTGTGGTGTCCCTGAGTCGGCTGTGGGGAGCGGTGAGGGTGGGCAGGGGGGAAGCATGGGGATGAGGCTGGGCGGCAGGATCCTGTCCTCTCTGCTGCCTCATTCTGGGGTGTGGCTCCAGCCTTCCCTGGCCCCCGCCGGAGGCCAGGAGGGAGCAGGGTCTCCCTCAGGGATGCAGGGGCAGGTGCAGGGAAGCCCCAGGATGGGCTTCCCTGGAGGGGAAGGGTGGGGGGGAGTTCTGTCCATTGCGCCCCGAGGCGGGGCGGCCCCTTCTTATTTTATACAATAAACATTCTCCACCTACACCTCTTGCCTCTCACTACCTGCCCTTCTGCCCTGGGGCGGTTTGCTCCTAATTCCCCCAAGTGATGGTGCAGAGCAGGTTGTCACCCCAGCTGCACCTCACCTCGGAGCCGAGTTCCCAGAGGGCAGCACTAAGCTTCCTCCACCCCACCCCAGGGAAGAGGGGCCTGAGCTGCTGAGCCCCCAAAGCAGCTGACCCAGATCAAAGCAATAGCTAGTGCATTGAGCCCTTGGGATGTTTGCTTCGCTGTGTACAAGGCTCCCTCAGGCTGATGGGCGCCTCTGGGAGGGCACATGTCGGGGAGAGGCCGGCCTGGTTCTCAGGCAGCTCCTGTTGTGCTGACTGGGACAGTCTGAAAAGAGGCTGAAGCAGGTCAGGCCTCTTGGAGCCCCATGGGAGCCAAGGCAGCCTCCCCCCATCCCTCGGCTCCTCTGGCTGGCACTGGGAGTAAGGGCAATCCAGGCGGAGGGGCAGGGTGGAGGAGGGCATGGGGGTCGGGGTGTGGTGTGGAAAGCGAAGAGAGCAGCGACCCAGCACAGTCTGCTGACGCTGAAGCCAGAAACGGTGGGCCCCGAACCATGGTCCCGGGTGTGGAGTCACTCGGGATTGGAGGGTGCCCTGAGGGCCACCGTCTGCTTCCGCCTGGTGCTGTGTGGGGGCAGCTCCTACTGGCTCAGGAAAGCCGACTGCGGAATTCTCAAGAATTTTGCTAGCCAGTTGTTAATGATCATTAACAATTAAATTATAGAAGTTTACAATTTGTGTTATTAAAAGCAAAATCAACAAACATCACTTCCTAGTTATTTCTGCACGTAGGACTGTTTTCTCTGCCCCGGGTTATGTACATCTGCGGCACCTATGGACACAGACACCACATAACAGGGTGCTCCCCATTCAATGACATCTAACTGGTAGCTGGAAATCAGCTGTGGTGGGAGTATTTACACCATGGGAATTGGCAAATTCTTCACACTGGGACTTGATTTACAGTTACTTGTCTAGACTTAAGATGATTAAAATGTAGATTAGACTTCAGGGTGCTGTGTCTGCTCATTACATTGTGAACAGCACAAGTTGAGGAAATGCTCTTCTAGTATCCAAAAACCATCTGATTCAACAAAGTGGCTCAGGTCACTGACGAAGTGGAGAAGCTTGACATCCTCCTTGTTTCCCTTTTGTCTTACTCATTAGCTTAAAGGAAGAGGAACCAACCGTATACTCACAGAGCGGGTGATCAACAAGCACACACTGTCTCACCCCAGAGGTTCTGGACAGGTCCAAAGGCCAACCTTGCTGAAATTCACCACCCTCTTTAGGAGCTGGCCTTTCACCACCTCCTACCTCCCTGACAGCAAACTGGCCAAGCCTGAAGACCTCAGGAGTGGGAGCCAGGCTCCGCCTTGGATTGGAATATGAATCTCATGGGTCTCTGCCTGCATTCCATACCAGGCCCCAAGCCCCCAGCTACCTGCTGGCAGCCTAGGAATAGCACATAGCCTGGGCAGCAGAATCAGGTTTATTGGAGGGATTGGGGGTAGGATGGGCACGGCATGGGGTTTGAGGTGTGTGGAGGGAGCTCAGTTGGCCCAGAAGCCCCCTTCCACCGGCAGAGTGGAGCCCGTGGTCATGCCGCTTCGGTCACTCAGCAGAAAGAGGATGGCATCCACCACATGCTCTACCTCTGTGGGCAGGGCGGGGGTCAGGGGCATAGATGAAGGAGGCTGTCGCCCATCTTTCCCTCCCACCCCTGCCCAGGGCACGCACAGGGGCTGCTGGCACCACGCTGGCTGATCTCCCACCTGACTCACCAGCAAACTTGCCAAGTGGGATTCGGTCCAGCATAGTCTTGGCCTTGCAGGGGTCACTCCAGGTGGCCTGGCCCATGTGCGTCATCACCACTGTGGGGTTTACTGCATTCACTCGGATCTACACCGGGACAGCTGGGGTCAGCAGGGCGAGTGGGGTGCCCTAGGTTGGGGGAGGTATCCCAGCCCTGCTCACCTTGTGGGGCCCGAGCTCTAGGGCCATCACCTTGGTCAGCATGTCCAGGGCACCCTTGGTGGAGCCTGTGAAGAGGAACCCAAGCTGGCTGTGGCTGGGGTTGGTGATGCGGGTGAGGCTGGGGTGGGGGTGGGGCTGAGGGCACAGCTGGGGTACTCACAGTAGACGCTATGGTTAGTTACTGCCCGCTGGGAGCACTGGCTGGAGATATTCACGATGGCCCCCGGGGCTCCCCGGGCTATTAAGCCCCTGGCCACGATCTGAAATTGCAGCGAGACCGTGAGGCAGAGCTGGCACCACTCATCAGAATTCCTGTCCAGCCCGCAGGGCAGCTCACCTGTGACACCTGGATGACCGCACGCAGGTTCACTTCAAAGGATCTAGAGGCCGAAGGACAGACCCTGGTCAGAGATTAGGGCTGCTGCCTCCTCCGGGACAGCCCCTCCCTGAGGTTTCTCCGCCCTCACAGGCTCACCTGTCAAAGGCATCCTTGGTGACCTCCAGGAAGGGCTGCAGCAGGGCGACAGCGGCGTTGTTCACCAGCAGGTCCACGGGGCCCACGCTGCCCAGCGCCCGCTCGGTGGCCTCCCAGTCACCCAGGTCCACGCACACGGGCTCTATCCCCGGGCACTGTGTGCATCAGGGGGCAGTTACCAGAGGCTCTGTGCCCAGCAAGCGGCACAGCTGGGGACTGGGGCTGGTGACCTTTCAGCCGGACAAGGAAAGGAGTTAGGAGCTCCGGAGGTGTCAGGACTGTGGGGCCAGCAGCCAGGCGCTGCCTCCGGCCGGTTCACTTCCTCCCTGCGCCCGAGCGACTCCTGCCCGGGGCCTGCTCCGCAGCCATTTCGGCCTCTTTCTGAGCCCGGGGGCCCTGGCAGCTCTGCCGGCCGCCCGACCGCCCACGCAGGCCACCAGCCCCGGAAGACGGTGCGAGGGCGCCCAGGCCGCGGTGAGAAGCGCAGCGCCCGCGAGGGGAGGCGAAGTCGCGCACCGGGATACCGCCCCCGCTGGCTGGCGCCCCCTCCTGGCTCGCCGCCCCGCCGCCTCGCAGCCCTGGGACCCGGCGGGGCCTACCTCGCGGACGAGGCTGTCAAGATCCGCCTGTGTTCGGCTCACAGCCACCACCCGCGCGCCCGCCGCGTGCAGCGCCTGGACCGTGCCGCGCCCGATACCTGCCGGGAGCGCGGCTCAGTGAGGGCATCCCCTGCCCGCCTCTGCCCTCCGCCGGCCTTTACCGACCTTTCCCCGCCGCCCACCTTTGCCCGCCCCGGTGACCAGCACCCGGCGGCCCGCGAGACCCAACTCCATGTCGGCACAGTCTCCGCCCTGCGTACTGGGGCCGCGGGACTTGAAGGGCTGGCCACGGTGGGCGGGGCGGGGCGGGGCCAATGGCAGAGCGGCCTTCAGATAGGGGGCGGGGACATTCAAATAGCTGCTCCCCGCTGCGGTGATTGACCGAAAGGAGTGGGCGCACGGGAGAGGGGCGGGGTCTCCGCTGCCGCAGGGACGGGTCTTTTTTTTTTTTTTTTTTTTTTTTTTGAGACAGAGTCTGGCTCTGTCGCCCGGGCTGGAGTGCGGTGGCGCGATCTTGGCTCACTGCAAGCTCCACCTCCCGGGTTCACGCCATCCTCCTGCCTCAGCCTCCCGAGTAGCTGGGACTACAGGCGCCGCCACCACGCCCGGCTAGTTTTTTGTATTTTTTAGTAGAGTCGGGGTTTCACCGTGTCAGCCAGGATGGTCTCGAACTCCTGACCTCGTGATCCGCCCGTCTCGGCCTCCCAAAGTGCTGGGATTACAGGCGTGAGCCACCGCGCCCAGCTCAGGGACGGGTCTTTTGAACTGCCTGGTGTGACCCATCCTCCGTGCTTGAAATCGATTTAGTGCACCCTGGCTAGCATATTTTCCCCTGCCAAGATTATTGCAAAAAGACGATGTGGTGGTTAATGTTAGAAAGAACGTGTGGTTAATATCAGGAAGAACACGTGAAACGGAGAATTCAGGGCTAACATTACTTGTTTTGTTTCTAAAAACACCCACATGTCTTAAAAAGTGTCGCCTGTGCCCATTATCTCTCAGGCTTGACAGCAGGACACCGCTGGCTCACTTGTAAAGCCAAGGGAAAGAATTTGGACCACCAAGTACGTCTGGAGAAGACACCAATGTCAGCAGAGCTCCGATTTCATCTGTGGGCGGAGGATTACCTAGGTGCCAAGGCAAGAGACTGAAGATGCAAACTGTTTCAGTATAATAAAGAAAATAGTTAAAAGGAAAATAGTCATAATACAAATTGGATATAAAAATGATCATGGATAATTATCAATCATTAGTATAAACATTAATCATTGGCTTTTAATATTACTCTTTGTTGCATTACTAATATAACCTAGGAACAATGTGAGAAGTGACCTAGAGGACAAGAAGTGAGCACTCTGTCTCTGTCACGCCCGCATAAGGGCCGCCTGAGGGCTCCTTGGTCAAGCGGTAACGCCAGTGTCTGGGAAGAAGACACCTGTTACTTAACAGACCGCGAAAGGGAGTCCCCTCTCCTTGGAGGAGTCAGGGAACACTCTGCTCCACCAGCTTCTTGTGGGGGGCTGGATATTATCCAGGCTCGCCCGCAGTCATCCGGAGGCCTAAACCCCTCCTTGTGGTGTTGTGCTTTAATGGTCACGTTTCTTGTCCACTTTCATGTTCCTCCCGTACTCCTGGTTCCTCTTTAAAGTTCGTAGCAGATAGTAGTGGAAGAAATAGTGAAAGTCTTAAAGTCTTTGATCTTTCTTATAAGTACATAGAAGAAAATGCTGACGTATGCTGTCTTCTCTCTGTTTCAGCTACTTAAAAGGGAAGGACCCCCCCCGTCCTATGATCACATGACTTGCTTGACATTATCAATCACTTGAAAGAGTCACCCTCCTTACCCTGCCCCCCTTGTTTTGTATGCAATAAATATCAGTGCGCGCAGCCATTCGGAGCCACTATTGGTCTCCGCGTCTTGATGGTAGTGGTCCCCCGGGCCCAGCTGTTTTCTCTTTATCTCTTTGTCTTGTGTCTTTATTTCTCACAATCTCTTGTCTCTGCACACGGGGAGAAAACCCGCTAAGCCCCATAGGGCTGGACCCTACCTTCATCTGAAAGGGACCTGAACCCCAGGTCGCCTCAGACAGCCAGCATCTGCCCAGGGGCACCTTTTAGAAGTTGAATAGGATAGGAAGGGATTGGTGTCATGAAAGTACATGGTGGTCCAGCAAAGATCAGCATTGCTTCCCGAGGCTTTGGGATTGTAGCAGGACCAGCCGCAGACAAAACTCCTCAGACACCGGATTAAAGAAGGAAGAGGTTTTTTATTCGTCCGGGAGTGTCGGCAGACTCGCGTCTTAAGAGCCGAGCTCTCCAAAAAAGAAATGTTTGGCCTTTTTAAAGGCTTACAACTTTAAGGGGTCCACGTGAAAGGGTCGTGATAAATCCAGCAAGCGTGGGATTTAATGATGCTACATGCATCAGCTAACAGAACAAAAAGTTTTACTATGTTTTTTTCATACAGTGTCTGGAATTTACAGATAACACAAGTAGTTTAGGTCAGGGGTTGATGTTATTATTACTACTTTTTTTTTAAACTCCTGGGGCCAAGTGGTGGTGCCAAGGTTGTCTGGCTATTTATCTTATTTTTGTTTCTTTCTCTCTTTCCTCCTGTCTTGTGAACTAGGCAAGGTGGCGGGGGCGCGGGAGGAGGGCAGCAGGAGTAGTAGTGGTCTCCGTCCTTATCCCCCTCTTTGAGAATTTTCACAATTAGTGGGAGTTCTCACTTTTATTATTTGAAGGAGCAAGTATAATACACAGGGCAGCAGCAAGCAAGTTTCTATTACTGGTAATACAGTGAAGGTTTTAAATTTTCTTATAGCTGGAAACTATTTTCTAAATAAAGACCTAGGATCAAACCTATGTTAAACCTGTACAGGCTTGTGTATCAACTTTGTCATGTCCTAAGCAGGTTAGTTTTTTACTGAGTCTTAAAAGCTTTTTCTGGCCGGGCGCGGTGGCTCAAGCCTGTAATCCCAGCACTTTGGGAGGCCAAGACGGGCGGATCACGAGGTCAGCAGATCGAGACCATCCTGGCTAACACGGTGAAACCCCGTCTCTACTAAAAAATACAAAATAAACTACCCGGGCGTGGTGGCGGGGCCTGTAGTCCCAGCTACTCGGGAGGCTGAGACAGGAGAATGGCCTAAACCCGGGAGGCGGAGCTTGCAGTGAGCTGAGATGCGGTCGCTGCACTCCAGCCTGGGCGGCAGAGCAAGACTCAGTCTCAAAAAAAAAAAAAAAAAAAAGCTTTTTCTTTGCGAGTAACACAGTATTTTTTAATAACAGAAGTTTGTTTTTTGTTTTTGTTTTTTTTTGAGATGGAGTCTCTCGCTCTGTCACCCAGGCTGGAGTGCAGAGACGCAATCTCGGCTCACTGCAAGCTCCACCTCCCGGGTTCACGCCATTCTCCCGCCTCAGCCTCCCGAGTAGCTGGGACCACAGGCACCCGCCACCACACCCGGTTAATTTTTTTGTATTTTTAGTAGAGACGGGGTTTCACCGTGTTAGCCAGGATGATCTCAATCTCCTGACCTCGTGATCCGCCCACCTCGGCCTCCCAAAGTGCTGGGATTACAGGCGTGAGCCACCACGCCCGGCCCTGTTTTTTTTTTTTTTTTTTTTTTGAGACAGAGTTTCCCTCTGTCACCCAGGCTGGAGTGCAGTGGCCAGATCTCAGCTCACTGCAAGCTCCACCTCCCGGGTTCACGCCATTCTCCGGCCTCAGCCTCCCGAGTAGCTGGGACTACAGGCGCCCGCCACCTCGCCCGGCTAGTTTTTTGTATTTCTTAATAGAGACGGGGTTTCACCGTGTTAGCCAGGATGGTCTTGATCTCCTGACCTCGTGATCCGCCCGTCTCGGCCTCCCAAAGTGCTGGGATTATAGACTTGAGCCACCGCGCCCGGCCAAGTTTCTTAGAGGAGGGGTTCTTCTCCCTCCATGCCCCCTTTGTAACTCTATTTAGTGGCTCAGCCTTCAGTGAGAAACTGGAATGCATGGCAGAATCTTGCCGCTTTTAACTTCTAATGTGACCATGGGCTCCTGGGAGCCTAATGAGAAGGTGCCGGGTCTGCCCTAGTCTTTACATTCTTCAGCTCCTGTCAGTCTGATCAAATTGGTATTTGGTTCCTCCGAAGTGCGGCAGCCCGTGGCCGATGGCCTCTTTGTCTTGCAGCCTTGGCCATTTCCTTTATTGCCTTTTGAACGTTTACCTTTCTAGTGTCCTTTCTTTTTGCATCTTGCACATTAATCTCTCTCTAGCCTTGTCCGGCTCTTGAATCCTTGCCTAACTGGACTTCTTTCATATCTACATCCACGTCCACGTCCTCTCACATTGCTAATTATTCTTTTTTACACTTACTCTTAGTCTTTCCTTTTCTTTTGCTCTTTCCTAGTTTTGTTCCTTGGTCACAGTTAACATACACCTTGGTGGCCACTTTTCTAGACTAGGTGGTATTTGTGCCTGCAGCGTCTGCTTGATGTTACCCTGGGCTTGCTTTACAAATGAAGTATTCACTATATACTGATTTTCAGCAGCCTCAGGGTTAAATGGGGTGTAAAGCCAGAATGCTTTATAGAGTCTCTTATAAAACTGACTCAGGCTCTTGTCAGCTCCTTGAAGCATTCCTGAAATCTTTTTTTATATTACTTGCTTTTTTCTACCAACTCTCAGCCTCTGCAGAAGTGCTTCTCAGTACCTCTGCAAACGCTGAAGCTGAGTTGCATTCTCTGGGTCTTTTTTCCCTTTTTCCTAGAGTTTAACAGGCTCTTTTCTTTATGTAATTTTTCATTCACCTGGAGGGTTAAACAGGCACACCGAGAGTCAGTGTAGATGTTTACAGTCCTACCTTCACTGAGTTCTAAGGCCCGAACTAAAGCAATGAGCTCAGCTTAACGACAGTGTCCAGGGTTACCACCGCACACTCCGCACATCTCTCTCCTTGTGGGTTGATGAAGCTGTTCCCGTCCACGAATAGCTCCTGGTCTACTGATGCCCAAGGCTGGTCCCGGAGGTCAGGTCTGCTGGAGTAAACTGGAGTCCAACACCTCTACACAGTCATGTCGACAGGGCTCTAGCTGCCGGGAGCAAGGCGGCGGGTTCAGGGTGTTTCCAGTTTAGTAGATCAATGGTTGAAAAGTGCTGATAGATGAAAGTCTGTTGCCCCTCCGGATGTGGGCCTGGTCATTATAACAGACAGGTCCTCGTGTCTCCCTGAGAGGCATTTGCATAGCTCGAGCAAGACCAGATCTGAGACGGGCACTTGACTGTCTTGACTTCCTTCCTTGGCTTCTCGAGGCTCCGATCCTCTTCTTCGAGGTGAGACCTGGGGCGTGTTAGCTCCTGAATCTAGTTTCTGAGGGGGCTGTTGGCCTCG